>NC_083765.1:14773652-15081152 GCF_963514075.1 Conger conger
ACACAAATCTAGTAAGATTCTTATGTTATTCAAGTCATGACTTATGCTCTTCATGTCATGCTTATAGCCACTCAAATTAGAAAGCATACATGAAATCCATAATGGCAAATGTTGCATATATTGTATGCTAGAACCTATTGTATGCATTTAATTTTGGATGGCTAGGTTCTGTTCTGTTCAACAAGCTGAAGTCGTACTCACGTCTCAGCCAGTGGCTGCTGTGCAGGTTCTGAGGGAGAGCTGGCCTTTGCACTGGCCTCACACTGAGAATCACAGAAGAGGTAACAGCCATGACTAAAACATCCTGCCACATTACAGCATTGCGGTATCTACATTAGACAGAGTGCATATGGGAGTAAGAGGACTGATGTGATCCACTCTGACATTAATGCTTTTCACATTTTGCTTGAGCAGTCCGTACACACAGGAAGCTTGTCTGACTGTAAGAACAATGGCAGCCGGGCAGCCGGTGGAAAGTAAGTAACGTTAGAGCAGCGGCAGGATGCTGAGATGACACAGGCAGAGATGAGGGTGTACCAGCACAGGGAGAAGAGGCCCAGAGGCACTGGGGGGGCTCTGGCCAGGGATGGTCAGGAGGTTGAATTTGGGAACCACGGCGACGCTGACTCTCCTCCTGGGCAGCGCCTGGACAAGTGAGTAGAGTGGTCGTACCAGTGAGAAAACAACACTCACTGAGCACTACCTTATTACCCAGTGAGTCCTGAGGCACAGTACTGTACCTTTCCAAGGGTCACCGACATCGATCTGGATGTGCGGGGAACGCCATCATCTGAAACAAACACACAGGAAAATTCAGGGTGCACATTGTCCTCATTTCACTGACACAATGAATGTCTCCTATTACCACAGATATACGTATATCCACCGATAGTCATGTGTCTCAGTGAAGTCCATCCTATCTTGCCTTTTCAAATATTGCTACATCTGGCTCTGATTTATACTAAGAGCATAATGGGACTGCAGGGTAAGTCTTCCTGTGAAGGCACTGTTGGTCTCCACAGACTGTGCCAGCACAAACTGTGGCAGATAGCCCTGTAGGGCGATGCGCAATTGGCTCTCCTCTCACCCAGTCACACACCAGTGCCCCCCTGCTAAGTTATGTGTGCCTGAAGTGCCTCCCTCTCATTCATGCCAGTGTGAGCCTTACTTGCACACTGCATGTGGTATGCGAGTGTGATGAGAAATGCTAGCTGACAATACATGCCTAAGAGGAGAGCACATTCCTCTCCGCTCTCTGAAATAGAGGCTGTAGCAGTAAGCGCATGTAAGAGGGTATTTTGGACTAAAATATCGCTGGATCAGAGACAGCAGTCTTTCACTGTAGTCTGTAGGCCTTTGTATCAGCGAGACGGACGTTGGCACTCGAAGCGGCCCGTTGGGGGGGGGGGGCATCACCTCCGGTGTCCATGGATCCACCGTAGCAACGGTTGGAGTTCTGATTGGCCAGCTTCTTAAACTCCATCAGCTCAGCATGGTCCTTCTCATAGGTCCTCTTCAGGTTCTCCACATACTGCATCATCACCTCCGTCGCCTTGTTCATACGCTTCTCCTGTTCCCCCAGGAGATGATGAATCACTCTTAACGCACGTCCTTTACACACAATAATTATCATGCTGAACACCCATACAGACCACAGCCTTTGTACATAGAAGCCACTCCCATTGGATAGATATCTGATTTAGTTCCGTAGAGTCTGTTGAATGAACCCTGCTCTAGATAGTGAAGTGCTGTTCTGTTTGTTTTGTTGGTCTGGTTTAGAGCAATTACCCAGGGCATGTATCACTGAGCTAATTCCCTTCGCAAACATGATCTTCTCTATCTTTTAAAGCAAACCTCCCAATCTTTGTGCCCTTATCACCTTGGTGAGTAGGAAAAAATGCAGTTTTCCAAAGAAAACAGCTCAAGAGGACACAGTTGACTTTGTTTATTCACGAGCTCCCCTTGAGTATCGCCCCCTCACCCCCGGTCCCCGTGGTTACCTGACGCACGGCTCCCACCATCTCTGAGCGGCTAGAGAGGCGCGTGGCCAGACGGTGCAGTACCGCCACCGTCTCTAGGAGGCGCTGGAAGGAGTCGCGCTGCTCTGAGGTCTGCCATAGGGACGCAGAGCCCTGCAGGGCACAGCAGGAGCAGCACCAAACACACCCATTAGTCCAGGGCTTCCCAAACCTTTTTCTGATGTGACCCCCAAATGAATGTTCACAAATTTACGCAATCCCAGTACCCCAACCACACACTCACACAATGTGTGTCTAACAACACCATTTAGCTGTGACTACTGTATATTGGCAATGTTCCATGACTTCATTGTTTTATTATAGTTGGGTTGTTGCGATGTTCGACATGTAGCCGACGTTCGCATATTTTTCAGGCAACACCCGGTTCTCAAAACAGTCTTTGAACAGCAACTATGAAGGCCGGTGGAATGCTGCTTCATTTTTGGGGATCATTATTGCGGGGCCAGGGTGAACAATATTGCTGGCACTGCTCGAGCTGACCTTAAGGAAGCCTTTGAATTCTTCCAGTTCCTTCTCCGTGTTCTCCTCGGTCAGGTTCCGCTCGCGCTCCGACTGGCGCAGGCGAGTCTCCAGGGTGTAGTTGTCGTTCCGGAAGGCCAGGGACAGCTGCACAAACGCGTTCTGTTGGGACGGACACAGAGAGCATCTCCAGCTTACCTGGACCAGCGAACGCTGCCCGGACATTTGGAATACACAAACTCCAGGTCATCGCTCGACTTCAAATCACCAGTAGATCGGACTGGCGATGAATACCTGGGAGATCAACTTAATCCATTAAATACCCCTTCTTTCCAGAGATTTATTGGGCTTAGTGGGCTACATTCCATTTGCATGCATAGAGGAAAATCGAGCACTTCGGATGTGAGAACAGGACTTATAACCGGAGAAATGTTCCACTCACTCTGTGGAACCTAAACCTGAGCCTCCTCACTTCCAGAAATGGCCTCTGCCATGCATTTCAACCCAAAGTTCTCAAAGCATCACTGTTTTGCCACATTATAGCAACATTTCAGGAAGGTTACACGATCATTGTGAATTGCCTACTGAAGGAACAGTATGTTCTGATCGACCAGCAACTGAGTAGCCAGCGCTCAGTTTCTCTAATCCAAGAGCTTCTCTGCAAAAGCGGTCAGTGCACTTGGAGTCACTGACCCGACATAAGGTCTTTTTAAGGAAAAGAGCAGACGGAGGGGGTGCTCAGTTTATCAGCATCTGCAGAATTGGAGGTATAGACCCTACATTTATATTTATCGGTCCCAAAACCATTTTCATGTTATCCTAATTATTATCCAGCTCGGCCAGTTTTAGCAAGTAACCCCTATTAGCAGCTGATTCATTTTATTTGAATCCAGTTTCAAATTACAACTTTGGGATGACATGAAAAGGATAAAAGGGAGCTTTTATAATTGTGACCCATTACTCTTCCCACTATGCATGAAATGACTTCATTTGGAGAGCACAAAGCTAACACTCACTCTCCAAGCGCAGCTCCAGCCTTACCTCATATGCCTTTTTTACCCATAGCAGCACAGCCACAGGAGAACACAACAATCACATAATTCAAAGTTGAAATGAAAATGAAGTGTTTAATAAAGTGTAGTTTCTGGGCGTGTGACTGCAGAGCACTGAACAGAGAATTCTCTCCTCAGGGAATGGACCAGGAATCCCCAGAGTCACATGGGGAAAACACTGGACCCTGACCCCAGGAAAGAGACACTCTTGGAAAACTATGCATTTAAACACAGGATGTGAGGGTTTGTACATTTAAAAATATCCATCTGATCACTCTATAGATCCAGAGACAGTAAAATGACTGAAGGACATTAGATGGATATAGGAGACTTCCTGTGAGGTCAGGGTTTTAAAAAGAGTTTGTCAAACATGTACTGATGCCATTTAACCACTATATGGCCAAGAAACAGTTGACAGACACCTTAATATAACAAATAATATAAATTCCTTGTAGTACTCAATGAGATACCAACCTCAACCTCTTTTTCTGTGAGAGGTGGACTACTGCAATTAAGAAGAAAAATACATCATGTTACTGTGGTGCTTTTGCGGGAAGAAATGACACAGGAACAATAAACATAATGCACTCGGTCAGACAAGGCTTGCTCCACAATCCTGTAAGCATTGCCAAGAACTAACTCTTTACTTTTAGCTTAAAGTTCATTTCAGGTCTCTAACCCGAAAAGGCTTCAAATGCCTTCAGCAATGCGACTCATGATCATTCCAGTGTTTTGGGATCTACCTCTCAATGACATTCTGTAATCTACTATACACATATGAATTCTGGAATCTAGTTTACACAGAGGCATTCTGGAATGTAGTATACACATAGGCATTCTGGAATCTAGTATATACAGAGGCATTTTGGAATCTAGTATACATATAGGCATTCTGGAATCCAGTATACACATAGCCATTCTAGAATTTGGCACACGCAATCACACCTGCCCGGAACAGCTCTGTGCAGTTTCAGTTTCCGCAGCATTATGTCAGAGATGTTGGGCATCACATCTGACTTTTCTTTGGCTTCTTCCTCCATAGGAGATGCCAGAGGGGGACAGGGAGAGAGCCCTGGATAAGCCAAGAGAGAGAGAAAGTGCGGTAGGACAGGAAAGAGAAATGAAGCACACTTTCATTCACACCACGGCCCGAGAGATGAAATGGAACACCCAGGAACACTGTGTCTCAGAACACAAACCACCAGGAAATAAGGACAATTAAATTACATAGTGTATTGTGTCCTATCACAAAAAAAAATAAACCATTCTGTAACTTCTGGGAAATGCAACTCAGGATGACCAGTGCATACCATAAACAACCCAGAACATTTCCTTCCATGGAAACAGGATCCCCCCCTCCCCATAAACCTACTTCCCGGAGATGGCTGTATGTTGTGACCTTGTCCCTGGGCCTGCCGGTGATGGAGGCCCCTGATAGCCCTGTTGTCCTACTGTAGAGGGTCATTCTCAGTGCCACTCAGGCTGAGGGGCTTACCTCTTTCCTGTTCAGCTGTTTCATTCAGGTCCGGCAACTTTGATCCCACAATACTTTGGTTTCGAATCAGCTTGTGCTCCTAAAGGAGGGAAGTGTGTTTCAAAGTCAGTGTTGGGGGAGAATTAGCATACCTACGCAATAGAGTGACATTCACTTTGTTCCTCTTCTGTACCCAAACCTTTAAAGCACTGCCAAATAAAAAAGAACCAAAACATAAAAAGAGGAGCTTTGAAGCTCATATATCAGAGCTTACCTCCCGCATTTTGGCCAGTTTCTGCATCTTGACAGGCTGCACCGGGAAGTCCTTGTACCCCGAGGACTTGAACAGGGACTCGCTTGATTTCTCGAAGAAGGGGAGGGCCTCCTCATTTTGGGGGGAATCGTCCTGCGCCCCGTTCCTGGCAGGGAAGGAGCCCACAGTGTCCCAGGACACGGCTCTCATGAGCGGGGGGAAGGCACCTATGGTCCTGATCTCTGCGGTGCAGGGGGCTTGCTGCGAGGCCAGGCGGGGCACGGGTTTGGCCACCCCCGTGGCGGGGGCCTCGTCATCCGGGGCCCTCCTTTGGGTCCCCCGCCCTGGGCCCTCTTCCTCCTCCCTGGCCTCCAGGCCCCATTTCCCTTTCTCCCGAGGTTTCCCACCGTCCTCTCTGGCAGCCGCGGGCACGGTGCGCCGTGGCGACAGCGTGCCAGAGGACACCTTGCGCTTCTCATTGGGCTTTCTGAGGCTCTGCGGCATCATGGGAAATCACAGAGAACAAAGATCTGTGACTGCACTACAATACTAAGACATTGAGTAGTTTGCCTATTTGGGGCTCATATTCCACAGTGTTTGTATTTTTCACTCACTGGGAAATCTAATGCTCAAGTACAAGGCCCTGTTACCAAAGACCACACCTCTTTATCACACCTCTTTGATAAATAAATATTACCTGTGGCCTGAGCTTTATTATTTAATGTGTATTTATGCAATGCAAGGGGGAGCAGTACTGACCTCTTGGTCCTGTGGGCTGTTGTCTTCCTGCTCTCCAATCAAACATACCTCCAAGCGCTGTAAAGCAAACACAGTGGAGTATACAAAGAGTCAGGATGACTAAAGCCTGATTTAGACTCTATTGCACAAGGTTTTGCATTCATACTTCGGCAAAGGCTTGCAGGGAGACTTTTGTCTTTACAGAAAGGAGACGCTGTTGATGTTTACATTTGTGACACCTCCTTAGTGACAATTCATCCAATGAACACTGTGTGACAAAGTATGATGTTGTCCACGACATAACAAAACTGTAGAGGTGCGTGACACTGAGAAAAAGTGTTGTTCAAAACTTTCTTCCGCAGAAAATACGTATTTTCTGTCATACGACACTTGTTGCAAGGGTTGTGCGATGAAGTATAAATTAGGCTTAATATAGTACGACTGACACCTCAATATATTTACAGTACAGTTCAGCCCTATATTATAATATAGGGCCACATTGTAATGTAAATTACACACTGTATAATTTATACTGTATGTATATGCAGGGGTGTTCTAGGCCATTAAACTGTTGTTTGATATGTAGTAGTGTTTGATAATCTGGGGAGGTAACCTGCACTTGTCTGAGTTTTGGCCTGGCCTAGTCTGACCCAGCAGCTCAGTTGACCAGATGTGAGGCTGCTGTCTGCACTAATGTGCCTGCACCACTAGTAGACAACAATGTCAGGAAGCCCTTAGTGAGTGATTCAACGGCGACCTTACTTGATTGGCTGGTGGGCTGACGTAATTCGCTCCCAGTTCCTCCAGAGCTGAAAATCACAAAGAAAAGCAGAAAGACAGTAACTTTTATTCGCACAGTTCTGACACGTGCACTGCTTCCTCTTATGTTTTGTTAAATGTCTTTCTGCTCCATCACAGGAAGGATTGTGTGTTGGCTTCCCATGGTGGAACGTACCATTCTGAGGGGGCACAGTCAAAGAGTTGCTCCTAGATGGTACAGGAGAAGGGTGAGGCGTGGAGTTGGACGAGAGACCAGCTGTAATGATACCCCTCCCATTAGAATAGCACTGAAGTGTCTGTGTCTTTTCAGAACAATCAGTCAAAGCTGAACACCATGGAATGTTAGTGGTAGAGATAAAAAAAAAAAAGAATAAAAAAAGTACCTTGTGACTACTCTTTTAAAAATATAATTGAATGCCATATTACTTATGAAACATATTCTGCAAAGATGTACATGTAATGTACTGAACAGTATGTGTGTACAGTACACGTTGTGTTAATGTACGGAACAGTATACGTGTAAGTGGCATGTCCTATTGAGGAATGTGAACATACCAGATTGAGGGGGCACAGTCAGGGAGCTGCTTCGCGACGGGGCCGGGGAAGAGAGTGGAGTCGGGTTTGGGGAGAGGCCTCCTGCAAAGAATACTCCATGTTCATAATATACCCAGCTCCATTTGCAATTGGCAGTCACAGTGCCAATCTGATTGTAAACCTGTCTTAGTGCTGCAAAATCCTCTGCTCATTTTAGAGACTCCAGACAGGCTCATGAGTACTCTGAAAGAGTGTAGCTGGTCTCTTCTCACCCTGTGCAATTTATGTTCCAGGCACCTTACTCATTGACTGGAAAAATTACGGACTGCAGGGAGGGTCTCTGCCCTGAGAACCACTGCTTTAGCCTGGACACACCATTTAACTGCCTCCCTCTCCTATCTATGGAGGCAGGATCTAGATGCTGACAGATTCCTCAGGGGACAAGTACTTGATGTGCAGGCAAGATAACCGAGTCATAGCCCAGGCAATAGAACATTAACTGCATGTCGCAGTTAATGGTCAGGCAAAAAAAAAGTTTTTATACAGCTTCCCGCATCCTTAAAATGAAAATGCGATGAAGGAAATAACAGAATTAAAGTGAAGTTTATTTAATTCATTACATTTTATAAAACAAATGTGTAAAAATTGAGGAATTACTGCTAATTGAGCATGTGAGAGCGGGCTATTCAGTCATTACCCGTTAAACCCCCTGCGTGGTTTTGTGCCATTGGCTATAGAGCTAATGGCAGAGGTTTGGCAGTAAATGCAAAAGGGGAAATGAAAAGCAGAGGGTAGGGGCGGAGCAGTGAGCAGAGCGTGGTTTGGGCTGGGCACCTGGGGGCGACTCTGACAGGCTGCTGGTGGACCGGCGGCCACGGCGGGAGAGGAAGCGGTCGCTCACTCTCTTGGCCTCCTCCAGAAGCTCCATATTCTTCTGCTTATCCTCCACGCTGAGCTGCAGGTCTGGCAGCTGGTCCTTCACTAGGTCGATCACATGACCTGCACTGTCTAGACGCACGCAGGCAGACAGGAGGGCAGGCGTACACGTGGGTACACGCACACACACACACACACACACCCGAGCACCCACACCAGCAACAGGAACACACACGCAGATACAATGTGGAAAATATTAGTAAAAGCATATTGCATTTCTCAAATTGCATATGAACGTTCTATGGCAGCATGGCAGCCTTTGGTAGCCCTACCAACTGTGGTGATGGAGGCGGTGTTTCGGGAGAGACGAGGCCTAGGGCTGTGGGGCCTGTGGGAGACACACATTAGCAAATATCACACTGTAAACAGCAACATAATGGTATCATAACTCATACTCGATGATAACTGCAAATGCTCACACTTTCATGAAGTTCTATCAACCACAATAGGTGACTACGGTAAAGAGTAATGCCCAATTCTGTCATTCAACAACAGAGCTGAATTGATATTTTTAGCAAAACTGTGAGATATAATAAATATGAAATGAAAAGATGGACATTTTGAATGTGCCCTTAAATGGTAACCTGACGTGCATTCTTTTTTAAAATGACAAAATATTAGCAGGAAAATAGGAGTGGGGTTAAGGGGTATTTAATTTAATTCAGAATTCATTAAGGGATACTTCCTTCTGTGGCCTGAGAAAACCAGATTCAAATTAGCATGTTAACTTTGTTTCTCTACAGCAGTTTAGACTGGCTGAAGGTGGGCTTGTTAAGTGTGCACCCGTGCCAGCAGCCCACTGGTATCGGTGGGCCAGGAGGGGGCAGCAATGTTAAACAACTGAATGTGAGAAAAGTGAATGTTGCCTGGCTGAATACAGGGAATACATTTGAAAATAAAATAATTTAAGCACAGATAATGCAGTGGATAGTAGTACACTCTCAGATATTAAACCATAGAAAGCAAAAATAAATACAATGAACTGATCATCAAGGATTAAAATAATCTAGGGTTCTATGGGAAACCATGATCACTGTAGAAACTCTGGGTAACCACTGTGTGACTTGCTACCTTCACACATTGTTACATTAATTTACCAATACATGGAGAATTGCTTTATTTGGCTTGATTCCATTAACAGGGTATGAAAGCAACCAAATAATATCCCATATGTTTCAGTTTATGTTTGAATGATATGAAAAAAGATATGAGAAAGTTTCAGTTTATGTTGTAATGATATTAATTCACTTTGACTCAGTAACTCACAAAAATCCTTCAGCCCATTGGTCACAAGGACATAAATTAAAGGGTACATACAACCTGTGGGACAGCTTTACGACGCTAGATGAGTCACTGTGATGAGGAGACTAGCATTATGCAAGCTTGGTTTGTGCAAAACCAGTGAGCCGGTGTTCTTCCTAAATATTTACAGAAGTCATTAATCCTACTTCCTTAAATGCCACAGCCCTGAAACCTTTTAAAATGCTATCAATATGAGGGGCATGAGCCTGATTCATGTCCAGCATACACAAGAGATTAGCCATACTTCTGCCGAATTGTTCATTCTTCCGAAAGCAAAACATGCGTTCAATCTGCCCAGTTAATGTAATTGGCAAGGCGATGCTATTTTTGTTCTAAATATTATAACGCACTGTATTTATCTTACAAAAACAATGTTGAGGATCAAGACATAACTGAATATGGGGCAGAATAAAGACAGCAGAATGAGCAGCACCCTGCCCTCAGTAGGATCAGTAGATCAGTAGGACTAGCATACCTGGCCAGCTCAAGAGGTCTGGGATCTTGGTTGCCAAAATCATCTTGTCTTGGGAATACAATAGATGGTGCAGGGATTGCCATGGTTACTGCTTTATTTTCAACAGGTGTGCACTGCTGACAAAACAAAGCAAAACAAGCTGATCAGACTAAGACATTACATTAATGGCATTTGGCAGATAGATACAGGTGATTAGACTAAGCAGGAGGCAATCCTCCCCTGGAGCAATGCAGGGTTAAGGGCCAAACCACCGACCTTGCGTGTCCCAGTAATGCACCTTAACCACCCTAAGAATGAGTAAATACGACAGAATTCCAACATTTACATTTCTCAACCTCAATAAATACCAAAATACCATAGGTCTTCTGTCACAGTAAAATAAAGAAATCCGAGCTAAATTCTAAGACTTTGTATATGCTACTATATACAGTATGCAGGCAAAATATACAACTAATGTACACAACTTGGTGAACAAATAGTTTCTGGTGTGAGGAAGTTAAAGCTCTAATTTGTTTTCTTTTCTAGCAATGTTGGTTAGGGATCAGAGGTCATGGAACAGGGACCCCAAGGAGTCGATTCCCTTTGAATGTCCAGATTTACTGTTATTTAATGGAGCTGTGATTGTGTGAGCCCAGACAAAAAACATACTCTTTCAAAGCACTTTTTAGGAAAAATAAACAAACAGTGGTCGCTTGTGATGCTAAAGTTATTTCTGGAAGCTGCTGGGTCTTCTCTGATCAGCCAGGGATGAAGGAGCTGCTACCAAAATGTTCCAGTTGAACAATCTGCATTCTCTGTGCAGGCTCTTCCCCAGATGAGAACCAGTGGGACAGAGCCGACCTTATATCAAACACCGCCTCATGTGAGACACTCGCAAAAAGGAAAAATCATTTCTATGATGTCTAACAGGCAAATATATTCTGTGTCTCAGCATTAAAACTACATTTTTAATTAAGTACATTTTACATTTCTGTTTGAAGTTGTATCCATGCTATCTATCCTATCTATCATGACATGATCAAATCTGAGTTTTATCTATCTGTATCTGCAGAAAACATGAACAATCCACAAAGTTTCTGGAAAGCTATTAAATCTTTGTCAGCATGTGATGAATCTAATAATCTACCTTCCTGTACAATCAAATACTCTGTTATTGTGTCTGATAGGTCTGTTGAACTGTTTTAATGAGCATTTTATATCCTCTGGGTTTTCACTTGATTCTGTCACGTCTTCCCCTGTGGACAACTACTGACAATGCTGCTCCTGTTGACCAGACATTTTGTTTGAACCCTTTTTCTGTTGCTGCGGTTCATAATGCCCTAAAGCAGTTGAATCCTCGCAAACCGGCTGGCCCGAATCACCTGGAACCAGGTTTCTTAAAATTTGCAGCAGATTATATAGCTTAACCACTGTCACATCTTTTTAATCATACTTTGGTTTCAAATGAAATCCCTAAAGTCCGGAAGGCTGCTTATGCTCTCCCCCTGCTCTACTTCTGGAAACACTGGTTAGTAACCAGATTAAGGAGTATTTATGTACAAATTACATTCAGGGGTTAGAAAAAATAGTAGCAAAATCAACTGGTGGCATGAAAGCGGTAAATGATATAATCTTAGCTCAGGATGATACGTAGAATTGCGTGTCTCTTTTTATTGATTTATCAAAAGCCTTCCATACTGTGGGTCATGTCGTTTTGAAACTTCTTTTTAACATTGGCTTCACTGATCATACATTTACAATGAATATTAACTGTCTGGGATCAAATGTACGTAATGCTAATTTAAATTTCTATGCGGATAACACTGTAATTTATTGCTGTGCGCTCACCCTAAAAAAGGCGCTGGAGTACCTGCAAGCTGCTTTTGATATAGTGTAGGCTCAGCTTTGTCAACTGATGGTTGTCTTGAATGCAGATAAAACTAAAATCATGGTCTTTTCAAACTCCAGAAAGATGTCATTAAAACACTGTAACTTCTCAAGGTAAAGCAGTTGAAGCTGTTACCACTTACAAATACAAATACAAATCTCTTTTAAGCATCATATTCAGCACCTGGTAAAAAAAAATCTAAAGTTAAAACTAGGGTTTTATTTTAGGAGCAAGTCTTGTTTTTCTTTTGATGTCAGGCAGAGATTGATCCGTTCTTGATTATGGTAATCTGCTGTGTTCATTACAAATTGTAGAGCTCTCACTCGCCATTGTACATTATATTCCAAACTCAATCGGCCTGCTTTGTCCATATGAAAGCTTAGTCACTGGTATGGTCTTATCTATGAAGCAATTTTAGGAAAACTCTCCTCCTTTATGTCACAGAAATGTGGAGGCACTTATAGGTTATGGTCTCAAGCTTCTCTGCCTGAGTTTGGCAAGAAGGCCTTTATGTGTTCTCTGCCTGGAATAGCAAACTTCAGAACTTGGTCACACTTAATAAATTTAAAGCTATTGCCAAGAGTTTAAAAATAGAACCTGTTGGAAATTGCAAATGTTTTTAGCAGGAAATTGACTGCTTTTTGCACTTGATTGTATTTTGCACATTCTGACTGTTTTTGTACTTTTTGTATACTTTTATGCTTTAGATTGTCTGAAACTGGATGTGCTGCTCTTTTGGCCAGGTCTCTCTTATAAAAGAGATTTTTTAATCTCAGTGGAACTAACCTGGTAATATAAAAGTTAAATAAAGTATAAAAAAATGAAATATCAAGATACACTCGGGCAAAGTCCATTGGCTTCATTTTCTCTAATGCCTAGAAGAGGAAGAATTTGCGCGATCTTGTGAGAGTTACTCATTTGAAAACCCTTTGATGTCCTGGCAAAAACTATTCTTTTAGGCAAATAAACCACATAGTACTTTGGCCTACCCAGCCAGCTACTTGACAGTGCTGTACTCTTTTACGCAGGGAATGTTAAAGCTCCTCTATCAGCGCATCTGGGAGGTGTGCCGGACTGGGCTGTTTGACATGAAAACGCTCTTAAAATGTACTTTAGGGCAGACCACAATGTGAATGCCAGCATTGTTCAATAAACATTTCAGGCAGGATTAATGGAGGTATGGTGAGGGGGAAATCTGAGGAGGGGCCACCCTGTAAACGTGGAGCCAGTGCCTCAGGTGAGAGTGGACGTGCTGTCCAAACCGGCCCTGACCACAACAACAGCCCAACCGCCTGCACTGCATGTGTGCTGACGAAACAAGGGCAGGCAAGAACAGAGTGATGAAATTAAGTTAACAAAACATCACATTTTAAGCAAAAGTTCCAATAAGTAATTGGATTGGAAGTTCCACACAACAAAATACTCAGTCGAAAATAAGCTGCTACGGAGAATGCATTACTCTGCCAGAGTACATTTTATCACGTCTGAAGTTAAACAACCGCTGTCACAATCACTTTGACACTAATTTCAGAACCAAATCACTTGTTTACAATGACTCAACTTAACTTTCATAGTATTAGCATTTCAAAATGAAATGCACATATTACATCTGAAAATACGGTCTTTTCATTCATTACAATGCATCTACGACAACATGGAGCAGTCAGATGATCCATGTTAGAATAGAGATCAAGCGGTGAGAGGAGGAGGAAGAGGAGGTGGAGGTGGTCAATGGAATGACAGACGACAAATACTCCTTCAGAGAGGTGGCCTTGTTTCTTGTCTTAGAGGTCCTGGTAGACAGCAGTGTCTTTCACTGCAGTTCAGGTTTTTTTTCTGAATTTGTACCTATAATTTGGTTGCTATGATTAAAGTTTTTTACAATTGCTAAAAATTCACTCTTTCAAAACTCTTCATACAACTCTCTGCACCAACATACAGCTTGTCAGTTCATTTCATTCACAAAATGGATCAAAACTACCCAACCACTGGGAACATGTCTCAAAGGAAATGCACCAGCATTAGAATTTTATGTGTCAATCATAGAACAATGATCTAAAAAACACTAACAACCAGTGGCATTACAGTGAATGCACTATTTTCTGTTACGGATTTTCAAATTGGACTGGAGAAAGGTATAGGTGGTTCAACCTGATTTTTTGTAAAAGCAATGAAAAAAATAATTCAGTTTGGTCCACATACAGTGCTCTTGTGCTAACTGAAAACTGAAAAAAATGTTTGCAGTTGTAAAAAAACTGTGAAACAAACCCACAGTGCGTTATACTTATATATATTTTTACAGTATTCTGATTATTTTCAATGATTCCACTCTCTTCTACTGTTTCCACTATTCCCTTTATTTAGAACCACAAAAAGACCATATTGAAACATGTATCATTTTTTCATCCTATAGTAAAGTGTTGTAAAAACAACTAAACAGTGAATCTATAGGTATCTTTTGTGTGGGCGATCACGTATCATAGTATTTCATGAAAAATTAGGAATTTGAACCAATGAGTTTGGAAGTGCAAGATTTCTGTAAAGATATGAATGCACAATGCATGTTTTGAACAGACGAATGGGCTGTGTTACAAGTGCTCACCATTTTGAGTGTCGTGTCTAAGGTTTTGAAAATTGAGCACAAGCTTGTGAGATTAGGGTCGAAGTGATTGTAAAAAAAACAAAAAACTGTAATACTCAACATTCTGCTCTGCAAGACACTTCCCAGATGGAAACAAGATAACAGTAATGAATATAAGAGCTTCCTGTGGGCTGCCCCGTCAATGTTCTGCTCAGAGAGCATTTAGTGGGGTCACTGTTTCCTGCAAACAGGCTGCTGGACCTGCATGCCAAGAGGCTGCCTGAGGCTCACTTGTGGTGACTGTGGCAACAGAGTGATAACAGGATAGGAAGGAGGAGATGGGAGGAGAGGAAAGGAGAGAGGGGTGTAAGTGAAAGGCACACCACTCACAGTGACGGGAGAGCTGTTGGTACTGTCGAGGTCTTCAGGAGAGTCTTCCTCTTCCTCAGGGAGCGTGGGCATGGTGGGGACTTGACGGAAGACAGATGTGGCTTGGGTGGAAATGTAAGGGGCAGAGCTGGGGGTGGAGATACCTGTCTGAGTCGGCCAATCTCGTTCTCTTAGAGTGGCACGCTGTTGAATGGGGTCTTCTACTGCCTAGACAACAGCACACACAGACAGACAGGCAGACGCCCACAGACATGCACACATACACTCAGTTATCACTTTATTAGGTACACCTGGACACCAGCTTGTTAATCCAAATATTTAATCAGCCAATCATGTGGTAGCAACTAAATGCATAAAAGTATGCAGACATGGTCAAGAGGTTCAGCTGTTTTTCAGACCAAATATCAGAATGGGGAAGAAATCTCATCAAAGTGACTTTGACTGTGGAATGATTGTGCCAGACAGGGTGGTTTGAGTAACTCAGAATCTGCTGATCTCCTGGGTTTTTCACATACAACAGTCTCTAGAGTTTGCAGAGAATGGTATGAAAAACAAAAACACATTGTGTGGGCAAAAAGCATAGTTAATGAAAGAGGTCAGATGAGAAGTGCCAGACTGGTCGAAGCTGACAGGAAGGTGACAGTAAAGCAAATAACCATGCTTTACAACAGAGGTATGTAGAAGAGCATCTCTGAACACACAATGTGTCAAACCTCTAAGTGAATAGGCTACAGCAGCAGAAGTCTAAAAAATACCTAATAAAGTGCTTATACTTTGCATAAAAGGACTGCTCTGGACTTACTGGTCAAGCTCTTTTGGCCACAGAAAGGGGTCGACGGCTCTCTCTGACCTTCAGCTTGAAAATATTTGGCCAAGCAGACCTGACTAACAGACCTTTCCTAAAAATGAATAACTGGGGTTAGGCTGGGAGACCATGAATATATTTTTCCATCAGCTAAATTTAGGCTTATTTGATTGGAATGCGTAGATGTAAGCTACCCCTTGCTCGCACAGTATCTGGACAAAATTAGGCACTGCCTCAGCCTACAAAAGAAAGAAGAGGTGGATGAGAATTTAAAGATGAGGTAATGCTACACGTTGACTATGGTATCTTTCGACTAGGAAAAAATAGCCGTAATAGAACCTAGATTTCGCAAAATGAACATTCAACAGAACATTTCTAAAGAATAAAGAGGACCATCTCTCTTTGAATGCACATCTGCCTGTAGATTTCACCACATTCGAAGGTAGTGTCCAAGAGATCTGGGGCACTTTCATACATTGGTAGGTGGTCTCAGACTACAGTGTAAAGAGAAATCCCTCTTGGAATATAGCAACTAACATAACAGTAAGTAATCATGTCAGAGGTCATAGGGTGGGTACACTCCAGGGCATTTTTAACAACTGACATTGCTAATATGCCGATATTTACATTAGGAATAATATTTTTTGTTCTTGTCAAAACAATGTGCAGCCATTTTGTTACATTAACAGATTTATTTGAATTTGTGAAGGCTACAAATCCTCATGCCTAAATTCAAGGTATTCCTAAATGAGGATGTGAAAATCCTTGAATCTGTTCTGCGCATCATTTGTGTATCGTTAATGTTTGCTACAGTATTTGCTGTGAGCACAAAACGGTATACAGATAATGGAAGGATTTATCACTTCCCTTTACCCTATACTTGATTGATTTGGAATGTAACTCCAGTTTACCTTTTAGCTCACCACATTCTCTAACTCAATGAGAAGCAAGAGAAATCTTCAATGTTAGACAATTAAGAGAAAACGGAGATTACTAGCAAATGGACTCAGATTATTGATTATGGCATTCTAGAAATCACTGGAAATTAGTCCATGTTACATTTGTGGCATTTGCCTAAGATACATTTTTTTTTCATCAATTCACAATCACAATTTACCAATATTGTAAAGACAGCACTTCTTAACAAACAAAGAGAATGGGTGCTTAAGATTGTAGACTTGTCCAGTGTAGACTCCAAGAAAGTAGGGTTATTATGTTCTTATGTAAGAACACTCTCACAAAAACGTCATAGGCAGTTATAGGATGTGGAGGAGTGATATGTGGATTTCGAACAGGATCTGTTTGGTATTTGGTATACGCTTTTTAAATGTATGCCAAATATAATGTTTGTACAACTCCAGAAAAAGATGGGTAACAGGCACACTGGGAAAGTGTCACCATATCTCCCATAGTATAAACAACCCCCAGACAGAGAAATGCTCTTATCAGACATGTCATCACTTAAAAACACAGCTCAGAACGAGGGGGGCAGTGGGCTCTCCTTCCGCCGATGTAATCATCACTGCTGCTGCCCGTTCAGCTGGCCCCATTCCCCTCCTCCTCGCCTTCTTCCCAAAATGTTCCTGTTCCTCTGTGACACCCCCTTAGTCTCTCCACTGTGTCATTGTATCGCTCTGGTCCTCTACGTTACAGTCAGCTAGCAGCTATGATGATGTGACGACCAAGTTAATTTTGAACAATTCCCATCCACCTTTCTTCTTTAACTCCTTAATCAACAGTTTCTGCTATGCTACCTGCACCCCACACACTGGGAGCACTGCTGATGCAGTGTGTGCACTCAGCCATGAGCCAGGGACCTGGAGCAAGGGTGCATCTCTCAGACAACAGCTGGTTGCCTGTGGGTTCCTGGATGATAGTAATGATGACAATGATGGCAGTGATGATGATGATAACTACTATTATTATGACTTATTTTAATAATACACCTTCTTGTCATCTTGTCATCACATTCCCCAGTTTAAGAAAAACCTAAACCTAAAGTTTCCACAGTAAATATTTAAAACATTCCATGTTCCATTCCATGTGCTTCCATGCTCTTTTACTGCTAGGAATAGCAAGCAGAAAGCAGTTCCTCTAAGTGATCTACAGTGAACAGTCCTGCATGGTGCACACACAGTGAGAGCGTGCAGTATGTGGACTCACCGTCACTACAACAAGAGGAGTGGGGTTCTCAGTCAGCACGGCCTGGCTCCTCCCATTGTCTACTGGCTCTGACTGACAGTTGTCATGGCAGGCTGGACCCTCCGATCTTAGACCAGTCAGACTCCTGGACAATGTTCAGTTAAAGACATTCATGGGAAATAAAACATTAAATGTATGTGACGATCAGAGTACATACAGTGCATGAGAATGCCTTAATAGCTGTCATTAGCACAGCTATTTCCTGCCACAGCAGAAGTGTGAAAGTGAGGTCTGAGTGTTAAACTCTGACGGGACGCATCTTCAGCAGTGCACCGACACTGAAGCACCCATGACCAGGAAGAGTGCTGCTAGCCACAGAGTGCTGGCCCAGGCGCAGGACGATGTAAACACAGAGGTTTCTGCACAGTTTCAGATCGAGCTGAGCCTACTCTGTGTGTGAGAAAATGGCTCTCTCTTATAAACACTGGAGATTCCTTTCTGGTAAACGCTGGAGGAATGTGAGCGTATGTGTATGACTGTGATGGTTAATGTGAATGTCGGTGTGATTATGAATGTTACCCTGCTGTGTGCTCGAGGGTGTTGCTGTCTGGACCATTCTTGTGATCGGGCTCAGGGCGTGTCTCCGGGTGTAGGATATCCTGGGGCCAGCTTTCCAAGAGCGTTGTCTGTGTCCTTGTGTGTACTGAGAGTAAGGGATAGAGCCCATTGAGAAAAACCCAGAGACCAAACAGCATGTGATAAACCCAGAGACCAAACAGCATGTGATAAACCCAGAGGCCAAACAGGAAGTGATAAATCCAGAGGCTAGCACAGGAAGTAATAAGCCCAGAGGCCATCACAGGAATGAATAAACCCAGAGGCCAAACAGGAAGTAATAAACCCAGAGGCCATCACAGGAAGTAATAAACCCAGAGGCTACACAGGAAATGATAACCTGGGGCTAAACAGAGATAATTAAACTCAAGAGTTAAATTATATACACAGCGTGTCATGGTGGTTGGGGTTAATGAGACTAATGATGTAGAGGCTAAAGCAGATGTGTATTTCGGCTGTAAAGTGGAAAACTTTGTTACCTAACACGAGAGGTCCTGTGCTGTCATTGTCTGTGCTGTTTGGCTGTGAATTGCTGCTGCCACACGGGACCTGTGCTTGTGTTGGCGTGTCAGTAAGGCAAGCTGTTCCGGAAGTGTTATCGTCCTGACCAAGAGAAAAACTGCAAATTAATCTCTCATCATAAAAGCCCTGGACCAAAGAAAATGTTACACAGATTATATTAGTATCACTAGCCAGTACAGCCTTCATCAGAGGCTTCATTCAGTCGATGAGCTGGGCATCACCAGGTAGGGTGATTTGACAGTCAAAAAGGCAGCCATAAATGGCCAGATTGCATAGATATGCTTTCCACGTGCCAGGTTGAGGGAGTGCAGGCCAATTTCTACCAGAAGATACAAACACCTACAGGTTTACTATACACTTCACAATCATAACCACCTTCACAATCATAAGAGGCAATATTTTCAGGCACTTTCGCAGGAATTAAGACCCTGCAGGCTAAATGAACCGGGATGTACAGACAATCATGTTTCAGAATTCCAAAAGGAAACAGAAACTGCATGAGAAATGTTGTTTACCACTATTCTCCCTCCATGTGAAACTAATATAGCCACTAGTAATATTACTACTCCTGCTACTAATAGTAATAACAACAATCAACAGCATGATAATCATCATCATCATAAGTTCAAGGGGTGTAGCCCCCATTACCATATAAGGAGAGTAACCCCCTGACCAAAAACAAATCAATGCTAATAATAGTCTTGGGGAGAAGTTTGACTGCATTGGACAGCAAGTCTCTGAAAGGCTTTGGTTTTGGCAGCATAACCCAATACTGCAGCCAGGATCATGGATGGCTGAATTTAACTGGGGGACTTCGTCAAGTTCACCAGTTTGCAGGCTGTTTCTGTATTGTGATCTTTTTGAAATATTTATTCCTTAGCTCCAAAATGTTAACCTAAACTTGCTGGAATACCTCAGTAATATTGTTATTTGAAAAGGTTTAAAAAGTATTTATAGTGTCTGCAGAGACTGATAGTTGTGGAGACAGGGCTAGGATCTATAATAAACTCATGTGATCAATGGACCATCGGTGTGTGAGTGTGTGTATTAATGGGTGAATGAGAAGCATCAATTGTACAGCGCTTTGGATAAAGGCACTATATAAATGCCAACCATTTACCATTTATTGGAAACAATTTTCTAAATTCTAAGTCAGTTAAGAACTTGTGATCATACACCATAAAGGATTAAGGGCCACGGAAAAGGGAAGTCACCCTTCTGCACTTCCTGCTCATCACCATGGGACAGATTAAGAGCAGATTGTATACATGGCGATATAGGCCAAAACGTCCTTTCTAAATGAAAGTGGTCACCTAAATATACTTATATACAGTATTTGCCATTGCGCGTGATTCTAATTTGGGCACTGCTGTCAGGGTAACAGGCCCCACCCACACTGTACTTCAGGATCTTCAGAATGCAGCCCATCTCCAGGCATCCTGCCCAACAGCAGACTCACCTCAGTCAACCCACAGCCGCTCTGCTTTTCTGTCCAATTCAGGGCATAACCAAGGGAATCCCAGCAGGCTGTTTTCCTCCAATCCCATTGCTATGAATTATATAATTCAGATGGGGAAGGGGGGTCTGAATGCCTCTCCTTTTCTGAATGAACACTGTTTGGAGGAGTGTTTGGGATGCATTGCCTTCTTGCTATATCACAGACAGATATCATCTTTATACTCCTCTATCACAGTGGCCTTGCTTGCACTCTGACACCTACATGGTGCTAAACCAAGGCTGGTGCACTGCCAGGCACAGAGCAACAATGGCCAAGGATGGGAATGGGATACTGATCTCCACTCAGCTGTCTTCAGCCCGAGAGCCAGGCCAGGCCAGGCCAGCAAACTCCCTGTGGTCCTCTCAGAGTCACAACAGACTGCCAATACTATACTGCCCCTCATGGCTGCTTCTTTTGCAGACATTTTATTTTTCTCTCATTGTGGATTCAGCAGCTCTACAATCCTCTCACATGTGTATCTGAAGACTGCAGAAGAGGTTCAGCTCTCACTGATGAGTAGTGGTAGCACATATGCACCCGGTGAATAGAGTAGGGTTGGGATATGCTGCAGGCGGGTTGGGATAAGCTGCAGTAGGGTTGGGATATGCAGCAGTCGGGTTGGGATATGCTGCAGTACGGTTGGGATTTAGTGCAGTAGGGTTGGGATATGCAGCAGTCGGGTTGGGATATGCTGCAGTAGGGTTGGGATATGCAGCAGTCGGGTTGGGATATGCTGCAGTAAGGTTGGGATTTAGTGCAGTAGGGTTGGGATATGCTGCAGTAGGGTTGGGATATGCAGCAGGCGGGTTGGGATATGCTGCAGTAGGGTTGGGATATGCTGCAGTAGGGTTGGGATATGCAGCAGTCGGGTTGGGATATGCTGCAGTAAGGTTGGGATTTAGTGCAGTAGGGTTGGGATATGCTGCAGTAGGGTTGGGATATGCAGCAGTCGGGTTGGGATATGCAGCAGTCGGGTTGGGATATGCTGCAGGCGGATTGGGATATGTTGCTGTAGGGTTGGGATATGCTGCAGTAAGGTTGGGATTTAGTGCAGTAGGGTTGGGATATGTTGCACCAGGATTGTGATATGCTGCAGGCGGGTTGGGATATGCTGCAGTAACGTTAGGCCTTATATGCATAAGGAAGAGCCAGTCATCCAACTGCTGTGGTCTCATAATCAAAATGTTCACAGTCAGGACACTAGGCTCAAACCTGTGATGTCAGGACTACAAGGCCCAGGCTTGTGCACGTGGTGAGCACTGTACAAACTCAGACTGGTACGTGGCTTCACAGACTGAACCACCCATGAGCCCCATAAAATATAATAGAAATAAAGATAAAAACAGAGTAAGAACACAACTGAAAGTGAAATTACAATACAGTGAAATACAGTGAAAACACAGTGTTGCAATGTTATTCAATATTCGGATAAATGTTGCTAGTGTGTTATAGACCTCCTGAGAAATTATTATTGAGTTGTCTGCAAACAAACAAGTCCTGTGTTCAAACGCATTTGAAAACCTGCTCTGTACAGGTCAGGCAAGGGGTAAGCAGAAGAGCTGTATCAAACAGATACCCAGTGGGCTGCAACAACCAGACATGTTGCAGTATAATTGAATCACCCAGATTGTTTCCTGTTGGTAGAATACATTAGAGAAGCTGTGTGGGAGACTACTCTTTGGCGAGAGCTATTTTAAGGATTCTGGCATTTCATCAAATGTGGGGGTCAGCTCTCATAAGAGAACAAATCCAGAGGGGACGGTGGGTGAGCCCATCACTGCTGGAGGGCTGAGGGTTAATTCACAACAAAGCTTTCGCTCATTTTCATGAGAAAGTGAACGCTGTGGCCCTTTGCACTGTTATGTAAGCGCTTCCGTGCTGGCCAGATTTGTTTAAAATTTGGTTTTGTGAAGCACAGAGCGTACAGGACAGAGCAGGGGAAGTGCCGTTTATACTGCCCCTGTGCGAGATAACAGGATGGAGAGAGTGTGAGAAGGGTGAGAGAGAAGTTTGGAGATGGAGGGGAGGTGATGGAGGCAGAAATGGCAGAACTTTTCACAAAGAAGCTTAGCTGTCAGACAAGAAACTCATGGTGATACATCAATTGTAAAATTGTTTCCCATGCCAAGAAAGCTGTCAACAGGTATCAAGAGGCAGCAGAAACTTGACACTCCTACATATAAATAAAACATTTTGATCAGAGTTTACATTCAATACCAATATCTGGCAAAATAATTGTCTTTTGGTGTGCAAAGCAGTATCATGTATCCTGGGCTACCAATGGCTAACAATAGACTAACAGAACTCAGAACAGACACTGATACACACATATAACTGCCTTCAACATGATAACACAGCCCACACACATGCACTTGGGACTCGAGGGACTTGTCCATGAGTTGGGATAAAAATAACAGTGGTGAATAACCCACCCGCCCTCTCCACCCAACCATAATGACCCTACCTGAGCTTCTGAGGGTGAGTGCACACCGGCCCCGTAGCACCACAACGCTCCTATATTCCTCTGGCGGGGAGATTTCCACCGAAAGCACAAGTGATCCAGAGTCCCTTTTCTCCCTTTTCTCCTCTCCTTCTTTTCCTTTTTTTTTTCTTCCTCCGCCTGCCTCCCCTTCACTCCTGGGAGCTTTTACCATTTAAGGGCAACGTTTCATCTGGCTGTGCTGCTGCTCTCCATGCTCACAGTCCCCGGCTTGCCTCGTGCCCGGAGAAGAGTGATCACGTCCTCCGAGATCCCCCTTCCCCGTAAATCCCTATTTTCTACCCATGTTCCACCCCCGCCCCCCCCCCCCCCCACCCCCTCATTTCCTATTTGTGTCTGGCAGTTATTCTGAGGTTTCCTGGGCCCATTCTGCTGCTGTCTTGGGGGCCAGGGTGGGGGCGTTTTCACAATTGAGAGGATCCCCTGTCCATCCACCATGGGGGTTGGCCCCAATCTCAGCCTTCAGCACATGGTAAGTAAACATTCCCTGACTCCCACAATAGAGACACTGGTCCCCCGACTCATCAACAGCTCCTCAGACAGGCCAAGACTAACACTACGCAGTCGGAAAACGGGAGCCTACAGTAACAGTAATGGAACTACATTTTCTATGACGGGCTCCATATTAAATTGCAGATGAGTATGCATTTCAATTCAGCAATTCAACATTTTAATTCTGTCAAATCAACTGCATTTACTGAGCATCTGCTTCATTTGAGTGATGTGAATGTAGAAACTGCACAATATAGTTTATTTATTTTCATATTTATTGCGTGACTCGCCACAATTTCTCTCTCCAACCAACGGCAATGGGTCCCACCAGTTTGTACATTATTAATAGGCCACTTCTCTTGTGAAAAAATAAACTAAATCAACTTTCATGGAATTGGTCAGGCTGTGACTAATCTTGAATCTGATGTTTATGTTGGTCAAGGATGAGGGAACTCATGACCCCCGCCTACTCTCAAGGCATGAGGAGGTGCACTTGTGTACACTTGCTTAGTCCAAGCAGATGCATCCAAAGACACACACACAAAAACATCATCTGACCTTTGACCTGACAGTCCATATACTGTAGGTCTGAAAGTGCATGGCTATTCATGGGAATATAGCTGTAAGATCTCACCAAGCTAACTGCAGCTAAACAAATGGACACTAGCAAAAGTCGTTGATTTAAGAGACATCATTGGAAAAAGCATTCATGATCACGGCCCTAGTTTAGAACATCTGTGTCTATTTTAAGACAGGGAAATGCCAGTTGTGTGACATTTTGAGTTTGGTCTTCCGCATTTCAGTGATGCAAGATTATATAAAGATATCCCACAAACAGTATACCGTATAACATCAAAATTGGAACAACAAATAAGAGAAGTTCAGGTTTTATAGTATTTCTTCCAATTGTAACAGACAACCAGCTAACACCTGATTACTTTATTATGGCGACTCTTCTGTTAGCAACAGGAAAGATCTTCAGGCTTCGACAATGCTAAAAGCTAGAAACACATCAAACACCCTTAACTCTCCATCCGTGCCGGTGTTGAAAATGGACTGACAGCTGAGCTCAGTGCGAACGCCGGAGATTAAGGCTAATCCAAATTCTGGGTGTTCAGTGCCCGGATCGGATTTAAGGTAACGAGGACCAGCCGTGCAAAAAAATACCAGGGATCTATTTCTATTTATCTTCACCGCATTAAATGATTTTAGACTCAGTTGCAGATTGTCAGCATTTTGCATAATATGTAGCCCATTGTTCCATTCAAAGACGTTACTGCTTCATTTGATTCAAAATAATATTATGACCAAAATATATTTTAAATTGCTGAAGTGTAAAATTTCCAATGGACGCAGGTCGCTTTTAATCTTGAATGAAAAATGACCAGACAATTCCAGAAACAATTGTATTATTAAACCTAAACGAGATATTATGGAGTAAAATCTTATTTTGGAAGTGCAGCTGCAGCGAGGCAATACATATGAAGGCAACACATATTGAAGGGGTAAAAGGACTTTTAAACTTTTAAACTTTAAATATTTCACATTCCCAACAATTAAAACGCGAGATGCACAAGTTTTTTCTGCTTCACAGATGGTGTGGACAGATAATAAACAAATAGCCTACACTACCCGTTGGCTAGTAATTTACTTCAACAAATAGTTTTAGAATGAGGTGTGAGAAGTTAGAAAAAGGAGAAAACAAAAGGCTTTATGAAATGTGATATTAAGCATGCATTTGAACATGTGCTTGCTGCTATGTGTATTTTGTACACATTTTTTCTATGTCAGGAGTTACGGTGCTGCTTACTATTTTAACTCCTAGCAATGATATAAAACAGATCTAAGCACAATCACCCAAAGGAAATTCTTTAAAAACACACAACTACTTTGTTATAAAAGCTGTTATATAATTCATCAGGTTCTATGTGTTTTAGTCTTAAATCACATCATGAAACAAGGCAAGGTTTTTAAATTGTGGCTTACCTCTGTGCAGCTGTCACCTCCTCCTGTAGTCAGAGAAATGGCCTCACCTGTTCGAAACAAGATGCAAAGGCGGCAAGACACAGTGAATTTGCATGAGGTCCACTAGCCATGCAAATCGGCTGCTGAGATGCACAAATACGAGACGCTTTCAGAGTGAGATGCATTGAAGTGACTCATGGGCTTGGATGGCAGGCAAGGGCCCTGCATACAGTACATTTTGAGAGGGCATCAGCACCTCTTTCACCCTCTTTGCATATCTAAGGGCAACCATAACCAGGCAACCATGTGCGTGTGCTGCAGATCCTTTACCGAAAAGCAGTTGGCCCTCGCTTCCTCTTTGTGTCATTTGCATTTCAGCAGCTCATGGAAGCAACATCCTCAGTGGTGAACAAGAAACACATTCTCAGCATCTTACCAAGCCTGGCATACACTCAAACCTGCACACACACAATTATGCACAGGCATGCTGTGGTTGTGTGTGTGCATGCTGTAAAATGTACAGTACATTTTTTACTGTGAATATGTGGATAAATAATTTTAGGAATGAACCGTAGCAGTCAAATAACAGTAACATCTTGGTAGTAAGTTGGCTTGCTTGTCTACATTTCCTGTATTTTACAGTAATTACAGTCATTTTGTAGCATTTTTGTTACACAAACAAAAAATGCATTTTGCAAATGTTCTGTTTCATATGGAACCTGCAGTCTTAAGTGCACATTGGAGTGAAATAGAATTAAGTCTGTAAAGGTCTGTAACATCTATTTCTAAGAGGCGACACTATCAACTGACCACATTATTCAAATACTGGTGGGAACTCTCTGACACCGGTCTCATGCAATGCAATGGGGAAGTTAGAGCTACTTTTAGGCTTTTCTATTGCTACACCAACTAAGTTCTGCTATACAGCATAGATTGTGAAAGTCCATGATGAAATTGGGTAAAGCCGAATAGAATCTTTGTCTCTACAAGTTTGAAGTCAAGAGTTTATATCTATAATTGTACCTGAACCAGTAATTTATGCAGCAAAAAGTGGAGGAGGGCACAGATCGGAATATTTTTTATTTTATCAGAGTATATAGCCAGCTTTTGACCATGCGTGACAGAGAGAGGGAACGAGGGAGAGAGACAGAGAAAACGGAAGAGGGAGAGAGAGAGACAGAGACAGCGAGAGGGAGAGAAAGAGAGAGACCGAGAGAAAGAGAGAGAGGGAGAGAGAGAAAGAGGAAGAGGGAGAGACACAGAGAGAAAGAGAGAGAGGGAGAGAGAGGGATAAAGAGGAAGAGGGAGAGACACAGACAGAAAGAGAGAGAGATTAGGGTTTGGACAGGATCCATGCTCTGCAGGCTACAGTGGCCCCTGGGGACCTAACAGGAAGTCGAAGGCAGAGCCGCGAATATGCTGCTCTAGTCACGCTCTTTTACACTTAAATCTGAATTCTCTATAAAATGTTGGTGTTTGTGGCCATTATACAGTACCTGGAGGGGTATTCAGTGGGTGGCCTAGAGGGACCTGGTAGGCCTGGCTCACTGACTTCAGTGAAGAGGAGCTTGAGGGTCTCTCTGTACCGCTGTGCCCAGAGGAGTCTATGACTGCAGTTCCTCGATCAGATGAGTGACTGGGACCTGTGGGCTTGAGAACAGCATGGAAAGTGTTAGTTCAGCACTGCTCAACTCCACGTCCTGGGGGCCGCAGTGTCTGCAAGTATTTGCTCATACCGTGTGGTACACCACCTGATTTCACTAATGATTTTACATGCTGGTTCTGATAATAATCAGATGATGTGGTGCACAGTAGGAGTAGGTGGGTAGCACCAGCTACTTGTTCACTGCAACTGATAACTGCACTGGAACTAATGGCTAAAAATAATATATAATGTAGGTCAGCAATCATTGCAAAAATGTATAAGTTATTTTAGATTAAAAAAAAGACCTGAGCTCAAACTTGTCTAAAGAGTTGGTCAGAGCAACTGTCACTATGCAAATAGTATGTCCGCTTACTGTGACCTTACAGAACCCGCATTTCCCCCAGCACCATTCAAATCAGTGACTGGTAGTGTGACAGATTTGGCCTGAAGGTGAGTGCTGTCAGACACTGTCATCTATATATAGAGTCATATACCTCTAGTTTTTTGGAGATTTTGTCCTTCAGCTGGTGGAGCTGGGCCTCGGCCTCGGCAGCCCTGCTCAGAGCCTGCTCCACCCTGTCTGCGGCAGCCTCCATTCTCTCCCTGGCCTGGCAGAGCCTCCCCTCGCTCCGGTGGAGCAGGTCCGCGGCCTTTACCGCCTGGACCGTCCTCGCCTCCACCCTTCTCCACGCCTCCGTCGCTCTCTCCGCCTCCGCCTCCCGTCCGCAGTCCGCCCCCGCCTCCGCACACCCGCCCGCCTCCTCCACCACCACGGGGTCCGTGGAGAGGGCTGCAGTTCTCAGTGCCGTCTGCAGGTGGCGAACCTGGTCCTGCAGCTCCTGGATGGTGGCCTCGCCCAGTCGCCACTTCTCCTCAGTCTCCACCCGGGCATGGCTGGCCAGGGACGCCTCCTTCTGTGCCTTGGTCCTGTCCTCCTCCATCTTTAGGGCCCTCCACCAGTTGACTGTGGCCATCTTCTTGGCCTGCTGGCTCTGCCTTAAGGCCTCCTCCAGCCTCCCCTCCACCTCCTTTTGCAGGGCCCTCTGGAGCGCAAGATCCTTCTCCCTGGAAAACACCACCTGGCTCTCAGGCCTTCCCACGGTAGCACCTTCCTGTGCTGTCACCACACCAGTACCCTACACTTTGGCCCTTATTCACAAATGCCTGTCCATTAACCTTATAATCAATGATGTAAAGTCCAGGGGTCAGAATGTAAAAGTCCTGTCATGTATTTCTTCTCCCCATGGACTCTGCCAGCTGATTTCACTAATTAGTTCACCTTTCTGGCTGAGGAATTGTGAATTGTGCTGATTAGCAAATCCAGCTGATTGGAACAAAATAATGGCCATGGATTTTACTTTTTGAACCTGTATTTTCCACCTCGGAATATAATGTACACTTCCGCCATCAGAAGGCTGAAAACAGGGAGGTATTCATGAACCTGGCAAGGACAAACATGGAAGCTAAATCTCAGTCCTGCAATATCAATCGATACACTGGACTGCTTTGATGCAGTGGCTAATAGCTGAGGCCTGTGATTGAGAATGAGATGAGAGGTAAAAACTCACAGACATATTTAGAGCAGTAAAAACTCACATACACATTTGCAAGCTGTTGCTTGGTGCTTGCCTGCTGTTGCTGGGACTGGAGGAAGGCTCTCTCAAACACATGAACAGCACTGCCTGTGTGGGCATCCTGAATAACATTAAGAAAAGTTAAACAATATAATAAGGACCATAGTACAGAAATAAACTACTCATTTATGATACATACCATACCACAATTTATGATTGAACACAGCAGACTGACACAATATAATGAAAGTGACCATGGCAGGTGCCAGTATACAATCATGTTCCTGCTCTGATTTTTGAACCACTGATTGACAGCACCAGACCAAGGAGACATCCCAGATCATAATTCCTCCTTCCAGGCTGGGCAGATTTGAACTGAAACTATGGAGAGACAATGTTACAAAGATACAGAGACCTGTGCACTCAAAGCCGCTCATCCTTCCATACTTGTGGATTCTCACCGCCTCGTGCTGTCGGTGGAAGAGTGGAACAAACTCCAAGGACTTGATCTTGTGTAGAACCCGCTGAAAGTCCTCCTTCTGGATGTTCTGAGGTAAAATGCCGCAGATCGGACTGTTCCCCCCCTCCATATTCTCTCCCTGTTGTGAGTGTGAAAATCACAGTAAGCACCCACAGCCAGGAGCATTTTCTTATGCGTTATGGTTATAATCAGAGGTCTGCATTGTAATGATGAACCTGTTAAAATCACACCAATATAAATAAATTCAAGTGAAATTTCATAGTCAAAAATTGCCAGATTATGAGTTTGTCCGCAACAAAAACAAAACAGATGCAATGTGTAAGCAGCCTCAGAAATTTTGTTCATGGTTACATTAAGAAAAGTGATTGAAAGGTAAAGCACGCAAAACAAATATGTATGTGTCATGTGGCCATGCAGGGAATTTCAGCAGACCTCCTGCATCTCCTGGATTTCAGACTGCAGAGATGGGATCTGCAGGACAGGGCGGTGTCCAGGGAGGGGACTCTGAGGGCCAGCTGTACACCTGTCAAACCTGTCCATAACAGACACTGGACTCATGAGTCATCCGCAGGCTCAGGGCCCCAGCTGGTCTCTTTGTGGTGATGCCACAGCCAATTCTCAGGCTGCTCAATACACAAAACAAAAACTGTAACCAGGGAAACATCTACACCAGAAAGGAAAGGGTTAGAAAAAGCATGGGGGAGACATGCCCAGCATAAGCCTGCTCAGATTGTGGCATCATGTTTGCTTTTTGTTCTTACCCTTATTATCTTCTTGCATTTCTGTTGCAGTGTATTTCTGGTGTTGCTATTATATTTTATGTAGAATTAACAGAAATAATCTTTCTTCTTCTTCTTCTTCTTCTTCTTCTTCTTCTTCTTCTTCTTCTTTGTAGTAGTAGTAGTAGTTGTAGTAGTATTCACTTATTGAACAGCAGTAATGGTGTTTCACCTCTAGATGGCAAACTATGATTGTAGCCACTGAGCAGTGCCTGTTATGTTACGTCTCTGCAAGTCATCAAATAAAGTGAAAATAAATTCCATTTGTTGGAAGTCTACAATTTTAACGCTAAATCTTATTACTACATTGGTGGAAATCAGTGGTTTGAATGAATATAATGTGCTTAAAATTATGCACTTTACATGTCAACAGCTCAAAAATGATAGTAATATGTAGAGACTATGTACTGTCTACCTCAAGAGTTCCTGTTGTGAATTCTCCTGCAACCTTATCAGCTCCAACTGCATTCCCTTTAAAAATAAAGACACAGTGAGCAACAGTATTCTAATACTACAGTGCAATTTATATTGATTTAACTGTTCTGAATGCAAAAAATGTTTTGAAAAATGTGTTCTCAAGACAGCACTCTTTTCTCTTACCATAACAATAATTCACCATGGGTAAATATTTCACATTCATTTGCATGATTTTAATGATGTTCAGTGCTGATACCTCAATGATTCTCAGGTTTGCCAGGTGGGAGACTTTCAGCTCATTGATGAATGTAGTTTTCTTTCACAGAGAAACAAAGAAACAACATTTTAAATACTGTAGGTCTGAAACATTTAAAATATACAGAACAAATAGTACTAGACAGTCTCTACATACTGCATGTGCTCATATATTTCTCACCTTGGAGATGTTATTATCTTTTTCAGCCAATAAGATGAGTGTTTCGTCAAGCTCTTCCTGCATGCAATGAAAATGGGATGGTTCATCATTTTTATGTTATTTTGCAATGTTATGGTATTTATTTCTTCATATTTCACCCACGTTGCAAAGCCACATGGTATTAAGGTTGGTAGGTCCTTTCCATCACTGCAAGCTAAACTTCTCACCCTTATTTCAACATTCATCCTCATCAGTTTGCCGACACGGCCTTCAGCACTAGTCCTCTCTTGGGAGAGCTTTTCGTTCTGTTGACACAATATTCCCCCATTAACACCAACACCACGGATCATTTCAATATCCTTTTGGCAGATTATACACTCAGTGAGAATTTTATTAGGTATTTATGAGACTTATTTTTAGACTTATTCAGACTTCTGCTGCTGTAGCCTATCAACTTAGAAGTTGTGTTTCAAGAGATGCTCTTCTGTATACCACTGTTGTAATGCATGGTTATTTGCATTTCTGTCACATTCTGTCAGCTTCGACCAGTCTTGCCCTTCTCCTCTGACCTCTCTCATTAACAACGCATTTCTGCCCACAGAACTGCTGCTTACTGGATGTTTTTTGTTTTTCGCACCATTGTCTGTAAATTCTGGAGACTGTTGTGCGTGAAAATCCCAGGAAATCAGCAGATTCTAAGATACTCTAACCACCCTGTCTGGCACCACAATCAAAGGCATTTAGATCACATTTCTTCCCCATTCTGATATTTGGTCTGAAAAACAGCTGAACCTCTTGACCATAATGCTTTTATGCATTTAGTTGCTGCCACATGATTGGCTGATTAAATATATTAACAAGCTGGTGTACAGGTCCACCTAATAAAGTGATCATTGAGTGTATTTTACATTACTTGGAAAAAATAATGTATACAGTGTGGGTATGTAGGTGATGTATAAACACAGAATATAGGCCATGAAGGTGAAGGGCACATACGTGTAAGTATTGATTCTCCTTACCGCATCTTCAATCAGTTTGATGTGAGCTTTTAAGTTTTCACTTTCTTTTGTCTGCGATGAAAAGATTGACCAAGTTTGGTTAATATTTTCTGAACTTTCTTTTGTACTTTCTGAGCTGATGATTCAAAATCACTGGCTAAAAACATCCCAAGAGTAGCCACTTAGTAACATAATAATATTAAATATTTATATTTCTTAGCAAATCCCCTCAAATATTTTTATAGGAGAACTTGCTGCCATATAGTTGCGCTACATTTTACATGTACTTTGGCACCATTCATGTGCCTAACTGTGAAAGCTGTATATACTCTACAGTATAGCAGTAGAAGAATAAGCATCATAAAGGTTGGAGCTACAAAAGTAAATCATTGACAGTATCATTGACAAAATATTTTTTTTGTACAGAGCAAAAAGCAATAATTGGTTTGAATCAGTCAGTCCATGATACCGTAATTGAAGTCGACCAACCTTTGGTGTCTTGAAGCCTTACTCTGAATCACCACTCTCATCTGTTAATACATGACCCTCACTGACATTTCCCATCAACTCCTGACTGACAGTTCCTCGCCTTCCTGACGACCCTTCAGCCCCGAGCTCATACCAGTGTGCACACCCGGGCCTGAGCCTGGGCCCATCTCTCCTGGCTCTCCTTCAGGGCCCGCCTGGCCTCGTCCACCTCCTCCAGCAGGGACCGGGCTCTGACGGCCGCACGCTGTGTACTGACGGCCCCGTGTCGCAGGAACATGAGAACACGAGTACATACAAACGCAACAACAAAAGAACATACAAACAGACGGACGCCAGAACGTAAGAAGGCTGATGTGAATGGGTCATTCGGTTCATATAAGCTTGTAATTTTCCTTACAGTTTAGAGCAGAAGTGCCCAACTCTCCATTGCGCTTGTTCTGTGCATTACCTGGCCAGCTTGACCTTGAGCTCGGCGATCTCCAGGCTGAGTTGCAGGTTTGTGTCCTCACACTGGGCCATGCCCCTCAGCAGGGTCCCGTTCTGCTCACTCAGCTGCCGATGGGTGTGCCTCAGCTCCGCCACCGTGCCTAGCAAGTCCTTCCATTCGCTGAGCCCAGCCAGGGGGAGGAGCAGGTGTACTGGTCAGACCATTTTAATTGGGCAAAATAATTACGTGCTAACAGCATGGTCATGTGCTGCAGGTCCACTGCACCTGCTTAGCTGCTGCTTATGTTCTCCAACATATCAACTAGCACTGCACAAGACATTCATGATACACCTCCCAGGTTTATGAGTAAATAATAAGTGTACAGCAATAATACATTTACACAATAATACAATCCTAATGCACACTGCAGAAGAAGATTAGCATGATTAATCTCAATGAGCAAATGCGAGTCACTGACCAATAACACCCATCTCCACCGTCTGGAAGTTCCACCTCAGTCAGGCTCTCAGTCTTGGCCTTGGCTACAGTCCCAGCATCAGCCTCACTCCCAGCAGGAAATAAATCATTCCCTTGTAGCAGAACAAAATTAGAGGTGCCATTGCACTGGTATCTGAAACACACTCATCAACTGGAGAATGACACTCACCACTCATAGGAGCCATGAGGGAGGATTCCAGCGTGGAATAGTAGTCCTCTTGCATGCTCAGTGAATGGTCCATTTGTTCACTTCTGAAGATGATCAGATATTAAAATATGCTTGGGTGGATTTATTGCTCCAGAACCACAACAGAATATACCTTCATACAAACTAGTGCTTATAAGCATTTGTGGAGAAAAGCACACACTCTGGAAGCACTCTGTGAAATTAATTTATTTTACATTATTGCTTAAGATGTTTCTCAGAGAAATTAGTGAAACCATAACTTTTGTTGAAGGTTCAATTTCTCAAATAACTTTTGAGGAACAATTCTGTATTTGGGCATCAGGCTAACACTGTATAAACACAATGTGTTATCTCCAACTGAATTTTGGAAATAGCATCTTTCAGATGAGATGTTCTGACTCACTGAAACTCATAAGAAATTCCACATCACTTTGTAGGGCTGTTAATCCCGGTGTCATGGCTTAATCCGGGTACTTCATCATATGGCTACCTATGCCTTGATTAGCTACACAATACCTTGTATTCCCTTTCTTGATTGGCCAGTTGTCAGACATTCGATCTCAGTTGATAAAGAAATAGAGACGCACGCGTATGTTTCTCACCTTGTCTGGCAACACTGGGCGATCCATGTTCTCATGGTGGAGTGGAAGGCGTCTCGGGTCACAGCTCGGTCCTGTCGCTCGGGGTCCAGCATGTTGTACAGGGCGGTCAGCTTGCCCTGGTCGGGGGTCTGAGCTGTCATATCCTGCAGGTACTGCATAACCCTGGAGGCCAGAACCTCTCCTGGGGAAACAACAAACAATGTTAAATCAATGACCATAAAATGTCTATATTTCTTTTCATACCCTCACACCATGAAAGACTCCACCTTTGCCCATGGTGTCGCATGCCTCAAACATGATGTCCAGCAGGTGTCCCTCTGAAAACCCATTTGCAGAATGTGCATCTTCCTCAAAACCGTTTTCCCACTCACGGGCGTCAGGCTGGTCCCCTTTGGTAAAAATATAAACTTGTTGACTTGATATGTTTCTCTGGCATGTGAACATTTTTAGTGTAGAGCAACAGGGTAAACTCTAGGTAGGCCTCAAAGCTGAACTACTTCTACTGAGCCAAACCGTTATGACTAATGAAAATAAATGGCAAGCTAGATATGCGTTGAAAAAGTTAGCTACAGTACATCTAATAAAAATATGTGTAAATATGTATGGTTTTTTTTGTGTGGAAGCCTAATGCAAAAATATTATCAAAATCATCTGAAAAGCACAACTCAATTTGTAATATCTTGTATTTGTGCACTACTGAATTCCTACTGCATTTATTATTGCATTACTGGTCTGACAGCATGAGAACTATAAAAACCTGGTGTGCACGTTTCCAATAACTATTGATTCTATTTTTACAAAATCATAAGAAATATCTTTGCCTTACCGTCATGGTTTTCAATGAGCTGACCTGGCTCCTGGTAGCTGAGCTCAGCATCACTGGAGAATGTTCTAGTGGAGCTCTGGGACAAAGACAGGATCCCTGGTCCTTTTCTGTGGCTGAGGGGGGCTCCCATCTCAGATGATGGACTTTCTGCTGCCTGGCCTCTACAGGCCTCAGGTTCGGACTGTTCCACATAACAACCTTGCTCTCCATTCATGCTGGTCTCTGCCATGACCTCCTGAACAAAAGAGAAGATATAAGCCATATGAACTCACAAACACAACACAAAAAGTGTGTGTCACATTACGCTTATCTTGCATAACAAACTGATCGCATTCAGAAAGCATGTAATTGACTTTAAAGCTTCACATCAGCAGAACGAAACTACATCTATCACACATTGCCGTTGGAACACAAAGCATTCAGGCCAGAAATAATTATATTATATATTATTATTTTTTATAAATTATTTAACAAAATAAACATAATAAAATCTTATGGAGCCTAACAGGCATCCACCAAATCTGGCAGAATGAAGAGTGTGCATACTCACCCCAGGACTGGCCAGTCAGTTACGATTACAGCCCCAATCCATCCTGATAGCGCTCTTTCTCATATTGCCATAGTTCTGTCACATTGTTTCATCGTCTTGGTGTGCTCTCCACACAAGAGGCAGAGCAAGGCTGACGTCTTAAACCTGAGGCAAGCTAGGGCCACATAGCAATCCTGAGCTCGCTTCCAGAATTTGACACATAGAACAAGGCTCAGTCACAGACACACCCTGAAAGAATTGGAGATGGTATGATATAATGAATCCACTTCATCAACAGTTTTACTTATACAATAATTAATGCATGTAGTAGCCCTGTAAATTCCAGTACAGGGGAGAAAAAATATCAGTATAACACCAACACAAATGCATACAGAGGTGAGAGTATTTTATCTGCAGTCCATTTTTATAGTACATTAGAATCTGCTCTTAAAGTACCTCCTTGCAGGTCACGGCTTCCCTCGAAGTATGCAAAGAAAGCGTTCTGAAGCAACTGCGGTATGTCCACACTCGTGCAGAAGGTCTCACCAGCCCTATTTAAGGCTGTACTAAGGATGTGGCAGGCATTGGTTTGCAGCCACTCTCACAGTGATGTTTACAAAGGAAGCTGATGATGTTGACAGAACGAGGCACTTGCCTGTTTTGTTAATTCATGGGCACACATCAAAACCAGATGACACGGACAGCCCCCTCTCTTAGCCGCAAGCTGCCGTGAATTGTGCCATTCACAAGGCTCTGATCAGCATGCAATTTTATGCACACTGCAGAGCGCAATAATGGTGTGATGGGCCATTTTAATTATCACTCTGCAGTTTTGCACATCAAATGTTTCAGGCCATTCCGCAGAACACATGTCATACCAACTCCCCCCCCCCCCCCCCCCCCAATTAAGAGATATGAACATCAACCTCTAGAACCTTCACCTAAGCTAGCCTAAACTGAATCTCATCTAGCTTCAACTTTATTGAGCTTGCCATTTGTACTGAGTGAAAACACATTGTACTGTGTACATAAATACAATAATACTGACTGTAGTCATTAAAACCTGCATCTACACATTTTTCGGAAATTCTGGAAATGAAATGAAAGATTAAAATTGGGCTAGTGGGCAATTGTGTGAGTATTAGATTCATGTAATTAATTATAAAATAAAAAAATCCACTAAGACTGATATCATTAATGCATACTAAAATATAAAATTATATGTGAATTATAGAAAATATTGAAAATAATTTCCATTCAATTGAGCAGGTCAGAAACATTCAAAATATTATGTACTTGACAGGCTACAGCTGAGTATAAGGAATGCCACAGTGTGACACTGTTTTCCAGTTTACAAAGTGTAAAATGAATACAAATGTCTTTTACAAATGCAGTATACTGTAATTTATTTTACACAGTATTAGCTTCCATTCATAACGGCTTTATTGCCATCCATGATGCTACAGGGGTATAAAGTAAACATTAAGTAAGGATTTTTATTTGTTTTGCAAAGGACTTTTAAGAAATGTGTCTACAGTTAAATAGGAATTAGGCTACATTATATTTGCATGTCTGAAAAGATATTTCTATGGAATCATTCTATGTTAACATTTTATTAACCTACAACTAAAATACAATTAATTCAACTTTAAACTAAACTTGAATTAGTTCCTGGTTAGGCTACTATGTATGTGAAGATCAAATGAAACTAAAAGAAGATCCAGAACTTCAGATCAGAAAATATTATTTAATAATAAATATGCTATTATACCTTCAAAAATATAGAGAATAAGAGTTGTTGCAATCCATTCTCAAGTGGATTCCCTAAATTCTGCTTGTTAATTATTAATTTGAATTAAAATATCTATTGAGGATGATCTACCCTCTTGAGGCCACATTATTTCAATAATGTGAAATCACACTAATTGAATCAGTAATTAACCAACCTACTGCTATAATTTTCTGTAATGAGTCTATGACAAACAATTCTATTTTGGTTAAATTTTTTACTGAAAACATAAGCCAAATCATATACTGTCATTAAATGGTGATGAAACTGCTGATAAGTAGGTCATGTATGCTGGATGTAGTAACTAGAACAGCCACATAGACTGTCATGAACTAAACTAAACTGCAGAAGTTCACACCAATTCACGTCATATAAATTAATGCAAGAGATGCACATCCCGCGAAAACGCAGCGATAGACAACAGCGTTTCACCCGGAAGTGCTCGGAAACGTTCGGAGCGGAAGTAGTGGCGAGCTGATCAGAAGAAGTCGAAAGGGATTGTAGCCACAGAACTGTATTGTAACGTAATTTCATACTAAAATCTGGGAAAAGACCTGCAATTCCTGCCGACAGAATGTCTCGGGGTTCCATCGAAATCCCTCTACGGGACACAGACGAAGTAAGTTTTGATCCTAGCGCTGTGCTATTTCTTGGTTAGCTATCGAGCTACAGTGACTAGTTATTTGATTACGGCCATACTTCTTGGCGAGCCAGGTGTCTTGTTATGCCACTGGCTCTTAATGCAAAAAATGTGGCGGACCTGTAGATGCGTTCCTCTGTTTGCAAATAACATTAGTTGGCTGCTGAAATGTAGCGAACTAACTAGTTATTTGTCCAGCTTACCTTCTCCTTTCACAACAATGCAGCTAGTTGGGTAACTGGCGAATGACCCAGTTAACTTCACTTGTTCCCAATAAGTTGGCTACCAAATTAATACTTCAGAAAGTGAGTTACAGTTTGAAAGCGTATTAATGTTGTAATGGACAATATAACGGAAAATAAAACCCAATTATTTTGCGTCCGCGTTTCTGACAAACTGTCATTTTTATCTCACCTGTACGAGGTGACTTTTGTAAACAGACTAGTTACTCAGTCCGTAGGCTTTTTTATGTATCTTGGGGACTGTGGCTAGTTTGCCTGTTAAAAGGCTATAACTTTGGATACTAGCATGAAATACCCTCACCAATTATATGCCTTTAGTAACAAATAAATACAGATTTATTTTCTCCTGAGCAAATAAACGTAGTTTTGCCTTCATTCTTTTCACTTAATATGAATGTTTAGTTTTGAGTAGAGGTTTACAAGTTTACTTTTTACATGGTATTCTTCACTTCAACAAAAAAAACCCCAAAAAACAGGGATGTTGAATAATGTATTCCCTCTGATATGAGAATTATCTGACCTTTTTAAACCTGTGTGTGTCGTATGCTTGCCTGCAAAGGAGCGCAGTTACAGGTGAATTGATGTGACATTTATTTACAGGTCATCGAGCTTGACTTCGACCAGCTACCAGAGGGTGACGAGGTCATCAGTATCCTGAAGCAGGAGCACACCCAGCTGCACATATGGATCGCACTGGCGGTGAGTCTCACTCAGACAGAAGTGTGTGTGGTGTGTATAGATGCAGTGTAATCGGTGTAAATGAAATGCACACTCTTATTCACTGGGAAGAATTTAAGAAGGCACATGGCCTAGTTTCATTGCAGTTTGTTGTTCAGGTTCCCGTTGACAGGCGTGTCGTTCAGGGAAGTTATTTAACGTATGCTCACTTTCTCCGTGTCAGCTGGAGTACTACAAGCAGGGGAAGACAGAGGACTTCGTCAAGCTGCTGGAGGCGGCCCGTATCGATGGCAACCTGGACTACAGAGACCATGAGAAAGACCAGATGACCTGTCTGGACACCTTGGCAGCTTACTATGTCCAGCAGGCACGCAAGGAGAAGAACAAGGATGCCAAGAAGGAGCTCATCACACAGGCCACCCTGCTATACACCATGGCCGACAAGATCATCATGTACGACCAGGTGAGGAGTGTGTGCCTGTCACACAAGAAGCATGGAATGTGACTGGAAGCTTTGAACCGCATCTGGTCACATTGTGGTAATGCATCAGTTATCCGTTTTTCCTTTCTTGACCAGCATTTCAGTAAGAAATGGCATTGAGCATTTCATTTTGTAATGCATTGCATCTCTGGCATTTCACAGGTGTTCTGCTGTTGCAAAGTTAATGATGTGCTGGAGAGAAATCTTTTTATAAAATATTTTGAATTTCTCATTAGAATTAGGGAATATAACTTGTAAAAGAACTGGGGAACAAGAAAACATACATTTTGATGAGACTATGTAGTACTATGTAGTAATATTGTAGTACATTATATTTATTGGTATATGGAGTTTCTTTTACTGATGCTCAGTGTGGCACCCATCTGGTGCACTCATGATCCACACTCACAGGAAGCTCCTCTAATGGACTGTGACTGCTTGTGTTGTGTGTCACCCACCAGAACCACTTGCTGGGAAGAGCTTGCTTCTGTCTTCTGGAAGGAGATAAGATGGACCAGGCTGATGCTCAGTTCCACTTTGTCCTGAACCAGTCGACCAACAACATACCTGCTCTGCTGGGTTGGTGAAACCGGAGCCCCTTTTCCGCTGAAAGCCTTGCTGTGACAATGATCAGAGGCCATTCAGGAAAGAATTACTATGCACATAAAATGGTCCATTGGCTTCATTCTTAAATTAAGTGTGCAGTTATTTGTATTTAAACTTGGAATCCCATTCAGAAAAAATGCTTTCATCAAGCCGTGCTGAATACCAAGTTCAAGCTGTGAATAAAACCTTAGTTGCCCATCTCTTCATCCCTTTTCTTGTCTTTCTCAGGTAAGGCCTGCATCTCTTTTAACAAGAAGGATTACAGAGGTGCTCTGGCTTATTATAAGAAGGCCCTCCGCACCAACCCTGGCTGTCCAGGTATGCTTTTATTATTTTTAATGAATTGCTTTGTTCATTATCCAGAGCAACTAACTGGGCCATCATGACATAAAGTGCATATTATACGGAACTTAAGGATGGTATTCCTTATATTCAGTATGCTAAAACATTATTTAAAATAATAAAAATAATTTCTGGTTTGCACATCCTTGGTAATATTATGATTATTGTTGAATATTTATGTTACAGTAAATGGGAATATGTAGATCCATAATATAATAGAAGTATGTCAACTGTATTTCTGAGTACCCGTGCTTATTTGATGGTTGCTTTCACGCATGGCTATGCATGGCCTGCAGTGCTGTATGATGGTCGTCTCTTGTGCTTAGCCGAGGTGAGGCTGGGGATGGGCCACTGCTTCGTGAAGCTGAACAAGCTGGAGAAGGCCCGGCTGGCGTTCGGCCGAGCCCTGGAGCTCAACTCCAAGTGCGTGGGGGCTCTGGTGGGGCTGGCCGTGCTGGAGCTCAACAACAAGGAGGCCGACTCCATCAAGAACGGGGTGCAGCTGCTCTCCAGGGCCTACACCATCGACCCCAGCAACCCCATGGTCCTCAACCACCTGGCCAACCACTTCTTCTTCAAGAAGGTGTGAAGACAAATGGCTTTGCTTTTGGGTTTGTGTTGTGTTTTGTTGTAAGGATGAGCAGTCTCTTACCCTGCTGCCCCCCGTGTCTGCCCTCAGGACTACAGCAAAGTGCAGCACCTGGCCCTCCATGCTTTTCACAACACAGAGGTGGAGGCCATGCAGGCTGAGAGCTGCTACCAGCTGGCCCGCTCCTTCCATGTACAGGTAAACACTGCACTGTCAATGGGAAAAGGATCCCTTTAGAGGTATTTCACTAGGTGCTTGACTGCCAGTTGCATTTCCAAAGTATTTGGATCACTTTTGGTACACCCAGAATAAAACCTAAAAGATTTTGTCATCAATGTTCATGCAGAACAACATGCAATGTATTTCTGTTCATGTTATTATTTGTATTTATTATTGGAGTGTGTGAAAATGCAGATCCGCAGTAAGTTCTTTCAGCAGTTGGTAACGCACGTCCCTAGTTCCTGCTGGTGGAAGCTCTGGGCCCCCCAGCTGTTAACTCTGTCTCTCCTCTGGCTGTTCAGGAGGACTATGACCAGGCCTTCCAGTACTACTACCAGGCCACGCAGTTTGCCTCCTCCACCTTCGTCTTGCCCTTCTTCGGCCTGGGCCAGATGTACGTGTACCGCAGGGACAAGGAAAATGCAGCACAGTGCTTTGAGAAAGTCCTGAAGGCCTACCCCAACAACTACGAGACCATGAAGATCCTGGGCTCTCTGTACGCCACATCCGACGACCAGGAGAAACGGGACATTGCTAAAGTACGTAAAGAGTTCATTTGGTGTCTACCTTTGAGCTTGCACAGAAGCAGTCACGGTCTCCTTAAAACTCACACTCAAGGCAGTAGGACAGGGCGTGATGTCTTGTTGCGTTTCCCTCTCAGGGCCATCTGAAGAAGGTGACTGAGCAGTACCCGGACGACGTGGAGGCCTGGATCGAGCTGGCGCAAATCTTGGAGCAGACTGACATCCAGGTAAAGCCCACACCTGTGCAGTTGAGCATCCTGAGATGTGTCCGGAGGTGTGGACTGCCTGTGGACCAATGATACGCTTCCCTCCCTCTCTCTAAGGGTGCGCTCTCAGCATACGGCACGGCCACACGTATCCTCCAGGAGAAGGTGCAGGCTGATGTCCCTCCAGAGATCCTCAACAACCTGGGGGCTCTGCACTTCAGACTGGGCAACCTGGGAGAGGCCAAGGTAGGTCAGCTACAGTGAGGAATGTTGGGCTGCCTCAGGTCCCTGATAGGGTTCCTAAAATGCTATTCAAAATGGGCTACTGTGCGCATCCAACCAAATTGGGGCTCTGGTACAGGCCAAAATAAACCACTAAAAGTAAGAAAGAAAAGATGTCCACACACTGAAATGTATGCATCCAAATGGGTAAATTTATTGCTGCAACATTTCAACCAGCAAGACCTTCGTCCGGTTAAAACGAACACCTTGCCTATATTTCCCCAAATTTAGCAGTAATCAATTTGCCCATTTGGGAGCATATATTTCAGTGTGCGGACATCTTTTTATTTATTGTTCATATCATGAGAACAGCTTAAGTATGAACAAAAATGAATTCCAGGAAAAGTTTTGCCTGACCCAATATCGAGATCCTCTGGGCAGTAGTGTATATGTTAAGAGCTCGGTCTGAGGCACTAAATTTGGGTTCCTGTTTACCGCCGAAAAATAGCCTTTATCCTCACGAGACTGCATAGTGCATTTTAAACAGTGCGCCTCGTTAAGGTCATTCTGTTCCATCTGTCGGCAGAAATACTTCCTGGCCTCCCTGGAGCGAGCCAAAGCAGAGGGAGAGCACGACGAGCACTACTACAACGCCATCTCCGTCACCACCTCGTATAACCTGGCCCGCCTGTATGAGGCCATGTGCGAGTTCCACGAGGCCGAGAAGCTCTACAAGAACATCCTCCGGGAGCACCCCAACTACGTCGACTGTGCGTACCGTGCCTTCGACAGCGTTCGGCCCTCACCTCGCACTTTGTGAAATGTTATTTTGGGTGGCCCCGAAACCCTGAACTGTAGCTCCGAATCAGAAAATTCATTATTAGATGATAAAAGCAGCCAACGAGGGGGGTTTTGACTTTCTTGTTGACAACAGGTTACTTGCGTCTTGGAGCTATGGCTCGTGATAAAGGCAACTTCTACGAAGCTTCGGATTGGTTCAAAGAAGCCCTGCAGATCAATCAGGTATTGCAGAGCACACCGAAAAGCCTTCTCTCTCTCTTTGTTAGTCAATTCAAAGACACTTTAATCAGTGCCTTCATCTTCCTGTAATTGCACATGTATTGTTCTGAGATCCTTGCATGGTCCATTTGACTGCATTGTGTGAAGCTTGTCCCCCTTTAATCCCACTCCTGCTGAATGCTTGCTCTGGTTAAGTGCACAGCAATCATGCCCATATGCCTGTGCAGTAATCAGGAGTTAACATGTCTGTGTTGTCCTGGGTACAGGACCATCCGGACGCGTGGTCCCTGATAGGGAACCTCCACTTGGCCAAGCAGGAGTGGGGTCCGGGGCAGAAGAAGTTTGAGCGCATCCTGAAGCAGCCGTCCACGCAGAACGACACCTACTCCATGCTGGCGCTGGGCAACGTGTGGCTGCAGACCCTGCACCAGCCCACCCGCGACCGCGAGAAGGTGCGTTCTCCAGCCGTCTGTGGATGTCCCAGGCCTGTCCCAGGCCTGTCCCAGGCAGCAACAGGCCTTTCTCGCGTAGTGCCTCAGGAGCCTGGCCTGTAACTTACAGGCTGTGGGTTTTATTCCACCAAGGGAAGCTGCTTTTGTTCCCTTGAGCAACCTGCTTTGGTCACTGAATAGGAGGACGTTGATGCAGGCCATTCAACCCAGCAATGCTGGCCTTTTCCTCCCGCTAAGTGTTCCGTACTGCTTAGTACTGACTGCTTTTTTATGAATTTCTTTTAGGAAAAGCGCCACCAGGATCGAGCCCTGGCCATTTACAAACAGGTCCTGCGTAACGATGCCAAAAACCTCTACGCTGCCAACGGCATAGGTCAGTATGTCCACCAATGAGCTCCAGCACATCGATGACACTGGTGTGAAAAGTGGTGACACTTAAGTCCCCCTCTCCGCTTTCTCAGGTGCAGTCCTGGCCCACAAGGGCTACTACCGCGAGGCGCGCGACGTGTTCGCCCAGGTGAGAGAGGCCACTGCGGACATCAGTGACGTGTGGCTCAACCTGGCACACATCTACGTGGAGCAGAAGCAGTACATCAGCGCTGTGCAGATGGTAGGGACCTACCTTCACTGTGTGTGTGTGTGTGTGTGTGTGTGTGTGTGTGTGTGTGTGTGTGTGTGTGTGTGTGTGTGTGTGTGACGAGGAGCTTAAACTCATCCTCGATGGGAATCTGTATTCCGTTCAGAGCAGCTGAGGCTGGTATTGAGATGAAATTTATAGTTCATTTTCAGGGATATTGAGGTCACATTTTACTGCTTTAATGATAGGTGTGCAGCAGTCATGATGAAGCTGGCTGTATGGGTTGTATGAGGCTGTAAAATTCTGGGAAGGGGACCTTGAAAGGACCTGGAATGAATAGATGTGGGAACCTTGTTTAACGCTGTTATGACCGTGTGCGCAGTATGAGAACTGCCTGAAGAAGTTCTACAAGCACCAGAACACAGAGGTGCTGCTGTACCTGGCACGAGCACTCTTCAAATGCGGGAAGCTACAGGAGTGCAAGCAGACCCTGCTCAAGGTAAAGCACTGCTCAACCCCCCTCTGAAACCCTGCTCCACCTTTAAACCGCTCCTCAACTGTTCAGATTGAACAAACGGACGTAAGCGCAGTTAACAGAATGGGCTATTCGGCCCAACAATACTCGCCATTTTCCTGCCACTAGAGTGTACCGAATGCTTAGTTTACCTAAAAACTGGATGGTATCTAGCACCTTATCAAGCCTGGTCTTGAAAAAAGCCGCAGTTCTAGCAGTGAAAGGCAGCTGTACGTGTTTTCTCTGTGGGCGTGCGTGCGTCATATTGAGTGTATTTGGCGCTGTGTGAGTCTGTGGATAATGCTCTTGTGTCCGTGGCTCCCCCAGGCTCGTCATGTTGCCCCAAACGACACGGTGCTGATGTTTAACGTGGCGCTGGTGCTGCAGAGACTCGCCACTCTGGTGCTGAAGGACGAGAAGAGCAACCTGAAGGCCGTGCTGAGCGCTGTCAAGGAGCTGGAGCTGGCACACCGGTGAGAGCCCTGTCTACACTGCAGGCCTGCCCCCCTGTCCCACACCGCAGCCCTGCCCCCCTGTCCCACACCACAGCCCTGCCCCCCTGTCCCACACCGCAGCCCTGCCCCCCTGTCCCACACCACAGCCCTGCCCCCCTGTCCCACACCGCAGCCCTGCCCCCCTGTCCCACACCGCAGCCCTGCCCCCCTGTCCCACACCACAGCCCTGCCCCCCTGTCCCACACCGCAGCCCTGCCCCCCTGTCCCACACCACAGCCCTGCCCCCCTGTCCCACACCACAGCCCTGCCCCCCCGTCCCACACCACAGCCCTGCCCCCCTGTCCCACACCACAGCCCTGCCCCCCCGTCCCACACCACAGCCCTGCCCCCCTGTCCCACACCACAGCTCTGTCCCCCTGTCCCACACCACAGCCCTGTCCCCCTGTCCCACACCACAGCCCTGTCCTCCTGACCCACACCACAGCGCTGTCCCACACCACAGCACTGTCTCACACCACAGCTTTGTCCCCCTGTCCCACACCACAGCATTGTCTCACACCACAGCATTGTCCCACACCTACACAACTCTGACTACCCCACTGCTCTGTCTCCCACAGGTACTTCAGCTACCTGAGCAAGGCTGGGGACAAGATGAGATTTGATCTGGCGCTGGCTTCCACCGAGGCTAGGTGAGTTACCACACATCACCCCCTTCATCACCCTGGCAGCGTCGCTGCTGAAGGGCTGGGTTTAGGACAGGAGGTTATGTAAACACAGAGGGATGGGTGGCAGGGTAAGTGCCGTAGCTTGCGCTGAGAGCCGTGCGTGTGTCCGAGCAGGCAGTGTTCGGATCTCCTGAGCCAGGCGCAGTACCACGTGGCGCGCGCCAGGAAGCAGGACGAGGAGGAGAAGGAGATGAGAGCCAAACAGGAGCAGGAGCGGGACCTCCTGCGGCAGCAGCTGCAGAAGGAGCAGGTCTGTGACTGTTTGAGTGTTCGGCTGGCGCACATTCTCCTGTCGTCACGCTTCGTCAAATCAAATCGACTTTACTCCCCAGATACATTTACATTGTATTATCAATTTGCTATGGTGTATTGGTCAGAAGAACAAAAACATTTTACAGTCAAAAAAGTGACAAAATTACAAAAGTTTAAGTTAAAAGCCTGTCAATTAGATGGGAACTCGCTATTATGTGCTCATGAACTGTATGAAGGCAAGTTCCCCCTTGCTTTCATACAGTTCATAAAAGCTTTATTTAACGCCAATTTCGTTTTTACAAAAAGGCAACATAATGACGATGCCCAATAATACAAAATCATAGCGGCATTACGAGTCCCCAGAACAGCAGTCCCGTAATCTCTGTTTGAGGGAGTTTGTGTTGAGAGTGGAGGAGCTGCTCCTCACTGCTCTCCCTGGACCCTGCGCCCATGTCTCCCCTCAGGAGGAGAAGAGGAGCAAGGAGGTGGAGGAGCAGAAGAAGCTGCTGGAGCAGAGGGCTCAGTACGTGGAGAAAACAAAGGGTCTCCTCACCTTCACAGAGGAGGCCCAGAAGGAGAAGAGGAAAGCAAGCGGACGGGTGAGTGCAGGGCAGCTGTGGCGTTTGTCAAAGTGCACACATTTTAACTGCATTTATTGTTTGTAAAACGATACATTTTGTGGTGTAAATGAGACTGGAGTTGTTTTTGTCTGTACTGGAGATAGAGCTCCAGAAGATGCATTTCCACTGTGCTGGGCAGGTGTGGAGGCCCTTAGTTTTACACGCACAGCTGAGCCAGGGCTAAGAATATTCTACTGTAACTACATTGACAGTTGCTTGTGCTGTCCAGGACTGGGCTGGGCTGGTGATTTATGGTGTTTTAAGACTGACTGTATGTGGGGTTGGGGGGCTGGTGATGTATGGTGTTTTAAGACTGACTGTATGTGGGGTGGGGGGGCTGGTGATGTATGGTGTTTTAAGACTGACTGTATGTGGGGTGGGGGGGCTGGTGATGTATGGTGTTTTAAGACTGACTGTGTGGGGTGGGGTCTCGGGCCTGTTGTAGCGCAAGAAGGGCGGCGACTTTGACGAGTTCGTCAACGACGACTCGGACGAAGACCTGCCTATGAAGAAGAGGAGGAAGAGGAGGGCTGGCAGCGGCAGCGAGCAGGAGGAGGAGGGAGAGGATGGGGAGAAGAAACCACGCAAGAAGAGGAGGAGGTGAGTGACACCTCCACAGCACGGGGAGCAGGGGCCATGAGCGTACATGTATCATCAGAAATATTCATGTTTCCAGAAATGGCAGGATAAAATCTGGGGATTCAAACGCTAACTGCACTTCATCCACCATGTTTCTAGTTAGTTTCTCTTTGTGTTCCCTGCTTTTTTTGAGCCTTGCTAGGAGATGGTAGGACATGTCTGAACATGATAAGCATTTTGAGTGCGAGGGAGAATGGTTTAGAGTGTATGGGATTCCGCAGTGATGGTCAAAAAAACAACTGGTTCCTGAGGGGTCTCTGTCTCACACACACACACACACACGCACACACACACGCTCACACACTGACTCTCCTGTTTCAGACCCACAAAGGGAGGGGATGAAGGCAGTGATGACGAGGATCAGGGCTCCAGACCCAAGAAACAGCGCAGACCCAGGGAGCGCAAGAGGATGGAAAAGGTGTTTAGATGTGTTTTTGTGCAAGCGTGTGGTGTGCAGGTTATGTGTGTGTCTCAGACGTACGTGTGTTGGTCTCAGAAGTATGTGTGTGTCTCAGAAGTACGTGTGTGTCTCAGACGTACGTGTGTGTCTCAGACGTACGTGTGCGTCTCAGACGTACGTGTGTGTCTCAGACGTACATGTGTGTCTCAGACGTACGTGTGTTGGTCTCAGACGTACATGTGTTGGTCTCAGACGTACGTGTGTTGGTCTCAGACGAACGTGTGTTGGTCTCAGACGAACGTGTGTTGGTCTCACACGTACGTGTGTTGGTCTCACTCTTCTCCCTGTCCCATCAGGCCAAGCCCGAGCGCCTGCCTCCGTCTCTCAAAGGGAAGATCAAGTCCAAGGCCATCATCTCATCGTCCGACTCGTCCTCCGATGAGGACGGCCTGAAGATCGCTGAGGACAGGTAAGGCCTTAAAGGCCACTCCTCACTGAACCGCTGCTGCTTGTGTCCTTTCACTGTTGTTCACTTCTTCTCTTATCCTTAACTTATGTGATGAGAACAGAATTCTAGTAGTGTTTTATTATTCACGAAGGGCCGGTGCAAAACCAATGGCTTGGTATCAAGCCAATTTTCTTTCTTTTGTATTGATGTTTTTCCTGAAACCAACAACGTTTTTATACTGCCTCCTCCAGAAGGTTTCACCGCACTGTTAAAATTGTTTGAAATATTGGTTGAGTTTGTATTTGCATGTGAACCTGTGGGATTCTATGCTGTGATTATTTACTTTTGCAATACTTTCCCAGAAACCCGCGGGACAGCGGGTCAGGCTCAGAGGAGGAGTTGGGCCACAGGAAGCGCATCGCGTCGGACAGCGAGTCGGACGAGGAGGGGAACCGCGCGGGCAGCCCGCGGCGCTCCAGGAACTCTGAGGACGAGTCCGGCAGCGACGGGCCGGGGCAGAGGCGGCGGCCGGCCCGCTCCGACTCGGAGCAGTCCGACAACGGGAGCAAGAAGAGCCGCTCCGAGGGCTCGGACGACGAGTCCCCGCCCGGCTCGCCCGGCTCGCCCGCCCCCGACTCCGCCCCCGGCTCCGAGAACGAGGCCTCGCCCCGTCGCTCTGACAACGACTCCGAGCCCGAGCAGTCCAACAACGAGGCGTCCAATCGCGGCTCAGACGACGACAGCGACTGAGCCGAGCGTCCAATCGCAACGGAGCGAGAGTAACTCAGGGGGGAGCTTTGTCCTTCCTCAGTACAAAAAAACACACAAATATTCAATTTGACATGAACTTGTTGAAGCTGTGGGTGGGGATGTTTCAGGGAGGCAGTGATGTGATGGCCCTGCTTGTACTGGAGCCATAATGGGATTCTCTGTCTGGTCTTTCTGTACTGGATGCCTGTTTCTACAGTTTCCTTTTGTTGTTTCTTTGTCCTTTATGTGAGCTGCGGGAGTGAGAGTGAAGCTGTGTATATAGAAATGCTAAATGCTATCCTGCCTTAGTATCATCCCATCTGCCCGTTTTCATATTGTTTTAATATCTTTCTGTTTGTTTTTTTTTGAAGAAGAGTATTACTTGGCTGAATTGTGGAGACAATGTGTAGATAATAAAATGATCACAAAGCCGTCTGTGGTAAGAGTTTTATTTTCCTCATAAAAACATAGAATACAAAGTGTATTTTGCATTGCGCAGTAATTCTGTATGGAAAGCATTTTAACTGTATTCAGTATCTTTTGCTACCAGGCATGAAATATCATTGCCAATTAAAAATAAACCAAAAATATATATATAAGCACATTGAATTTGCAATTATTTGCAAAGAAAGTTTTAGTATTTCTTTTGATAAAAGGCTCAATTGTAAGCGTGTGGATTCTGATCCAGGACCTGTTTCTAAGGACAGATTTTTTAGATGCATGCTAACCTCTCCAAATAGAAAGTCCAGCACTTTAAAGAACCTTCGTCCTTCAAGTCCTTTTCTTTAGTTTCCTAAATTTTAGGACACTTAAGATTTTCTTGGGGCGAGTGAACTGTGTAATAACAGGATTGATTACTTTGAGTCAACTGCCTTTCCCTCGGGTGTCCACCAGAAGGCAGCCTACACCTGCAGAATACATGGAGGCCCCAGTTCAGTATTCTCATTTCCCACCCCACGAGTTCCCACAGCAGAGGCTGGGAAAGGAACAACATGTGCTGCCTGCATCGCCCCGGGAAGGCCGCATCAGAGGGGCACGCATGTGACGAGTGGGTTCTACTGAAACCAAGCACGTCCATCTGAAGACTGCAGAAAACTGAGGCAACACAATACACAATACCTCACTCAGGAAGGCCAGATTAAGCATGAAGCTAGCCTGGGGGGGGAGGGGAAAACAACCCCAACGAGGATGAAATCGGAGTGCTTAGTGATTTGGCAGTGGGACGCAGTGTTTGAGTTGTAAAGTTATTAATAGAGTGATCCTGCTTGTCTGTGAGCTTTGCCACACTGCACTGGAGCCTCTGCCTGGTGCCACCATCTGCCAGCCCACAGCTGGGTGGCGGATTCCTGGGCTGCCTGGGCCAGCCTTGTGGGTCCTGAGCCGTAGCTCATCCTTTTTAATATGTTTAAAATACTACCTTGCTGCAGAACTAAGTGTTTAAATACTGGCAGTGAGCCAAAGGAGAGCTTCGGGACTGGAGAAGATGGAAGGTTCTCCAGGGAGGGCGAGGAGAGGAAGGCTGTTAAAAGTGCTGTGTAGAGGGGGAAGGGTAGGGCTTCAGGGGGTTAGCAATTACTTTTTCACATGGGCAATGTGAGTGTTTGATACCTCCTGAAACATTCAGTGACAAATATGCAATAATAGAAGAAAACAAATGTAAAGCAGTAGATTTCCTCATGGTATCCAAATTAAGTCATTTGGTCATGCGTGCATTGATGATTAGATCTTTACGGTTTATAAGCATTTTAACGGCATTGTGTATAATTCCTGGCATTCAGGGTTAAACTTACAACTGCATTTCCCCATTACATGTACAAGGTACATGATGAACATTATGTGCCAAATGCTCATAACGTAATGTCTGCAATTCTGTGCCAGCTCCACACAACCCTGCGGAAATTACTGTTCTAAATAGCTGCTGTGAGATAGTTAGAATCACGATGATGAATTGAGCAGTTGGCATTTCATCTGTAGCGGTGAGGTCATTTAATGCAATCATTGTGCTTGATTCACTGCATTATTTCCATGTGGTCTTTCTTGGTTCCAGACAGGGGCAGGCCCAGGCCCAGCAGAGGCTCCACTGGTCCCATATGATGTGCTGAAGCTCCTCTTTACAATCCATTATATCCATTTAGCAAACACTTATCCAGAGTGACTGGCCACATGAAGTGCGTAAGTGCATTCAATAGCTTTACAAGAGAAGCAGAACCTACAGGAAAGTGTACTTAATATTTATATTCTGTAACAGTGAAGCAGTGTTAACACTCAACACCATTAACAGCCTAAGGAGAAGTGTTCAAATCATCTTTTATTGTTGCCATAATCTCCTATTCATTCAAACCTGTCAATACATCTCATATCGAAAAACTTCTCATTGGCCCAAAGGAAAATGTGGCATCACAGAGCATGAAATGATTGGGTTTAAATCTGAACTCATTAATCCGATTCAAGAAATGGATTTGGATAATAAAATAATAATCTGTGGCACTACACATATTTTACAGATGTATACTTGGCTAATCTGACCATTGATCTTTTCTTCTCTCTCCTAGATTTATATTGGAGACAGAGACGGCATCCTGGGAACCCACATCAGGGACACAGCCAATCCCCTCAGAGAAGAACCAAAAACAAAATTCATCTCCATGGTAACCTGAATGAAGAGGAATCTGTGCGATTGGTTTTAATACAAAGTGTTCCCAAGAGGAAATGATTCACTGTGTGCAGTACTATACACTCGACCTCACTGCACCCTGCAAATCTACTCTGTGACCGCAAATCACCACCCTCCCAATAAAAGCCCACCTCTTCTAAGCCGTGCGCCACAGACTACATTGCACACAGATAACAGAATTTAACTTAACGGTCACAGCAGAGAAAGGGAACAGCTAACGTGGTGTTATGCAAAGAAATGGAAGAGGAACAGATCAGGCTACATGAAGAAATGGTCAGATATACTGCAAATACACACAAGTCAAAATGAGCAGTGTCACACCATCCCGGAAACGCACAAGGTTCAGCCAATAAAATACAGCTGGCTTTCTGTTACCTCTATGTTTTTTTTAAGCCCGCAACAGGTTTTTCAAATAACCAAGTATTGTTCAATAACTTCTTAATCCAGAAAGCCCAAAATAAAAATAGATGCTGTCCCCCTCATCATGTGAAATTAACCATTAGGGAAGAAATGCTCTAAAACTTTGTTGGAGAGCTTCGTTTTCTTCCTCTGTGCGCGGTTACAGTGTGGTTCTATCCAGCTTGTGCTTGCAATTGGCAATCATTAATTTAAGGGAAGGGGAAGAGGGGGGATGGGGGGGGGGACAGGGGGCTTATAAAAGGAGAATACAAGCTTCCTCAAGATCAGCTCGAAAGAATACATATACAATCTAAGTTCAAAAGTTAAGTGATTACATCCTGCAGTTTATTATGCAAGAGGCTAATGAACCATGCTTCAAACTTGAATGCAAAACAGAATGATTTCATACAATCACGCCAATAGACACGCCACACACAGACTAAGGACAAGATTTGTTGATCTTAAGTGTTTAACTTTACTGAAAGTTAAGCAATAGTGGTACACAGAACATTCTCAGCACTTACACATTACAATAACACTTTAAATAGAATGCGGTTCCTTTTACAGACGTAGATCTCATTAGCACGCCGAGTGAAATTGTTAGGTGCGGGGCAGAATGCATTTTTAAAATGTTCTCCATGATTTTGAATAGTTCTAAAATATCCATATTTAGACAAATGTTAGTCAATCCGTTTTATTTTACCAATTAAAAAAAATTAAAAGCTCATTGTTACAGTTTCTATGGTTCGATCAAGTTGCTGTATCAGAACAGGCTGAATTTTAGAGTCCCTGAAAAAAAACAAACAAAAAAAAACAACAGGAGAAAGCAGAAGAAAATAAATTCAAGTATCAAAACGTTTGACAGATACAGATTAGGGGCGGGATGGAGTGGGGCGGGCATGTGAAGTTAAACCTGAAGGTGGACAAACAGTCTCCACCCATCTAGAAAGGGGGCAGGGATGGGTTGGGAATGAAAAAGCACTTAAAAATGGCATGATTTCATCTTTCACAATCAGGATCTACTGTGCAAGTTAAACCAGTCGTTTTTATTGAAGACTTGTGCAGGTTACTCCTTGTTATGTTTGAAAATGGGGACTTGAGGATCTTCCATACCCAGCACATAAAGCCCATCACTAGGAGGTAGAAACATGGGCAGCAACTATTTAAAGGCTACGGAAACCAAACATTTTAGGATTCCTTTGAGACAGACCAAGGGATGGATGAATATTGCAGTAACAAAAGAGAAAATAAAGTGTTAGACTGAGAAAAGCGCATTTCTACAGTAAGCGTAAGCGGGCAACACAAAGCGTGCACAGATCGAGGACGCAGGGCTAGCCCTGGCCTGACGCCTCCGTCGCTGGGCCAATCCCATGGTGTCAGTTCATGCTTCTAAAGCACCGATGTCTAAAGGAAGCCTCCGAAACAAGGCGGTCTGCCCTTACGCGCTTAAGACCTTATGCCAGAACAAAAACATAAAAGGCAGGGATAACATGCTTGAGCTTTACAGGGAGAACTTTACAGCGGAATGGATATCTGCAGTGGTTAGGTACAAGCGTCACAGGAAGGACAGGCAGCGGGAAAAGCAGTAACATATCAATAGTTGATTTCTGCACTATAAGGCTTTGGCTGATTCCTCAGTCAGCTTCCTCCTCGGACTCCTCTTCTTCAGCCGTTTCCAGCCAGGTCAGCCACTGGTTCACCTGGAAGAGGAAGACCACCCGCTTAGTAATGGTGATGTTAACAGTACAGAGCTACCACCTTGTTAACCACCAACAAAACATGACTGATCTTTCCCCACCTACTCCTACTCAATTATGTTATGCAACCGATCTCCCAAGACCAGTAAATGAGTTTTAATCGGATACATGATGCATGGATGATTTTTCTATTAGGAACACCAATTGTGAGCGTTACAAAACGTTCACTATGGTAGGAGAATACTAATTTAACAGGTGAAAAGTAAATCAACCCCTAGACACCAGCCCTATAGCCAGAATAGCTTCTGCCATTTCAGAAGGGAGAACAAAAAATAAAAGAATCACCTGGAATAACGCTTTTCCCTTTCCAGGGAATTCTTGAGTAATATCTTCTTTCCATGCAAGGAAGGCTTCTTCTTCAATTATCTCCATATCGTAAAAGTTGACAAAGTAACGCAGCAACATGCCTGAAAACAGCCCAAAAAACAAAACAGTGAGACCAAAGGAACCCGATAAACAGACAGACGCTGGGGCGGTGTGCGCGGGGCCCTTACCCTTTGGGAAGCCGTTGGTGTTGCAGTGGACCTGCAGGGCGTACAGAGCGCTGACCTGCAGATCCACGTGGTCGTGCAGGAACTTCTGCATCACGGGCTTGAAGGCGAGCAGCAGCTGCTTCTCCTGGTCCAGCTGCTCCTTGGAGGGAGCGGAGAGCTGCTCGTCCCCTTCCGTCATGCACATCTCGTGGGCGATGTACTGCAGGAAGCTGGGAGGATATGGAGAAAAAAAATTTGGGTCACGCATTTAGGAGGCGGTGGTGTATGCGAGAATTTGATGAAACTTCGTAGTACACCTGACCATACTTTTAACAAGTGTAAAGTGTTACAAGCTGCAAATATGGTGCAATCATGCAGCATGATTTTCTCTTGTTCCTTATATAGAAGGAACACAAAAATAACAAGCCAAATCTAACATTAAATTTGAGTTTAAGAGCTCTGGGTCCGGGCAGAAACAGACCGGCGGGTCTTCAAAAGCTCCATTCTGAATGTAGTCGGTCCTTACCTGGTCATGAGGATGTTGACAAAGCCCTTGTCGGTGTGAAGCTTGGGCGAGATGTTGTCTTTGATCCACTTGTAGATGGCCTGAGGAGACGGGTCTGCCTTGATCTGCATCAGCAGCTCCTTCTCCAGCTTCAGCAGGGGGAAGAGGAAGCTCAGGCCCTTCCCCTCCAGAATCTCCAGCATGCGGTCCTTATTCTGGTCAATCTCTGCAGGGGGGGGAGAGTGGGGCAATAAGACCAACGCATTGGCCCCCTTCTGGCCAATGACTACACGAACGGCGTGTTGAATTTTGGCCACTTAAGGAGTAACATTGTGGTCGGTCATATGCAATTCGCACAAGAGGGCATTAAAGACACACGATGAAAGTCATTAAATACGTCCGTTCTTTAGTTCTGGAGAAGAAAGCCCCATTTTCAACAGGTTGAGAATGTTCTCCTCGTAGCGCGTCACACAAGGATAATCACTAGCCTTATCCCTCCCCGATAACTCGTAACCCACAGATTGCGCCGCTGGGACTAAGGACTATTAGACCATTTCTGTTTATATTAATTTAGCTTGCTAGCAAGCTGGTTCGCCTTCATAAGGCGACGTTATCAATAACGTCAGCTAGCTAGTTTGCTTTCATGAGGACTATAGTCATGCTTTTATCTTAACTTGGCTGGCTAGCTAGCTAGCTAGCAAGAATTATTATTGCGCAGCGTCCTTCCCGTAGCTATCAATAGTTGATATACTTAGCTAGCTTGTGAAAATTCATCTCATAAGCGCATATCATGGAGAAAGATATGGTAACAATGTGTGGAAAGTGGGAGCACGTCATATCACCAACGACCATGTCACTCCTTTAACATCCAATAATCCAAACTCAAAACGGCAATACCTCAAACAGCAGGTCAGCTTTAGTTGTTACATGGGGAATGAAAGGAGGCCTCTGGCACCTCCAACTCTGAATGCAAGCTCGGCATGTTTCACACTTTGCTCAAACAGAGGTTAAGCAGACGTAGTCAGACTGCTTCAACGGCTTCGTGTACGCACCAGGCAGCATCTTCTGCATGTTGACCTTGCTCTGCTGGAAGAGGTCAGTCAGCCACTCGCGGTCTCTCAGCTTGGCTGTCTGCTGCAGGCAGAGCAGGAAGAGGGGGAAGTGTGTGCCGTTCTCCAGGGGGTGGGCCAGCTCCGCCACGCTGATCAGCTCCGCCATGATCGCTCGCGCCGCGAACTGCGCCAGGTACGACTTCACCAGGGGGATGTCCACCTCGATCTTAGCACACTGCTCCAGCACGTTAAGGAAAGCCTGCAAACGCGGTTAAACAACGTTAAAAACCATCCAACATAGGAGCGCTTTCATCTTTTCTCCTATAATGCGTAATTGTAACGTCAACGAGAAGAGAAAACAAGCCGATGCAGATGGCCAGGACAGGAGAGGACAGGCGTACCTGCATGAAGTTCTCCCCGGAGACCAGGCACTCTGTGCGCAGCGTGTGGATCAGTGTGCTGACGTGCTCTCTGTCCTCGTCCGAGCGGTCCAGGGAGCACACCACCATCTTGCTCAGCATCTCGGGCAGGAAGTGCTTCGGAGCCTTCATCTCCCTCACGCCGTTCACCGCGTCGCCGATGTTCTTGCCGTTCAGGTACTCCGTCACTACGGTCTCCTGAATGGGGGGGGGGAATGAGATCCGTCACACAGCAGCTCATCCCTACTTCTCTTTATTCCCCAAAACACCCCCGCAAATGCAGTCAGCTGCCACTCGACAGGCCACCAGACAAGCTGCGCCAAGTAGAGGAACATACCGTCATCTTTAGCAGCTCTTCCTTGGCGGGTGGCGGCTTCTTGCTGGTCTTCTGAGGCTTTTCCTGGATGGGAGGTGGGTTGGTTTTGAGACCAAGCTGTGGGGGCTGGAGAGATGGGTGGAACGCTTTAAATGCCATTCAGGAATTACATGACACTTATCACAAACCCCCCCCCCACCATACGAGAAGAGTCCCGCCCTACCTGTCCCAGTGGTGGAGTCTGAGTGCGGGGAGGCTGAGCGCTCGGGGGAATCATCGTCGGGATCTGCGGCTGCAACTTTGGCACTTGGTTTTTATTCAGGAGGAATGACTGTGCCGGCCTCAGGCTAATCTGAAAGAGGAGACCGAAACCAGACTTTTGAGACGACCCTTTCAAAAGAGACACGACCAGACATGTCACAACCGCAGACGGCGTGCCCTCATATCTCATAATCACGTTCAGCGGACCCATTGCCAGAGCAGAGGTGAAGTAGAAGAAGGGGAGGAAAGAGAAGAGGGGGAATTGAGAAAAGGGATGAAAAAAGATTTAGGTTTCAGAGAGAACTGGCAGTGGGATTTCCCCCTCAGAATAACGCGTCTTTTCATAATCACAGGGCGCATGGCGGGGCAGGGGGCAAGAAGTCCATGGGGCCTGTACCTCGTCAGCATTGAGCTGGCCCTTCTTAATGAACCGGGGCGGCAGGTCCTTGGACTGGACCTGCTGCTGGGATGAATGGCTCTGGTTCTGGTTGTGGAAATGCTGATTCTGCCCCTAAAGAGGGAATTAAAATCATGCCACTCAGCACTCAAATTCACTATAACAGCAAATATCACAACAGCAAAATACCAACAGCTTAGTGCTGACCACTGAACAAGACTTTGCACCACACACACTTTACCCAAATCAATACTAACATCTTCCATGCCATCTGTTTTTATATGGATTTGGCTACTGGGTGAAAGTTGTGGCCCTTACCTGGTTGGACTTGAAGGTCTTGCTCCCCATGTCGAACTGAGACTGGGGAACAGGCACGATGTGGCCACTGTGTCCGTTGAAGAGCGGGTTTGTGCGGTGACGCCCCATAGTGGGTGAGAATCGGTCCTGAATGACTCCCGGACCAGTGCCGATCCCACTACCTGAGGTAGGCCAAGATCATTGGTATTAAACTCACTTCACAGTACAGCCACATCTTAAAGGGCACGGTCTAGTTTCAGGCCAAATCGTTTATGCTGTTTCCCATATTACATTAATTTTATTTGGCAGACACCTATACAGAATTACATGCAATAAGTGATATCGGAACAAGATTCAGCTCATTCTAGCTTCAAGCTCAAATATTCAAGGCCAACTAGCTGAAGTGGTAAAGAACTCTTTAATTTACAGACTGAGAATTGATCATTTTTTGAACAATAATGACAAGCTTACACTCCATCATAACTACATATATTTAATTAAATTGTGGTGAAGAATTACTTTCATAGGAGGAACAAAAAAAATCCATTCACACCCTGAAACTGATTGCTGCAAAATTAAACTTGCCTGGCATCTGCCCAAACATATCAGCCAATCCCCCAAGTGTTTCTCTGTCCAACTTTATCCTGGTCGGCATGAAGGAGCCTTCCAAAAAGAAATCAGTCCTCATTCCCTGGTTCATTTGTGGAATAAAAACACCCAAATCCTGGGAAGACAGAACCAGTGCAGGTTAAACAACTCATTTCATTCATATCAGGAAAAGGCACTGCACGCAACCCTATGTACAGCAGAACCCAAACACTAAAACTAGCCATTAAGATGAAATTCCAAGAGAATTTCACTTCGATGCAGATTGGGCTCATTTTGCAGGGCTTACCTTTACTGCCTCCTGACGAATCTGGTTAATGGTCTTTGGTCCATTATCGATAAAAGCTTTGCGAGGAACCCAGCTGTTTTCTCGCAACTCCACAGTGTCCTGCAGCAGGAAGCGAATCCTAGCTGGCAGTTCCTTGTTGTTCATTAAGGATCGCATACGGCCAAAGTACTGATCCATTAACGACTGCAAGAGGGCAACAGCATATGCGAGTCAGTTTCAAACTACTCTAAATTGAAAGACTAAAATGATCAATGACCATGTTTCAATCATATTCCAGTCACCTCTTAAAATTCAACATGGGGAAAATAAGGAATAACCCTACATACAGACTTAATTGCACTCAATGAGAAAGGCCTTGAGAACGGAAACTCCGCCAGACCACTTACCTTGGCTTTTTCATGATCTAGTCTAGGCCCCACTGTTCTCATTATCTGACAGAGGCACTCCAAATCCTCTCCCATATCCTTAAGTTGGACTCTCTTCTTCTTTTCCAGAAGCTGAGAAAATAAAAGCAGGAAACACTTGGTCATCATACAACAATACCCTAATCATTAGACATGATCCCATATAATAAAGAGTTACAACTAAACCAAAAAACATAAAACAAACAGCCAAAACTTACTGTTTTGATGCACTTATGAAGGATAGATTCATGGATAAGGTCGAGTTTGCCAAGTTCCCCAATGAATTTGATGTTGCCCAGCATCTTGATCTTGGCAATGGCACGCTGCTCCTCTTCCTCAGAGGTAAGAGGGTTGTCATGTTTGTCATAGACTGGATGAGGAAAATAAAGGGGAAAGAATTCAGTCTCTTAAGTGCGCAGCTACATACAGGCTCGAGGGAAATGTGGGGGGTGGGCTGACCAGAATGTAAGATGCCAAAAATGAATACTCACTTTCAACATTTCTGGTACGGTTTTCAAATTCATCCTGAAGCTTAGAAATCAGAAGTCTCCTGAATGTCTACAAAAATAATTATAAAAGAAAATGTTCATGCTACAAACCAAATGACAATCTGTAAAAATGAACTCCGCAAATATGGGTGGGGTGCTTACGGTGCTCTGCTTTTGTGATGTTTGAATCTCAGGTGAAGGGCCATCAAAGTTTGGTGCATCTTCTGCCAAGCGCAGACATAGCTGAGCATATAGCGAGCTATACTTGGGCTCTTCGAGGGCTTTGTCTACAATCTGGATGGAAATAAAGACACCGTGTATGCGGTGGTTGACGGACTGGATAATGAAAATTGCATCACCGTGCATGCAGACACCACAATATGCTTGCCGCAGATGCTGATACCAAAGGGAATATCAACACATTCAAAACCACCAAGCACTGGATAACAATCAGTCACTGACATTAATTTTGTATACATCTGCAGGAGTAGCGCAAATAAACAGTGAAAGCTCTTACCAGCAAGATGACTCCTTTTAGGACGAGTTTAGAATCTACGCCCACATTCAGGAGCTCAAGGCATAGCTTGTCAAACTTTTCAGGGGTCAGCTTATTAAGTATGCTGAAGACAGAGGGAACAAACGGGAAAAAATAAACATTACAACATATTCCTGTACAAAGGCATGCCTCCTTTATCAAAACTACCCTAGAGTTTGCTGCTCTCTCGTGAGCTGACCTAAACCACCCAAGAAAGAGCTGTGATGTTCCAACTCCTACTCGCTGCCTAGTGCCCCACGAGAATCCGCAGGAGAACAGCAGCCATAAGATGTAGCCAGACACACTTACCCTCTTACTTTCCTAAAGATTGCATCGTGTCGTTCTTTTTCGTTGGAGGAGTTGACATCTCGTCTAGTGCTTCGTGAAGGAACCCATCTCTGAACGCTAGGCCCTGGGGTTTTCCCCAGGTACTCGCTGGAGAAGGCACAAAATTAAAATGCATAACATGATGCGCAACAACTACACAACAAACAATTGCTTCAGCATGATTGATATGAAGACAAAGGACACAACAACGGAGTAAAGTGGAAATATTCCCAGTACCTGTTGCCGACAGTCTTGGGATAGTGCTGAGGTGCACCCCTACCTCCTCCTCCGCCCGAAGAAGCACTACATCAAAAACACAAAACCTGTCAATCAAAACTACTGAGCCGGAGTGGCCAGCCTCAGCAATTTTCACCCAACAACATTTGAAGATGTACTTTGAAACTAAAAGTGATCCATTTGGAATCTGCAGAATCCAAATTTTATTTGTATTTTTTAAATGGGAGGGGGGGGCGGTGTTACAAGAACACCCAAACTTGGCTGCATAACACTGGTAGGCACAATGGAGACTGGTCATGCAGGCTGGACATGCATTACACAACCATTACGTGGTTGCAGAAAACAATTGACAACGAGATAACAGCCTGGAAAATGAGGCACATTCTGGCTTCTAGGAATTACTGTATCAAATTTGTTTCATTTACACTGTTCATGATTACATGCAGGGCTGCAGAGGGTTACTGATATCCATATATGCTTTGTGGCTGTGGTTTGGCACGAACCTGAAACGAGAAGCACCCCCTTCTGCAATCACACTCTCCACTTTGGCGGCTTGACAACGAAGAATCTTCAAAAGAATAATATACAAAGGGTGGGGTGGGGAAAACGAACTGGGATAAAGAAAAAGGGAATGTCATTATATGAGGATGTTCTTACACTCACCAAACATTATAGCCATAGGGTAAGTTTATATCTAGCATGTGGCACGCTACGATATTAAAAATAACTTATAACGTTATGTTACGTAAAGAAAAACAAGCGTATGGGGTGGCTGGGTAACAATAAGCAACTAAACTGCCAACGACGTGACTTTCTCCCTAGCAACACTTAATGGTACAATCAATCTCTAGGGAATAACGTCAGGTTCTGGCCACGACCATTTTTCGACCGAGTCTGCTCTCCACACAAAAGACTTTTCCCGTAACTAGCAGGCAGTGTACGCAGTTGGGCTAACATTTCCTTTGTCGTCATACAGAAGGCTAAGTTAGCCATCTAATGCCTGTTAGTGCATCCGGACATCCATGTACAGCTATCTAGATTGCGGACAGGTTTCTGTTTAAAGCAACCATAAGACAACCAAGTTGGCTAATTTAGCAACATAATAATCAAACAACTAGTTAGCAAACTTGGCCAACTAATGTCGAACTTCATTGTTATGCAACCAACTGCTAACCACCCAACATTTTCATAGATTGCAAAAAGAAAAAGAAAATAATAAATATTTAACAATAATAAATATGGTCGGGATAGCAAAAAAACTAAAACAATGCTGTGACTGTGATTCGTCCATACCAAAAACCAGATCAGCCAAGTCAGTGATAATCCAGTGCAACGTCGTTGATTTTTTATTTTTGCTAGCTAGGTTAAGTTAGGTAACAAACAGCCAGCAAAAAAAACTCTGTGTATCCAAGCAATAGTGTCGATGTTAACGGTTCAGGAATGTGGGATAGCTAGCTTTAAGTTACTTAAAACAATTATAGGCTAGCTGGCTAAACCTTCAGTGTAACATGGCAAATTTAAGTTAGCTAGCTAACGTTACAGGCTTTCACATAAGTTGATGTAACGACGGTTTAGCCAATATTGGCTAACATTTAACGTTAGCTATTTACAAAACCTCAATTCCATTTTTCTTGAACTAGCCACCGATGCTTGAAAGATCTATTTTGTGCGATTTGTCTGCAATGCGTTCATATTACAGCAAAATGGTGTGTACGGTTAATATCTATACCTGGCATTTAAAAGGGGCACACTCATTATATATTTATGAAATGTCAAAACGCCGGCAATACACTTCGATTTGCTAAACAACACCCGTGTTCTGCCACACGACGCCATTTTCTGTGATTTCAGCTTGCTAGTGCTAGCTAGCTAACTCGCTCAGTTAAACAGCAACGCTACAGAGAGAAAACGATAGAGCAGCCATTTTAGGCTCCCTTGGCATAGTTGCTACCTAAGCATTGTCAATATTGAAATAACGATCATACCTTTACTTAAACAACTTCAGTTTTGAGGTTGGTTCCGTTCCAAAAGAAGAAAAAGAAAATTATAGAATTTAAAGTGTTTAACTGAAAGAACGAAACAAAGCCAATGCGTCAGTCTCGCCGCCACGGGGAAGAATGTGCTTGCTTGATGTAGGTCTACGTCATACATGAACCTAAAAATTTTTTATCAACTGCAGAAGTCAAACATGCTGGCGTCTTACGTAGACGCTACGTGAGTTAATTTGGCGTATTGGGATGAAGCAATATAATCAAGGCGGTTCCTGAATGTACTGTCATCAATCAAATAATGAAAAGAAAAAAATAATAGCCGGGTAATGGAACCGGCGTAATGCAAGATAGGTTGACGAGTAGCACAGCCGCAGTGCAGGATTTTCTTAGTTGTTAGATAGCTCTGAATGAGATTTTCTGTGGCAGCCGATGTAAATTGGAAATTATAATTTAGCAAGTAAGCACTAGCCATTTTATGAGAAGAAATACAAACTACTCGATATCTTAGCATAGCTAGCTAGATAACTTAGCTACGCCGAGGCAGCTCTAGAAATTCCTGGGACTAGACTAGCTAAATTAGTCCATCTTAGCTAACGGTAACGCTGATACTGTTCAGGCAACTGCCGGTTATCTAAATGCTATCCAGCTAGCTAGTGGTAACTAGATAATACGTGTTATCAGACTCGATTCTGTGAAGACAACAAGCTAAGATAGCTAGAGCTACCAATCTAGAAATGATAATTAACTTAGGTATTGCAGGTAAGTTAACGTTACTAGTTAGTACTAAGCCTGTTCTGTATTTGACAAGCATGGTAATAGCAGTTAACTTATCGGTCTAACTAAAAACTATAATAAATATCGATAACGTTAGCTAACATTATATTCGCGAAGCAAATCGGTGTTTAGTTTGCTAACCATTTTTGATTTAGCATTAGCTTACTAAGTTACCACAAAAAAAAATGTATCAACTGATAAGTTAATCATATAAAACGTTTCACCGGAAACGATAGACTTCAGTCAATCTGGTGTGTGTGTGTTTGTTTCAGAGGCATCTTCTACATATACATTCTCCACAAATATAAAAGACAGTTTATTTGTAAACTTACTATTTCAACATAATATTGTGTCTCGAGATGTTCTGTAGCATACAAAATGTTTTTGGTATCATTTTTGAAACACAGATTGCAGTGGGAACATAGTATTATTACAAGCCCCACTGACACTGTTGGCCACTTTCTTCACAGATTAGTAAGATAGTTCCTTCATTAGTTCCTTTGTGGGTTCGGCCTGGCAGTCTCATGGCACAAATTGGCATTTTCTATTGCCAAAGATGATTAAATGTTTAAGGCTCACTATAAAGCTCAAGGATGGACTCAAACTAGAAATCAAAGTCAGTAGCCAAAGTAGGAAGGTTTTCAAGACTTGGTCTCTTCAAGCTTTGTACATTATTATTTTTGAAAAGGACAGGGACTCAAAAGGACAAGCTTAATTGAATTTTTTTTATAAAAAAAAAAATTAAAAAAAATACCCTCAATATTTATACTGATTGCTGTAGTGCAGCAGGAACCAGTTGTGTCAGGCAGATGGCACCTCCACATGCCCTGGGCCCATGGTTTGGCCTCTGTCTCGGTGTGAAGCCTTTGAGTAGCTATCTTTCTCCTCTGTATTGAGTGTTCCACAGGCCCATTGCATTAGCAGTGATACCCCCATGGTGAAAACTGAATCATGCCATGTGGTGATTCTCATACTTATATCACACACACACACACACAATGAGACCATCTGCTCCCACAGCCCACTGATACTGACTCAGAACTCCCCTCCCCCATGCAGCGACTATGAAACACACCAACAGAGCCCTGAACAAAGCCCTCAGGAGAAAGTGAACAATATGTTCGCATAGTAGACCTCATCCTATTTCACCATTAATCTAAATTGCATTCTCGTATATATTTTGTTTGAGTTGATCTTAGTGGTGGCCCACTGTAGCCGCACAAAGGAAACGCGTGTCTTGCAGCACACAAGATCTCAGGATAACATGTGTCCCCTGAATAATAGCTTCACTTATGAAATTATCTGAACTCAAGGGTCCATGCTGTTTTTAAACATACCTTTTGATGAAGAAATTTCCATAAATGCACAAATGAAAACAAAATTGCATTTCTAGATGGGCTAACTAGTTATTCTCATATCAAATGTGTAGTCTCCTAATTAGTTCATGGCTGATATGCAAAACACTGAAGAACAGTAGGAATATATCCCAAGCAAAGCTCACAGATGGTTGTCAAATGTACACTTACACGGATGATATTTTTTTTTTACAAACAATCCATATCGATATTTTACTGAAGTAATTGAGGTTAGGTGCCATGCTCAACAACGGCGCACTAGCTGGTAATGAAACCCCCAACAATTGAGCCGCAAGCCCCATCACATATTACAACATCCCTGTTGTATTGATCCATCAGTTGGAATCTAGTTTGAACAGTGCAGTAGGATTCTTTTCAATGGATAGGATTCCCATTCTTGTATTTCTAGCAAAAGGATTCAGTCCACAACCCAGATGACTGTAAAAAGTATATACATTACAATTGTGTAGAGGACAAGAGCACTAAGCCAGGATACCATTTAATCGATCCATAGAAGTTCATCGACTGAGGCTAACTTGATTGATTTATGAGTGGGAGAGAGAGAGAATGCAGCTCACAGGGGTAGGGTAAAGACCACCCTCGACCTTCATTAGGATAATTTAACTTTCATCAAACATTAGGGGAGAACTGTTCTATTCAGTAACAAAATGGAAGGGAAATTTTGAGTGCTGTTAATCTGGACAAATATGAGCACTCTTCTGTTTAAAACAGTTCTTAATTTGGAGTAAGTAGCAAGACAAAAACACGACAAAGCAAAAACCTGAGAATGGGTACTGTAAACAAATTATTATTTATTAGTTTATTTTTAAAAGTCAATTTCTGGTACTTAGTGCAAACTTTGAAAATGTTTTTGATTACTCAATTTCCTTAAACTCTAAATACACCTGTACAAGCAAACTTTTATTAGCTTCAGATTATTACTGAAACAGTATACTATATTGAATATAGTTTAACAAACCTGTCTTAGTATTTGAACAAGGTACTGGCAAGTGTTTTGTTTCCTGACTACATGTCTGGTGAATGTCTGTGTTTAATACTGTTAATTTATTTTGCAATGAAGGAAAAATTATTTTAATTTTAGTAGTATAGTAGTAGTAGTAATTGAATTTAGTGTTTTCTACTAATACTTTTTAATGGTGGATATGTGAATTTAATGAGATAATGTGCATTTGTATTATTTGAAAAAGTTATTTTCCTTGTGCCCATAAGAGGGCGATGTTGCTCAACGATGAAGAACGTTTCCATTTTCTAGAATGTACTACATTAGTCTATAATACAGAGTGAAAGGGCAAGCCGTACGATTGATTTGAAGATCAGTAAATATGCCCAGCATTGATCAGGAAAAGAATAGAAATTATAACGCTTTTGTCACTCTGGTATTTGCAGCTCTTTTACAATTTTGGACTTCAGGAAAAAATGCAATGATGTAATAATCATGGGATGTTTGGACATTCTGTTTCTTTTTCAGTCTTAGATATAGAATGTTCTGTTGTAAGACTTCCTGGAAGAGTCAAAGAGGGTAGACATTTTGTTGTGTTTACTGTGAGTTCCTGGAACTGTCTAGTGTTATTAAAATAGGGATAAAAGAGACCGTGATATATCCACATACTGGAGCCAAAACAGCATCATGTTACTTCTTTTATTTACATGACTATTTTACTTGTGGTTTGGCACCAGTGAGTAGGTATGTCACAGCCTGCCCCAACCCTGTTTCAATAATACCAGTGCTGCCCATTCTCGGTGTTAAATGACAGTATCTATTTGAAGACACAGCTGTACTCTCTGCACTCTTTACACTCTTATGTTAAGTATGATCCTCCTATTGCTTGAAAACACAGTATGTGACTGAAGACATCCATCCTCACAGAAACTTCCCCTCAATAGAACAGTATGTACTCTTGTTAATACATAAACACATCCCAGCTTCACATTATTTTTACACTCACTGAGCACTTTATTAGGTATTGTACACCTACTTATTCATGTGATTATCTAATCAGCCTATCGTGTGGCAGCAGTGCAATGCATAAAAGCACGCAGATACAGGTCAGGAGCTTCAGTTAATGTTCACATCAATCATCAGAATGTGGAAAAAATGTGATCTCAGTGATTTCGGCCGTGGCATGATTGTGGGTGCCAGACAGGCTGGTTTGAGTATTTCTGTAACTGCTGATCTCCTGGAATTTTCACACGCAGTAGTCCCTAGAGTTTACTCAGTATGGTGCAAAAAACAAGAAAACATCCAGTGAGTGGCAGTTCTGAGGACGGAAACGCCTTGTTGATGAGAGAGGTCAACGGAGAATGGCCAGACTGGTTCGAGCTGACAGAGAGGCTATGGTAACTCAGATAACCACTCTGCACAATTGTGAACAGAAAAGCATCTCAGAATGCACAACACGTCAGACCTTGAGGTGGATGGGCTGCAACAGCAGAAGACCACGTCAGGTTCCACTTCTGTCAGCCAAGAACAGAAAGCTCAGGCTGCAGTGGGCACAGGCTCATCAATTGGACAGTTAAAGACTGGAAAAACATAGCCTGGTCTGATGAATCCGTGGGCCTTGTGTCAACACTCCAGGCTGGTGGCAGTGGCGTAATGGTGTGGAGAATATATTTTCTTTACACGCTTTGGGCCTGTTAATCCCAATCAATCATCACTTGAATGCCACAGCCTATTTGAGTATTGTTGCTGATCATGTGCATCCCTTCATGGCCACAATGTACCCATCTTCTAATGGCTACTTCCAGCATAATAATGCACCATGTCACAAAGCAAAAGTCATCTCAAAATGGTTTCATAAATGGTGAGTTCAATGTTCTTCAGTGGTCTTCCCAGTTACTGAATCTGAATCCAATAGAACACCTTTGGAATGTAGTAGAATGGGAGATTCACAGCATGAATGTGCAGCTGACAAATCTTGTCAACATGTCAAATTATGTCAACATGGAAAAGGAATGTTTTCAACATCTTGTGGAATCCATGCCAAGAAGAATTGAGGCTGTTTTGAGGGCAAAGTGACGCCATACCCAGTATTAGTATCATGTTCCTAACAAAGTGCTCAGTGAGTGTATATAAGAATCTGTAACTTCAATCATCTACCAAAGGTTTTACAATGATTCTGACATGGTTATGTTCATGCATCAGTGGCTGAAATTTAGTGAGTTAGTCTCCCCGTCCCTGCCACAGAACACCCCCATAGCATGATGCTGCCACCACCATGCTTCACCGTAGGGATGGTATTATCCAGGTGAGTAGTGCCTGGTGCTCGCCAGACATAGTGCTTGGAGTTCTGCTTAAATAATATATTTTTTTCCTAAAGACCAGATAATCTTTTTCCTCATATGCTACTTTGCCGTAAAAGCCAGATTGATGGAGTGCTGCTGAGATGGTTGTTCTTACGGCAGGTTCTCCCATCTCTGCAGATTTCCAAAGCTCTGTTAGAATGACCATTGGGTTTCGCATCAGTGCCAAAACTAAAATATACAATACAACCACTGAAAATGCAGAACACAATTCATTGCACTGATACACCGTGCATGACACAATTGATGGAAATGGACAACAGTAAAATGGCTATATATGGCATCCCAGCAACCCAACCCAAGTATTTAAAAGCTAAAACAAGTTTAAGTGATTGTAAAAGATAGGCCCTGCAGTCTTGATATTGGTTTATCGAGTGAGCCAAACCTGGCAACCACCATGCTGAAGTTTCTACAGATTCAATAAAGGAGTTCTAAGATGATTGCAGGACTGACTGATCATCCACTTTATATTAATTTGAATAGAAATCCCCACTAACAAAGCAACTTGGTTTGAAACTTATTTATTTAAAAGGTGAGCAGGACAGTCCACATTTCCATATTTGTTTGCTTTCTTCAGGCAGAGCAGAGGCTCTAGAGAAGGTGATAGACAGAAGCAGTCACAGCTGAGAAAGTGCCATGGCAGAAACCAAACACCTGTGTAGGGGGATTGCAATTGACTGAGAGTTTTAGCTGTCCTACAGAGAGCGCCACACGTCTTTACATTATTACATTATTGGCATTTGGCAGACGCTCTTATCCAGAGCGACGTACAACAAAGTGCATACCCATAACCAGGGATAAGTTCGCTGAAAGACCCTAGAGGGAAGTACAATTTCAACTGCTACCTGTACAACAAAGATAAGGACAAGGGCCATTTTTTAAAAATTATTTTTATTATTATTATTTTTTTAACAAACAAACAAACAGAGCAATAGTGACCAAAGTTAACTATCCAAACACTGCTTACCTAGCCAACTAAAAATACCGATACATAAAGCAAGTCACAGAGACAACAATTAAGGTTCACAGGGAGGTAGGGAGGGATGGGGAGAGGTGCTGGTTGAAGAGGTGTGTCTTCAGCTTGCGCTTGAAGGTGGGGAGAGATTCTATAGTTCTGACCTCAATGGGGAGTTCGTTCCACCACCGTGGAGCCAGAACAGACAGTAGTCGTGAGCATGAGGTGGAGGTTCTGAGAGGGGGAGGTGCCAAGCGGCCTGTGGAGGCTGAACGAAGAGGTCTGGCAGGGGTGTAGGGTCTGATGATTTTTTGCAGATAAGCTGGGGAAGACCCTTTAACTGCTTGGAAGGCTAGCACCAATGTTTTGAATTTGATGCGAGCATATGTCTCACGCTAAACTTGTTTTTAAATGTGCCTTTATAAGTCCGGCTATGTGTAATTTTATTATTGTTATTATTTGTGCTTTAAAGCTCTATCTCCACAATCCACTGGCTGCGTTTCGAGATTGTTTCACCCCTGCCTGCACTCTTGGCCTTATTGGCCCATGCTCTCCTGATTTAACCTGCTTCCTGGGGTGAAGCCAGTCGTCTCAGCCGGGGGGGGGGGGGGGGGGGGGGGGGGATCTACCCCCTGCCAATGGGTTGGGGGAAGGCAATCTAAAAGGTTATCTTGCAGGCAGAGAATATTTCAGGAGATTTGACTTCTAGTTAGTTGCTTATTTATTGGGAATGTGCTTTGGGTTCAACAGGTCTGTGAATTTGAGACTAGGAGGTGGGTAGGCATAGCATGGCCTTGTTTAGCTCTGTAATTATGGATGAGGTGCTGATACTGTGTATATGTATGTTCTCTTTGTTGAATCGTCCACTGGCCCCAGGCCCTGCAATAGAGCAGCAGAATTAGAATGTCTTTCCTCGTGATGCTGCCTGTCCTGTGGAGCCACACTTATAAAAACCTTTTTCCGGCAGAAACACTGTGAATCAACAATGTATTGCCACCATTTTCAGTCTTACTTTTTCATAAAGCAGGGCTATTTGGTAAATTCTGTGTTTAGAGATTACTCCCTCCTCGATCATTACACTAATAGATAATAGTGAAAACAATTGAGTGGATTAGCAAAGAAGAAACTGGCCTACTTATTTACACCCTTACTGCGCTTGTGAAAAAAAATGTACCTGCTATATTGATTTCAAATTCCATCAAAGGAGTTGCATATTCTGCAAGTTAATGAAATAGCAATGTCAAAAATGTAATATTTGACAAAAAAAGATCACAATCTCTTCTAGTTTACAAAATACTTACCTTTTCTTTGACTGAGATAGTATCGTCAGTGAACAAAATGTGAGGGTACAGTAAGAGACAGTCAAGATTCCTGTTAGTGTCAAGGGCACTTCTAAACGATGCACCTCAGTGCACAGTCAGAATTCATGGGAACAATCACTATATTTCTGACATTTTTCCGAAGCTGTGCTCTGCTATTATCCAGTATAAGGAGATCTCTCACCATCTATGCACAAGCCGCTATAGGGAAACCCCCATCAACTCAACACTGGAACTGGTGTGGCAAGTAAGTCCTCAGACTCCTGAATGGGAGCACAAGCTACTGCCAGATGCTGCATCTAAAAAATGCTAAAGTATACAGTTTTCTTCACATGGATGAAACTGCTGCTCTGAGATGCCCGCGGGTGCGTGCTTGTGATTCTGGGTGTGTATGCATGAGAGTGAGAGGGTAACCAGTGCCAAAAGTGGTATGTAATGAGCTTATGGTAGGATTTGACATAAAAGGGGCTGACAGACAGTTACAGCTCTGGACTGTGCTTAGACATGCTGTAGATGTCTCGTGAAAGGTGCTTGCTCTTTCAGTGTTCGGAATGGCTCCGTTCTCCCAGCCATCAGAGAAAGAGAAATGTCCAGCTACCAACCTATGGGAATACAGCACCTATATCCCAACAGTTGAATGAGTTTGTTCAGATGAATTACTGAAGGACTAGATCCCATGTGTTTTGCTGTTATCGTGCAGCAGATAGTTCCTCACAGTGCTGTGATGTAATTCTGCATTAAACACACAGGAGAGCTATAGCTATTATGCACTCAGCACTTCCTATCATTTGACTTCTACACAGAGTGCACAGTGCTGACTCAAGTGAACAGTTTGTATATATTACTGCCTGCCTTCTACAGGTTACTTTGCAAGTGCACCTCTTGTGTAGTAGCACTGCCAAAATTTGAGGTTAAGGATGATATAATGATATCTAATTTTTTTTCATATAAAGTATTCTTAATTATCTATGGTCATTTTGAGTTCCTGGTGCCAGGTGACGTCAGTATTGGGGTCACTGTCTTGCTGAAAGATCCATTTATGGCCATGTTTGAGCTTCCTGGTGTGGCCCACTCTCAGAGTTAATGATTCCAATGCCCATTGACCAGTATAGAGCCCTAGGACCAGTATAGAATCACCCCTTAACTAAACAACCCCATTGCATCAAAGGTCCACCACTGTATTTAAAGGGATAGTTCACTCTCTGGAGTTGTTTAATGTTATTTCAGGTATGGGATGACATGCTTTTGAAAATAAGATTTATATGTCCTCGCCCGACCCACCATGGGTGTGCCTAACCTGGCCATAAGTTAACTCCCAGTTCCAACTGAAGCTTTGGAACTTTGATAGGTTTGCTAAAGATAAGCATGGTAATATCAAAGATCCCCCCAATTTACTATGCACCAATCTCGTGAATCACAGTAGTGTTCAAAACTACTACTCCCGAAATGTTTGTGCAATTATGACTTTTTAAAAAATGATTTTACTGTGTTTTTTTAAATTCCACATGTGATAGGACTTGTTTATTTAATGTAGCCTGCTTTCCTCATCTTTATCAAGGGTGTAAATCATGTACAATCATGTAACTGTACCTGTAAATACTGCACAAGTAATTAATTATTTAGACATGCGTATCTAAAAAATAGAATATTTCTGGGGACCTGGAGTATGCTTATTCCAAAATACCCAACAGAGGGCACTGCATACCATACAACATAGGTTTTTGAGTTGAGATTTATGTTCATATCTCAATTACACGTACAAACAAGCACACGTGATACATGCTGGATGATAATTTGCCATCTCATTTAATTATAAAATACATGTTTGCATCTTAAAAGTCTTTGTTCGTGTAAGCAGCCTTCCGGTATTTCTTTCAATTGTCTGATATGTGTGTCAGCATCTGTAAATTGGACTGGAGCATTCTCAGTTAACCTATTTCTTTTGACTTTGTTCCCAGTGTGTGCAAGTGTATTCTCTAAGATGAGCAACTGCTGAGCTTGAATGCACAATAAGAACATGAAAGATATGGGTAAGGCTTTGAAGTTGTTTAGCTGCAAGACAAGCAGGGTAAGATATTTTTATCCTATATTGCATGCAGGTATGTGGCCAAAGACATCATTAGCAAGGTATTCTTTCTGCTCATCTATTACATATATTATATTACAGATTTGAACATGAACTCAGGTATACATAATTAACTTATTCATTATGGGTAATCATGGGCTCATCTACAGTATGTCTGTATTGTGGTCTCTGAAAATATGCTCCTGTATCTAAAATTATTATTTGAGTCTAGAACGAGCATATAACATATCATGTATTATTATAGAGAGTGTATACATGTTTTGATGAATAAAACATGATTACTCATTTTGAGTATCAGGAATGATGAAATAATCAGGAAGGCTGTATGTCTGGCTTGTAGGCTATTTAATTCCATTTGGAATTTGTTCTTCATGGCTATAGCCTGCTTTGATGATGGAAGCAATAACAAGATTCTCTGAACAAACTTCACTCTGGGTGGAACACACATGCACACATACGTACACACACACACGAGCACACATGCATACACACACGGGCGGCCTGTAGCGTAGTGGTTAAGGTACATGACTGGGACCCGCAAGGTCGGTGGTTCGATCCCCGGTGTAGCCACAATAAGATCCGCACAGCCCTTCAGCAAGGCCCTTAACCCTGCAATAAACAGTAGAATTAGAGCACTCATATAAACAGAAAGAATTATGTAGATTAATCACTCCAAATCTGATTGTTAAAAAAATGAATCTCTGATTAGATGACAGACCTTACCAAAAGCACAGTGCTCCAAGCAGTGTTGGCAGTCTAAGTAGCGCATATGTCAACAACAGCAATTAGTACCTTATAAAAGGACCGGAGGGTTCCCAGTAGATCTGCTTGTTTTGACTTCATTTCCAGTGTGTGTATGTATTGTTACATTACATTACATTATTGGCATTTGGCAGAGATGTGCAAATTCTGGGCTTGTTTCGTGTTCAGTAGGGGAAAGAAAGTTCAAGTAAAGTGCTTTGATATTGTTTTGCTGTGAGATTCACTAGGCAATATAATGCTTTTTACTTCCCTCTATATTATATGAGATTGCCATCAGTAGGACATAGTTAGCTCTACAGCACAGGTTTCCCCCTCTCTGTGAATTGAGCACCCAGGTCTGAGCCAAAAGCATCGTGTCAGCCAGCTTCCAGTCTGTGAGCTCATCAACTAGCATTCACACAGCTTCCCAACACAGCCTGTGTGCTATCATTTTTCCTACTTTATAATATCTTACCTACTGTTGCAAAATATGACATAAACATGAGTTTCAATATTGCTACTTTGTCCCATGTTGATACCTCACTTACATTTTTCCTTCTTATGGACAACACAAACCCGATAGAATACTTATTATTTCTTTTTTACAATTGCTTCTCATAGACACTTATACACCTGAGTTAAAGCAGAAAACGAAGGATACAGTACCTAGTGAGCCTGTGCAGCGCCTGTGCAGAATGGAAAGTAGGAAAATATAATTATTGGAAAAAAGGATACCACATAAGTGCAAATGCATTAGCCGTCAATTGTCAATTCCTATTGTAGCCAACTGTGTATTCATATAGACCACCCTCCACCTTCACAACTGTTGCCAGGTGACCCTCCTGCAGTGTAATCACCAAGCATGATTATTAGTCTGCTTGATTCTTTTTGGCTTCTGTGTAGCTAGGGCAGGAGTCTACAGCTATGAACATTCATGGACAAAACCACAGGCCGTCTCCAGAAACACTGGGGATATGTTGTTCTGCCATTAGCCAGAATTGCCACTGTCATTGAAGAGTTGAACTTTGGAGCTACGTCAGTATGTGCTCTGTCTCTCGCATATGTTGCAGCTTAGTTTGTGCACCAAAGTGCACCTCAGGGACCTGTCAGCATTACCGGGCTCCTTCACACCCCCTGAAATGTACCATTCCTCAGGCCAGTATCTGCCTTTGACTGATCTAATACAGACTGAAGCATGTTCAAGGAGCTCTCCGTGATTAACTACTCTAGCCATTAATTGTGTTTGCTGTATAAACTGACCTGTCTTTTAGTTTTTCCACCATTCTCTTTTTCGAACTGCATTTGAATTAATTTAGACGATTTAAAATAAGAATGCCCCTGCCCACCAAAATTGTGTGATGTTTGGGGCAAAGAGTGTAAGCAGTAATAGTTCACTTCCTGGGTAAATAATGATAACAATAATAATAATACATAAATAATAGTCCCTGAAGATCAGCTGACAATGAGAAACATTGTTTTTCATATTCTGCCATTCGGCACGGATGGTGCAGTGGGTAGCACTGCCGCCTCACAGCAAGGAGGTCCTGGGTTCGAATCCCCGTCGGCCGGGGCCTCTCTGTGCGGAGTTTGCATGTTCTCCCCGTGTCTGCGTGGGTTTCTTTCGGGTACTCCGGTTTCCTCCCACAGTCCAAAGACATGCAGGTTAGGCTGATTGGAGAGTCTAAATTGCCCGTAGGTATGAGTGTGTGAGTGAATGGTGTGTGTGCCCTGTGATGGACTGGCGACCTGTCCAGGGTGTATTCCTGCCTTTCGCCCAATGTATGCTGGGATAGGCTCCAGCCCCCCTGTGACCCTGATCAGGATAAGCGGGTTCAGATAATGGATGGATGGATATTCTGCCATTACTTGCTCTCTAAGTACTGCACATTCAAATTGAAATAATATGGAAAAAATAAAGTGAACTATACACAATTTATTAGGTAGACCTGTGCACCAGCTTGTTTATGAAAATATTTAATCAGCTTATCATGTTGCAGCAACTAAAAGCATACAGATGCGGTCAAGAGGTTCAGCTGTTGTTCAGACCAAATGTCAGAATAGGGAGGAAATGTGATCTATGTGACTTTGACCATGGAATGCTTGTTTGATTGAGGCAGAAGCACATCCATGATGAAGTGTGTAAATTGCATGGTGAGAGGACAGTAGGGGTTGCCAGGGTTTGTGTGGACAGTTGGCTAGGTCACCATTGCAGGTGTGAAAGGAACAATCTCCGTAATTGAGAGAAAAAACACTCATTCTGTCTGTGGCCCAGCAGAACCTGGTAGTGAGCAGTAAAGCATAAGACACGGGCTCAGTGCTGCATGCTGATGACCTCACCAGATGACCCAATCGATAGTCACTGATACTACACCGGATTTTCAACTCACGGTGATGTACGGATTATAAACTGGCAACATATTCAAGCAGTTATACACTTTATACGCTTTAGGAGTACAAGCATTTGGTAAATGGTAAATGGTTGGCATTTATATAGCGACCCTCCGACTGCCAGACGACTGCTCTTACTGCCTGAACCATGTCGCATTTGTGCAACTTTACACAACAGTATGATGAACATGTATTGATTTGTTTTTAGAAAGTGGCAGGTAGGAGGCCAATCGTGTTCTTATTACTATTTTTATGAATCATTTAGGCAGGTGGTTGGGTTTTGCCATGAGGCTGGAAGTCTGGATTCTGCAGGAGACCAGAGCAGTGTTCTCTGGGGGAAGTGGGTGGTAAGGGACTGATGTGTAGAAGAGAATCCAAATGAGTCTCATCCATGACAGAACTAATTTTCGAGATAAAACAGACCGGCTCGGACCCTCTTAGTGTGAATACGAATAGCCTGGTGAATTTGGTTCTGCAGTGGCCTGTGAATTGCTTCTCTCTCAGTGTGAATAGCTGGGGTGGAGATGGCTCTGTCATGCCGAATCATGTGACCTGTATTAAGTAAAGCGCTAAGGTTGCACTCAATTTGGCAGGAGCTGAATTTAAAGCATAGTTTCAGCCTTTTCCTAATGCTGGTTCAGCTCTTTCATTTGTGAGGACCAGGACAGGAAAGCTTTGTGTGTTTATATGAGGAACAGGGCTGGGCTGTGTGTTTATGTGAGGACCAGGGCTGGGCTGTGTTTCTCGTGATCAACATTATTAAGCTGCTGACAGTCTCGGTCACCATCTGGAATGTAGAGGATGACTGGATTCTGCCCACTTCTTCTGACTTTATATGTAGAAATACATGCACCTACACCCACAAATTCACGGACTCATGCACACACAGACATGCACACATGTATGATTGCATGCACACACACACATGCACACAAGCACACATACATATGCATATGCACACACGCACACACACAAACACATACATATTCAGAATCCTGGTAGCTGTACCTGGCCTTGAGGAGTGATATGAGAGCTCTTTTGTCTCTGAATGCAGACTCTTCCCACGGACATTCTGTTCCTGCTTGGAGGGACAAACTGATTGGTCTTGCGCCACTGTTTTCTGAAAATATAAAACTCATTTCTCTGTTTATGCCACGATACTAAAACAGAAAAAAATATCCTATCCAAGCATGCTATTAGATCTGAACAATAGTGCAGCAAGGCAGGAAACAGCAGGTGTGGGTGCCTTGAAGATGAGTACAGTGCTATGAATAATATGGCTTATTACTGATTGTAGGCAGTTATTTTTTATTTTGACTTTTTAGTAATGTTTCTGAATCCGAAATGGCCACACCGATGTCCATAAAACCAATCTTTTTTTTTTTTTTTCCAGAAGACAATGGTCTTCAAAGCATAAGGAAATAATTTGCTATTGCTTTCAGCCAGTAATGCCATTGCTGGTGATGCCACTGCAGGTAACTGCCTCTGAGATGTTTTACCACGGGTGATGCTACTGAGATGCATGTTGTTTTCCATCTTGTTTTTATTTCGGTTCTCTTTCCCCCAAACACCTTGGTGTCAAATTTAAGCAAAATACATACAAAATACATCAGCTGGAATGTGGGCCCTGCAATTTCAAGTGCATGTGCCAGAGTCCACCTGGGGAACTGTATAATGACTGTCATTCTGCCAGTTTGGTCACCATGGGGATTTGGACAGATTTACTACAACAGCTAACCAATACCACAGGACGACTCACGTCCCTGGGCTAGGCAATAAGACGGCAGCAGACCAAATTGAAGATGGCTAGAACAGTGTGTTCTCTTTCTCTGCGGACCATCCTTTGCAATATCACATGCACCATCTCCCAGATCGCCTGCTTACATTACTGCAATCTGTAATGTGTCACCCCACCCGCACCCCCACCCCACCCCTAGGTTGCTTCCAACCCCAGCACATAGCCCATGTTCAGGCAGTGAGCAAACCTCCCTCTGGGGAAATCACCCTCATCATGTGGCACATCTTTCCCCTGAAAGACAGAGACTGAAATGTGAGAATCACTCAAATAGCAGCACGAAATTAAACAATGTGGAAAGTGTGCAAATGTAGGCAGAGGAGGTAAGCTGAGAAGTTTAAGCTACAGACAGGCAGGATCTGAACGAGCCCACAGACACTCTGACCTCATGCGTTAAACAATGTGAGAATAATATCAAAACCATTTTGGCCTCGGCCGGATCATTAGTTGACTGGGAGTGCAGTATGCAGTCCTACCCCGTGTGAAATGTGATTTGAAAGGGACAGAGGACGGCTTGGTTCGTGAGCTTTGTGAAGATGGGACACTTGGTGTTCTTTAGACAGTGTGTGTTCAGCTCAGGGAGGCGTCAGGTATTCATGTGACCCAGTCCTCAGAACGCCTCGTTCTTCCTCTGCTGTTTGCTCACTCCTCGTCTCCTCAGCTTTTATTAAGACAGATTTCTTCCCTTTCTTTTCTACATATCTTTCACATTTCCAACCTCTCAATTTGGCCTCTTAATCATTACCTGATTGTCTGTGAAATCTCCTGAATTCCCTTCCAGGTTTACCCAGGTTGTCTCTGTAAATTAAAAATTAATCCTCTGCTGACCATTTTGTTTAAATAAAGATGGGTAATGTTTTCTTTAGCCTTACTTTATAGAGAGGGAATTCATTTCCCATCTCTGGTCTCTTCCCTGCCCACCCTCGGACCCAAGCAGCTGATCTGATGAACATACTGTCATCTCAAACACCAGACACCTGGCAGCATCGTACCTAGGCAGCACTTCCACTTTAATTATAAAAAGTTCACATTTTATATTTGAAGGTTGGGAAGTGGGGTTTGGTTGGGAACAAAACAAATTAATTTGTTATAATAGGTACCCCAAATGGATCTCTGACAATATTTCACAAAGTGAAAGCTCTATGAGGAAATGGCTGTCCTTGCATTAATTAAACCACCCACACACAGCTGTGACAAATACAGTGGGTACAAGACAAATGTAACCATGGAAAAACAACATATATTATCTTCTACACTTTAGATTTAGTTTCCGTTCATAATTGGCAATCTTTTCTCTCAAATTTGCCTTCAGTACTGCCATGTGTTGATGTGGGAATTCAAAATGTCTTCTTACCACCTGTAAGACGAATCACCAAAGAAAGTATGGGAATGCTAAATGAACAAACAATCCTAATTAGATGCATTGTGCCTGACCTGCTCAGCTTCACACTTTCACACCTTTCCCTGCTTGTGGGTCCATAAAACTAAATGATGTTATTTTAGCATTTCATTTGCTGGTTTAATAGATTTTTAATATTTTATTAATTGTTTACTTAATTCCATGTTACCATGGTGGTGGTCATACTAAATACTAATGTGCTCAGATATCGACTGCCCACTGTTAATGTGGTATGGCATGATAGAAATGTTTTATTCACAATACCAGTATGCGCTTTTATTTGAATATATTTTCCTACAGATTATTTTTTACTGTTTGCCAACAGCTGCGAGCATTGCAGAATTTTCATGTATCCTGATTTAATCATCACAGATATTGATTATGCGATGTCCCGTGATCAGGAAATAGCAGGGATGATAATAATGGCTGGCCTCCCAGCGTCCACCATCAGACCCCTCCAACTTATCCAGAATGCAGCGGCTCGTCTGGTCTTCAACCTTCCCAATACTCACATGTCACCCCCCTGCTTACTTCCCTCCACTGGCTGCCTATCACGGCTCGCATCAAATTCAATACATTGGTGCTAGCCTTCCAAGCAGTTAAGGGGTCTTCCCCAGCTTACCTCCAAAAAATCATCAGACCCTACACCCCTGCCAGACCTCTTTGTTCAGCCTCCACAGGCTGCTTGGCACCTCTCCCTCTCCGAACTTCCACCTCACGCTCACGACTACTGTCTGTTCTGGCTCCACGGTGGTGGAACGAACTCCCCGTTGAGGTCAGAACTGTAGAATCTCTTCCCATCTTCAAGCGCAAACTGAAGACGCACCTCTTCAAGGAGCACCTCTCCCCGTCCCTCCCTACCTCCCTGTGAACCTTAATTGTTGTCTTTCTGTGATTTGGCTAGGTAAGCAGTGTTTGGCTAGTTAAGGGGTTTGGTCATACTTTTGCGTTGTTTGTTTGTTTGAAAAAAACCCCCCAAAAAACAAAAACAAATGGGCCCTGGTCCTTATCTTTGTTGTGCACATAGCAGTTGAAATTGTACTTCCCTCTAGGGTCTTTCAGCGCACTTATCCCTGGTTATGGGTATGCACTTTTTTGTACGTTGCTCTGGATAAGAGCGTCTGCCAAATGCCATTAATGTAATGTAATGTAATAATCTTTTGCTCCACTGTAACAGTTAGTAAATTCTTCCATGACATGGGCTGTGCATCTTGTGTGATGATGACATGAATTTCTAGGTCAGAGAACTTAAATGCCTCTCCAAAGAGCTTTAAATAAATTATACCTTTGCTATATTCTGCTCGTACAGCTGTTTGCTGTTTCAAGGACAAGTGCATCATTATGACCATTTACACAAATCCCCTATCAGCAGTTTGATGGAAGGTATGTGAAGAGACGTAGTACGTAGATCCCTGTGTGTGAGTCTGTGTATATGCATGCCTGTGTGAGGATGTGTGTGTGTGTGTGTGTGTGTGTGTTTGAGTGTATACACGCAGTAGAAATGAAGAAGTTAATGTTATGTGACAGAAAATTGGCCGGAAATGAACTCACACTGTGAGCTGTCTTGGTGCTGTCTTTGTTCAGTCAGGCTTGCATATCGCAGGGTTCTCACTCAGACGCGTGTGGGAAGTAGAGGGACAGAGCAGTTTTCACGGGATGTTGTGCCTGCAGCTTTGAGTCTGGGTAGGATCAGGCAGTAGGGAAGATTAGGTGAAGGACAGATGGCTTTGTGCATTTGAGATGGCAAGCATAAAATGTATTGTAATACTGCATAAAGTTACACTATTTCCCTTTTACACACTGGGTTCTGTGACTGTCAGGCATTTACATTACTTTTACAAAACTTTGTATTTTAAAGGGAAACTGTGTGTGGTAGGGATGTGACAAATCATCAGTTTTTGTAAATGGATACTATCCCATTTTGAAAATGCTTAACCAGGTAACCGATACTGCTTATGACCGCTAGGGGTCCTATCTTACTCCCAAAAATTTAATTGCATTTTCAAACTTTTTGGCCATCTAAAAATACTTTCATTTAAATGTCATTGTAATTCAGATAATAGCCTAATTGCCAAATTAAGGATTTACTTTTACATTGACAAAGTGCTTACAGATGTCTAGTTAACCCTAGAATGCACAACATACTGAATACCCTTGCCACTTTTTAATGAATTAATCTACTCATTTGTTATTCAAGGTATTCATTAAATATCTTGCTTTTGATGACCACAAATCATCATATTTTTTTTAAGTAAATTGTATTGAACTTTAAATTATATTCCCTCACTGGAATGGAAGACCATACATTTGTTGAGTGTTTGATAAACACAATGACAATTTTCCCGTGCCTGTATGCTGCTGACAGGGCGGACTACAAAGATGCCAGTGATAACTCTAATGGCTCCATTAGCTTCCCATATAAAAGTCAAGTGTTAATGGACTGCTGGTGACAATAACGATATCCACTGGCTGACCATACACTGCCTAACTATAACCTGGCAGTGTAGAATTCCCCTGCACCACTCAGGTTGTCATCCGGGTTGCCTCATTGGACTAAATGGCCTGTCCTCCTCATTACTGTATGTGATGTTATGTTAAATATCTGGGTAGTAGCCCTACAGCAGCCATTAGATTCCAAAGAATATATATATTTTTTATATTAATATTAAATTAACAGTTTTAGTTTCACAATTAATCTACTGAACACACACACAGGCATGTGCAGGCACGCATGCACACACGCACACACACACACACACACACACACACACACACACACATATGCATGCACACACATTAAAAAGAACTGCAGAGATAATAATATTGTATTTCACACACAAAATGTGAATAAGGCTAGAGGCTTAACTATGTTATTAGGAAAGGCTTTAGAGTAATACGCGTACACTATACATTAAGGCTGCATAGTGTATTCTTCATTGTTACTTTTCTGTCCTAAATTGTCATCGTTATTTTGATTCGTTCCTATGTATAATGTACTGTGCTCTAAATAAGAATACCTGCAAAATAAAGAAATATATCAAAGAATATTTAAGATATTCATAGTTATTGAGTGATTTAGGATTTTGAGTAGAGTGAAATATCTTCACAGGAAGGCACAGCAAGCCTGCCAAAATTATTGTATATCACACCTCATACCAATGATAAATGTTTACAAATGAAAAGTGTACATTGAATGGGCAGAACAATATTCAATATTCACAGATCACTGTCAGGATATAATTATTCAAAAGCACTTTCTCTCTGATAGACTGGTTACAGTCTGAGGGTAAGAGGTTGAAACTTTTTTAATTTAATTTTTCTGAAAGGTCCTTGAATGACACATTAGAAATATTGCAGGCACCTATAATATTATTCTTCTCTTGAAAACCAAATGGGTAATTGGCAGGTATGATTTCATGACTTGCCTAAAAATGTGATTTCTGAAGTTTCTAAAACCGAGAGAGTGCATTCATGGAAAAACCTTCAGAGCCAAGCAAATGTTTGTTGTCATGTTTTGCTTGCCTTTGCAAATGTTCATCACATTAACCTGGAGGAACAATCTCCTTTGGGTACTTTTTTTTAATTTCTTTTTTTTAAAGCAAATAGATGGGCCAAAATTATTGAACACATTATAAGAAGAACACATTAAAGCTGCTGTGGGAAACTGCAGAGTCAAAACAATAAAAACACAATCAGTCCGTCATTCCTCCTTGACTTGGCTGAGTCTCTGGTTTCCCTGGAGAGATATAAATTATCCAGGCCATTCTGCAGGGAGCTACCATCAAACCAGCAAACAAGCAAATAAAGAAACAAGGAAAAAAGCACCCCCTAAAGACCTCTCACAATCAGAGTACAGAAATTCAAGTAGCTTTAATGTGATTGTGAGTATGCTTGTCATTAGACTACAGTACATGTATTATATCTGTGATTTCATGTTAAAATGAGTACTCTATTCACCTGTGAAATTGTTTGCTTAAGTCTGGTTGCAAGTATAAGTAAGCAAATCCCTGTAAATTATGAGAGCAGTTGTGTCAAGCAAATGAAAGATATAATAATTTCATTTATTTTCAGCCAATACCAGACCTCATCTGAGAAGATAATCTCTTGTTTTGTTTTCCAGGAGTTTGAATGGTTTCTGTGCTTATATTTCTTAAATAAAGCACAGTATGTACGTACAATAATTATTTACTTCTGCTGCTGTAACCTATCAATTTAGAGGTTTCACGTGTTGTGTGTTCAGAGATGCTCTTCTGCTATGAGCAGAATATGTGGTTATTTGCATTACTGTAACCTTCCTGTCTGGCCTTTTGCCCACAGAACTGCTTCTCACTGGATGTTTTTTTGTTTTTTGCACCATTCATTGCAAAATTTAGAGACTGTGCTCAGTGAGTGTATACAGTCACTAAGGAAGGGATGAACACAAAAGGAAAGGAAAGGCAGGAAAATCGTATCATTGAACAAACAAAGATATAAAGATGAATTAAGTGATCTGTAGCATCTGCTCCTCCGTCATATAATCGGGTGATTGCCATCTGCCATTTTCTCATTATTCCTGTAGCTCATCACAGAATGGTAATAGTAAACATCATTCATTATTGGCCACACATCATTGATTGCATATTACATCCTCATATTTCCAATAAAGCAGTGAGAGAGTTCAGTGAAATGACATTGCGTGTGACTTTCCAATTCATTGGAGTCAATATTGCATGAATTACCAGTAATTAACGGAGGAGGTGACATTCAGGGTTGTCCACTTCCACAAAATGTGTGACTAGTTAACATGTCTATTGGAATACTGTTCATAGTCTCCAAATACTCCTCTCTCCTGTTTTCATTGAACACTGAGTTCAACTTCAGATGTCTGTGTTTATGGACATTGAAGATAGTCTTTTGTCGGTAGAAGAGGGTGAGGCTTAGCTGATTTCACTCTAGGTCAAGTGGAAGGCCGAGAGAAGACCATCGATACTAGACTTTTAAGATGAAGATCAAAAGATAAACCACAGCCATCATAGTCCTATAGGGGGCACCCCTGTCAAAGATATCTGAATTAATATACAGTTCTTGCCTGTTTCTATTCTGTATTTCCATGAGAGAGAGAGAGAGAGAGAGAGAGAGAGAGAGAGAGAGAGAGAGAGAGATTTGAGGTTGCGATTAAGGTGGAAAAAGGATTTGAACTTTCCAGATTCTGGGCCAGCGCATAAGCACTATTAGGGCTCTATAGCAGGTGTAACTGCAACACTATTGAGATGTTTCAGCTCATTTCCCACAGTATAATGAAATACATTCTATTACTCATTGAGATCCAAGTTATTGCCAAGAAATGTATAACACTACTGAGCTGAATACTACTACAGAAAATTACATACTGGATTAGAAATAGTATAGTCTATCAGAATCTCCCATCAGATCAAATCGAAGATACCTCTGCACCTTTATGACTTGCGTATGAATATACATGTTGAGCACTTTATTAGGTATTTATTAGACCTCTTTTTTAGATGTATTAAGTCTTCTGCTGCTGTAGCCTAACCACTTAGAGGTTTGACATGTTGTATGTTTAGAGATGCTCATCTGCATATTGCTGTGTTAATGCATGGTTATTTGCGTTACTGTCACCTTCGACCAGTCTGGCCCTTCTCCTCAGGCCTCTGTCATTAACAACATGTTTCTGCCCGCAGAACTGCTGCTCACTGAATGTTTTTTGTCTTTTGCACCATTCTCTGCAAACTCTTGAGACTGTTGTGCGTGAAAATCCCAGCATATTAGCAGGTTCTGAGATACTCAAACCACCCTGTCTGGAATCAACAATTATCCCACGGTCACTTCTTCCCCATTCTGACATTTGGTCCTAAAAACAGCTGAACCTTTGACCATGTATGCATGCTTTTATGCATTTAGTTGCTGCCACATGCTTGCATTAACAAGCTGGTGCACAGATCTAGCTAATTAAGTGTTCTGTGTATGCTGTTACTCATATGTTGAGAATGCAAAGTAAAATATAAAAAAACATGCTTGGCAAGCAACGCTCTTATAAATTGACAAGGAAGTTGCATAGGCCTAGACATTAGATCCATTCATTCATTCATTCATTATCCTAACCCGCTTATCCTGAACAGGGTCGCAGGGGGGCTGGAGCCTATCCCAGCATACATTGGGTGAAAGGCAGGAATGCACCCTGGACAGGTCGCCAGTCCATCGCAGGGCACACACACCATTCACTCACACACTCATACCTATGGGCAATTTAGACTCTCCAATCAGCTTAATCTGCATGTCTTTGGACTGTGGGAGGAAACCCCGGCCGACATGGATTCAAACCCAGGACCTCCTTGCTGTGAGGCGGCAGTGCACCATCCATGCCGCCCCAAGACATTTTCTAAATAAAGGAGAAAATCAGGCTAAATACATGTAAATCACTGCCCCTAATTAAGGGAGTTAAGGGTTGTCACCTCCCTGCTTCTGAAAAAGCCCTCTATCATCCAGAACTACCGCGCAGTATCTCTTCTTCCTTTTTTATCTAAGAATGAGCTGCTTCTAATCGACTCTCTCTTCTTACTTTCTCAAGAGCAACCTGCTCGACCCCCATCAGTCTGGCTTCAGACCTGGCCACTCAATGGAGACTGCACTCCTCTCTGTCAGCGAATCACTCTATGCAGTGCAAGCAGCCTCCTTCTCCTCGGTTCTGATTTTCCTAGACTTCTCTGCTGCCTTTGACACTGTGGATCACTCCATCCACCTGTCCTCCCTGTCTGCAACGGGGATCTGTCGCACAGCTCTGAACTGGATCGAGTCCTACCTCTCTGGTTGCTCCTTCCAGGTTGCCTGGGCTGGTACACCTTGGCCCCTTGCCACAGGAGTTCCCCAAGGCTCAGTCCTTGGCCGGGTTTTTCTCCCTTTACACTAGCTCCCTTGGCCCTGTTATTACTGCTCATGGTCTGTCCACTGCTATGCTAAAGATACCAAACTCTTTCTCTCATTCCCACCATCTGACACACAGGTTTCAGCCTGCATCTCTGCTTGCCTGAGTGACATCCAGAGCTGGATGGAAACCCACCATCTAAAGCTCAACCCAGGTAAGACTGAAATGAAGATCAAATGATCTGGATCTCTCCATTTCCCTAGAGGATACCACACTGACGCCATCACCCTGTGCAAGAAACCTCAGCGTGGTGATGGACAACAGACTGTCCCTCTCCGAAAACATTGCAGCGGTGACCCGGTCATGCAGATTCCTCCTATACAACATCCAGATAATCTGCCCCTTTCTCACCCCCTACTCGACCCAGCTCCTGGTCAAAGCGAAGGTTTTGACCCACCTGGACTACTGCAACTCTCTCCTGGCTGGCCTTCCAGCATCCACCATCAGACCCCTCTAACAGAATGCAGCAGCTCGTCTGCTCTACAACTTTCCCAAACTCATGTAACCCTCCTGCTCACCTCCTTCCACTGGCTGCCTGTCATAGCTCACATGCTTTCCAGGCAGTTAAGAGGTTGGCCCCGCTTACCTCTAAAAGATCATCAGACCCTACACGTCTGCCAGACCTCTTCGTTCAGCCACCACAGGATGCCTGGCGCCTCCCCCTCTTTGCACTTCCACCTCCTGCTCATGACTACTCTCTGTTCTCCCCGTGGAGGTCAGAACAGCAGAATCTCTTACCACCTTCAAGCGCAGACTGAAGACACACCTATTCAAACTGCACCTTTCTTTGCCCCTCCCTACCTCCCTGTAAACCTTAACTATTGTTGTTATCTTTACTTGTCTTATTACGCTAGGATGATATCTTTGCTAGTTTTGTTTGTCTAGGTAAGCTGTTTATTCATATATTTGCATGGTGCAGTATTAATAAAATAAATAAAAAAATATAATAATAATAATTCTGACAATCAAATAGGCCCTAATCCTTATCTTTGTTGTACTGTTAGCAGTTGAAATTGTACTTCCCTCTAGGGTCTTTCAGCGCACTTATCCCTGTACGTTGCTCCGGATAAGAGCGTCTGCCAAATGCCATTAATGTAATGTGAAAATACATTAGGTCGAACTGAGAAGAACCTGTATTAAAAATAAAAGCAGCTTTATAATAAGCACTGAGAGTCTCCTGAGTGTATCCCCTATAATAAAAAGCGCAGGTTAATTTCTGGTCTGAAGCCAACAAGAGGAATTTTTAATAAATATTTGCTGAATTTGACATTTACAGAGTGCCCTTGTGGGGATTGCATAGGAAAGGCAATGCTCTTATTTCTGGTGGTGAGTACTTATCAGCATAAATGGACAGAAGCCCTATGTGCACTTTGGCATTGAGCCAACTGTCCTCTAACAGATCCTGAAAAGTGTAGACAATATCTCATAAAAAGTAAACATACAAATTTTGAATTAAGGAAGATTTAAAATGTTGAATTAACATAGTGTATTTGTAAGAGTAGACAGGTTTCCTTTTTTTTTTAATACTTTTTTTTTGTTATAAGTGCTCATCTGAGCCACTCTTGCCTCCTTTACCTTGTACAAAAAATAACTGAACACCTTTTCAGTTATTTGCTAAGTGTTCTGACACTTACTGATAACGGTCCTGTATACTGAATATTGAAGTCTGTATTATCATGCTGCTTTCAGCTGAGTCTTAAAATGGTTATTCTACACCAGTTTATCTGCAAGCTTTATTTTACAAGGTAAATTGACTAATCACAGCGCTGTGCTGTCCGTGAGCACACAGGTATATCCATGTTATCATTAGGGACCAAAATAACAGAGCCTAGCCTGACACACTCTGGAGGGACCCCTCATCAAAACCTACAGCAAAGAAACAGAAGCTTTTTACTGATAAAGATAAAACTTCTGAAAAACAGAGGGTTCCTGTCCCCTCTTCAACATCCTGACGTACAAAGAAGCCTTTGGCAGGACTGTGATAAAATCTGGCAAACTCATGCCAAGGCATTCATTTTAATAGAATGTCCTAGAATGTCTCAAAAGCCCACAGTTGTCAAAATTTTAATCCACTCTGACACAAAAACACTACTTAGTTTTTCTTTACAGCCTACATGCAGCCCGACTCTGAGTAAAAACTAACAAAACAAACACAGGGCACCTGCAGATCAGAGGCTTAGAAGCTATTCTTATATGAAATGAAGAAGCACAATGGAAAGTCACCTCATGCAAGGCTACAATTTTCAAACAGTCTTGAGTGCAAACACAGGGCAACCTCAATTGGAAATCTCTCTCCTATCAATTCACATTTCCTCAGGTGATAGCTGCTGTGCCGACAAATGTAGACAGAACACTGACTTCTTTTCATCTTGCTTTTCGCAGCTGTGACCGAATGTTGACCGAGTTAGAAGCAGGCATGCAAAAATAAAAAAATAAATGAAACGGTACACCGGCATAAATTAGGGCATATTCACTCACCAAGCACTTTATTAGGAAAATGTTTTACTTTATTACACCTACTTATTCACACGATTATCTAATCAGCCAATTGTGTGGCAGCAGTGCAATGCATACAATCATGTAGATACAGGTCAGGAGAGTCAGTTAATGTTCACATCAACCATCAGAATGGGGAAAAAAATGTATCTCATTAACTGCTGATCTCCTGGGATTTTCACATGCACTAGTTTCTAGAGTTTGTAAAAACAAACAAAAATTGAGTGAGCAGCAGTTCTGCAGACAGAAATGCTTTGATAAAGAGAGACATCAGAGGAGAATGGCCAGACTGGTCAAAGCTGACAGGAAGGTGACAGTAATGCAAATAACCATACATTACAACAGAAGAGCAGAAGATATGCAGAAGGTATGCAGAAGAGCATCTCTGAACACAGAACGCATCGTAAAACTAAGTGGATAGGCTACAGCAGTAGAAGTCTAAAAAAGAAGTCTATAAATACCTTATAAAGTGCTCGGTGAGTGTATACACAGATAGTATACACAGCTGTACATGTATGTGTACCTAAGCTATGGATTACAGGCCCTGGAATGTTTAAAGTAAACAGTTACTCTCAGGTGAAACAAACTGTTTCCATATTCAATATAAAATGTGTTTTGCATCTGAAATATGCCTTTTCATGAATAAAACTAATTTTCATATTGTCTACTACAGCTGTTGTTAATTTCGATGAATCTTTCGATGATCTTATTTGCAAATGGTGAATGAACTCCCACGATGGTAAATTGCTCCATGGTAAAAATGATTTAATTTGAGAAAGTTTATTTAAATTTTTTGTCTTATAATTAAGACACATAAACAGAAGAGGGAGTTTGTATTCTGCTGCACTGCTAAAATGTACTGTATGGAAGTGGCCTCATGTGGCTAGTTGGGGTTTTGAGGAGACACATAATTCACTGTTCTCCCTCTCCGCAGAACAACAACATTACCGCAACCAAGTCCTACCACAAAGTCATTTCCAGCTATGTCACCTTGCATATCTGACAGACGCACTCACTACCCTGTCCCCCCCATCCCTTTAACCCAGACTCATCCCACATCCACCTCCATTCTGTATTCAAGGTACAGAATAGCTTCCTCAGGGTTTTAGCAAAGGGAAAATATGATGTCCTATTACAAATACGTATTTCCACTGTGGTGTGAATGCTCCCTTGTTCGGATTCAGCTTTTCATTGTGGTCCATATAGTGAGCCTCACTTTTGAAATGAGGAAGGCCCCTCTGTGCCCAAACCATGATTGGTGGGATTCTCACAGATCTCACCCACACCCTATGACACTATAGCCAATAAAACATTGCTCGGTGGAGATGTCAGTCACAGATTAGTTTTTTTTGTATCCATGTGTGTATATCGATGAATCCCATTCAACTGTAATATGAAAAGCGCGTTCACAGAACTTAAAATACTGTACTATTAGCTTGGAATTCCTTTGAAAGCAATTAAAAATGTAGCCAAGAAAAGACAAAATAAAAAAATCTCTTCGACGAAAGCAATAAATGTAACTGTAATGTAAAGAGGTCAGCCATTGCAATGAAGGCCTAAGCTTATACGCCATATTCATAGCAAACTTAGTTTACGTGCTTTATGGAATTTAAATTCAACCAAATGAAGCATCACAATGTTATGATGTGATTTTTTTTTTCAGATGATATGAACAATTCTAATATTCAATTAGCTTATTAATTCAAATAATTTTGCCACTCTTTTTAAAATAAGATATGACTGAATGGAATAAAAAAGTACAAAACAAGGTTTACAGCTGTTTTTTTTTTCATTTATGAATACAATACTAACAGTTTAGAGCATTTGTGAAATCAATTTGGATCCTACTAACAAACTGACATGGAAACTTTGAGACATTTCTGGCATTTCCTAATGATTTGTGATCAAATTCGTTCAGCTCACATTTGGTAAATGATTGTTGTGCCCGTTGTTTTGCTTTTGCACATTTTACTCACAAATATGAATGACCAACAGATATAAAATGTTACAGAAATACAAATGCATGTGAGTACGGTAAGAAGTTCCTTCACTTATTTATGCTGTTCACCTCCCCTATACTTGCATGTTCTCTTTACATGTGTACACTCAAACACACACACACACACACACACACACACACACACTCGCACGCACGCACACACAAATATGTGTGTAAATATCATGAAAGGCTAGAATTATCTGTCAAATAAATGTCTTACTTCTGACAAGTTATGAAATATTATTTCAGAGAAGTCAGGCATGAAAGGTCACACTGACATAGCTTATCTGATTTTAATCTGAAGTCCAGGGCTATTTAAAATGTTGCTGAGATGACAAGCAAATATTTTCAATGTGAAAATCTTTCCATGAAAACGTCATATACAGTTATAGCCATACATACACAGGCATACAATGTTGTACTGTCTTTTTCATGTGTTTAGTTTCCCTCATTCTCCCAGACATGTTTACAGAACTTATTAAAATTCATACTTAGCCACAATAAACAGCATTTCCTTCAACGTGTTCAATTTATATGAATAGTTCATATTCAATGTAGTATGCTGAAGCATACCGTGGGTGTAGCTACCGTATGACATCAATTACTGACCTGTATTAACAAATAATAACATTGATCTCCTTCACTATAATATATCTGTGGCTTATTCATAGTTCCATGTACTCTTGGTTCATGCTGCCTTCCATCACTACAGTTTACTGATTAACCTGAAATACGTACATTTTAAAGTGAACAGAGACTCAGACTCAAGCAAAATAACAGTCAATGTTTTCAATCATTTTTAAGCACAAGTTGCCACTATTTTTATTCCGCTGCATGGGGGAGAGTGGCAGCTAGACATTGATGTTCATAAACATATCAAATACAGCGCCTGCCTTTTCCCCTGTGATGCTCAGTAACTCCGCACACACACCATGAACTGTCAATCTAACACAGGAGTTTCACTCTGAAGGATACATTTTACATTGCTAGACGTACAGCCTGTTAATGTATGCTTAACGCATTGTCACCGTTATTTAGACGCTAAAGTTTGGGTAACCCAGAAAATTTGAATTTTTTACAGTGTGTGTCTCCGAGTTAACATTTCTAGGTCAGGCTTTGGTCTTTTTCAATGTATTACTAATAACAAGAACATCTGATGTAGCAATTATCCATAACTGCAGTATACACTGTTCAGTGAATACTTTGTTCTCAAGGATAATTGATGTTTGGGAATGTACAGATTTAAATGAATTGATTTTGGCTTGCTTTTCAAGGCACCACTATGCAACCTTCTGAGAACAACTAAGTAGACTCATTTTAAAGCATAATTAAAATGTATAAATGTAGTCACAGTAATGTATCTTAAAAAATTGGTCTGTCATCCACTAAGTGGGACATTTAAAAGGTAAAATAAAATATGGTGCATCAGGTTTGGAGAGGAAAGAAATTGAGAGGGAAGTGAAGGAGCCCACGGAGATGGAGAGATGTACAGAGGCTCAAGAGGGAAGTATAATGAGTAAGTATGGTATGTGTGAATGTGTGTATATACATTACTTACAGTGGAGTCCATAAGTATTTGAACAGTTTATTCACCCCATTTTAGGGCCCCAAAAGTAATTGGCTTTTCAGCTGTTTCTGTTTAGTCAAGTGTATTCAATTGCTTCCTTCCATTTAGCATAAGAGAGCTCTCAGTATCTAGTCTTGATTCTAGGCTTTTGACTGCCTTTGGAGGCTGTTATTGGAACATGAGGGCTGGGGTTGTGCCAAAGAAAGCCAAGGAAGAGATTATGAGGCTGAGAAACAAGGGGGGGAAAGTGAGAGACAGAGGCCAAACAATAGGCTTACCGAAAAATAAATCACAAACAGATCTACACTGCAAGATCAACCACTAGTTAGTTGCAAAAACAGGATGGCCAGGTAAGTTTTTCAGCAGCTCTGTTAAAAAAAGGGTCGTTATGGCCTTCAGTATATTTAAAATAGTATTTTGACTTTGAGAAAGGAATCATTGACATTACTGTAGGTCTGTATAGGTCTGTGCTTTTGTCTAGTCACCATTGATGCTATGTACTTGCTTAAGGATGCTTTTGTACTGGTTGTGCTGGGTATTGGGCATGAATATATGTGTGTAAGGTCATAGTGTTTTGCACTCAATATTGGGGTGATATATTGTAACCACACATGGATGAAGATTGGCTCTCCTATTGTCGCACTGTGTGAAAGTCAATATGTCTAAGTGCACTGGGCACTTAAAGTATTTACAGTGTCCTTTATCTGATGTAGCACATATAGTCAATATACCTTCCACCATGACCACTGGACACATTCAGCTAATGGAAATAAGTTGGAAATAGCCTGTGAACAGGTAACTCTTTCAATTGTTCAAGTTTTATCTATGTGATCACTCCAGGACTTGGAATTGTGCTTTACTCTAGGGTCTCCAATGCACTCGTCCCTGTTTCTGATTAGCACTTTATTGTACATCGCTCTAGATAAGAGTGTCTGCTAAATGACTGTAATGCAAAGTAATTTAATGTAATTGGTATATCTAAAAGAGACTCTGCTCTTAGGTGTTTAGTGTGCACAGTGGTTTTGGCCATACATCTTCTTGGTTACTAGTGGTTTGTAAATGCTGCTCCTCTGTTGCATAAAATAATATTGTAACAGTTTACAATAAGTTTAGTAGTTGTTGAGTAAGTAATACTGAGAAGTGAATCTGTACAGTACATTACATTACATTAATCGCATTTGGCAGATGCTCTTGTCTGGAGCGACATACAATTGATTAGACTACGCAGGAGACAATCCTCCCCTGGAGCAATGTAGGGTTAAGGGCCGTGCGGATCTTATTGTGCCTACACCGGGGATCAAACCACCGACCTTGCCGGTCCCAGGCATGTACCTTAACCACTATGCTACAGGCCGCCTACAATACAGCTCTGTTAATGTATTTGTAAATCATTAATTAATGTTAACTACATCATGTTAACTACACTAACTGCATTAGGTACTGCTAATTCATATTGGAATGAAAAAGTCAGTTAATGCATTTGTTAATGGTTAATTATAAGTTCATCCTATGGTTTGCTAATGTATAAATATAATGTACCAAATATGTTAGTTAGTTGTTAACAAATGCATTAACTAATGAAAAGTGAATTTCATGCTTAATTAATGTATCTGTCTGTCATTAATTCATGTTAACAACTACAATATTTAATGCCAATTCATGAACCTTATTTTAAAGTGTGACCAAAAAAATGTATTGGCTAAAAAAACAATGATTGGGTAAACCTTGGTTACCATTTGCTTCGAGAGGTTGATGACAGTTTTGCACAGGGCCCATTGTGCGATGTTTCAATATACAGTACTGTGCAAAAGTTTTAGGCAGGTGTGAAAAAATGCTGTAAAATGAGAATGCTTTCAAAAATCACACCTGCCTAAAACCTTTGCACAGTACTGTGCATCCACTGAAAAGAAGAGGAAAAAACAGGACATTTAATGTATTCAAGAGAGCAGAATATTAAACGCTGAATACTTTTTCACAATTTCACTTCAGCCGGCTATGTTACGACATACCATTCATGAAGAAATACTGAAACCCATCTATTGTGTGTGTGCATGTGTGCATGCACGTGTGTGTGTGTTCATGTGTGTGCGTATTTGTACGTGTACGTGTGTGCAGGCATGTGTGCGTGTGTCCGTGCAGCATTTAATTTTGCTGTTGATGAGTGGCTGATGATTCAATAGGTGAGATAAAACAAAGTTGGGATACTTTTTTCATGCATTTTCTTGCTAAACTACCAAAACTATGCACTGTCGAGTGCTTAGTTTCTGTAGCTTTTATTAAAAGTGATTTAAAGACCAGTAGAAGGCAATCTTCCTCATGGCCAAGATGATAAATGATTGGCCCATTGCAACAATAAGAACAAAGACATCAGACTTGAGGATGAGAGACCTGAGGTACCACACAATGCACCCATTTCGTGGCATTTGGTCCTGTCGAGAATCGGGTTTGTCTCGGGCACACGTATTTATTATTTGTTTTGAGTTGGTGTGAGCGTGCTCGCTCTCTCTCTCCTTGTGGTAAACAAGCGCGTAAACCTGGAGCTGCCACATCTCCCTCCCGGGGGTGTCACACAGTATGTGAGTCATATGTTTCATAATAAGTGCCCAAGTAACAGTTACAGTAAATGTTTCTGAATGCATTATATCACTCCCGATATAAAGCTTTATACAGTGGTGTATCAGGTTACAAAATATAGCATGAAATATCAGCTATTCATAATTAGCTTGTTTTACAATATAAATTATGAATATGTATGCATTCACATGAAACGTATGCTGTGTAGTCTATTTTCAATGTGAAAAGATTAGGAGTATGTAGCTGTGTAGTGTGTATGTGCTTCATGAAAATGGGAGTTGTTAATATTTAAATCCTTGTTGTATGTTCTTAAAGACCATTTTCATTGCCTGCTTTTATTCAGGGGAAAAATACAAACACACTTGTTCACCATCATTACATTTACTGTCAGATATAAATACCTAGAATATTTACATTTATAAAATAGTTTGACATCTTCAGTCTCTTGTATTCTACCATATTGGCATTTTTTCCAAACTTGATTTAACTCGATTTCATAATAAACTACAAACCTGAGACACTAAGAAAAAAGTACAGCAGGAAACTTTGCAATTACTTGCTACACAGTAGCAAAAATATACAAGGTACAATACAAAGTGTTTGGGTCCAGCGCAAGTCAATGAAAAAAAAAAAAGATTCTTTGCACAAAATAGAGTCCTTAGTTGTAGTCTCTCAATATGGATAAGTCAACCACCTGGCTGCTTCAAAAGCACACATACGGTATGCAGGAAAGAAGTATTTGACATATATTGAATGACGTACTTTGATGAAAGGGAGAGACATCAAGGTGCTTGAATAATTGCTTGAGAGGTTGTGATTCTTGTCTTCCAGAATTGTACACAGACAGATGTTTTGACCTGGTCATGAAGAGGTGCCAGTAAGGAGGTGAGTGATTGTCCACGTCTGACCAGAGCACTTCTGCAAAGCCAAATGGTACCCAAACTCACTTTCACTGCTCTCCACCAACTCAAGGCATCGCTTTGACTTCCTGTTCTGGATGGAACCTCCCTACAAGACAAAACATTCATATAAACTTATACTATTACAAAATGTAGATTTTTATTGTTAGTGTTATTATTTTTATTTTTGCAAAAATGCTAATTGAGGGAACATTCAATTGAGAAACAGTAACCTCATTGTATCATTGTATCCGGCTCAGTGTTCTCTGGATTCATTTAAATGAATGACTCTACAAGGGAAACCCTTATGTCTCCACACATACAAAAAAAACAGTATGTAATTTATTTGCATATTTTAAGGTGAGTCTATTTCACTAGCTCTATTTCCATTGGAATATAATGGTGAATTGACTTTGGAGCTACAAAGACAATCATGTTGTATGCAAAGCAGCTGCCAAGCCAGGACATACACACACACACACACACACACACAAAACACATAAACTGCATATAGAGCAGCGTCAACATTGTATTATTTATTTTAAACAGCAAGTTGGTTTAATTAAATAATACAATTCTGATGCAACGTGCTGTAGCTCAGTTACATAGAACCTGTTGACACAACTGTGTTATGTATCTTATACCATTTTATACATGGCATATGCAGACAAGTCCTCTTCTTCCTCGCTTCACTCCTTTACCTCATTATCTCTCCCCACTGAGTATCAGGCTTTCTGAATGAATAGTGAAGAGCCAATCTGCCTTTGTGGGAGTGCTGCACTGTGATTAGTTGAGCAGGGGAAGAGGGAAATGTGCTACTGTATATCTGAGCCCCAGCTCTCCTCCGTAATGGAGGAGCATCTCAAACCCACGGAGGTTAATGGCGTAACAAGATGCAGCTGCTCTGCTCTCCTCTGCACTAATGAACTTACACTCCAGCAGGTGGACTCCCGGCTATGCCAGCAAACAGAGAAGGGCCTGTAAACTTTGCATAAAACTACAATTCACCAGCCATTACACTTAATGTTCTTCTCAGTAGAAGCACCAAGACATTGCAGTAATGGTGCCATGTCGTGAGACATCAGCTCAAACAGCCCACGCTACAGATCCACACAGAGAACAAGCCTACAGTGTCATACCGTGTCCTGTGTTGTACAGATCCAGTCGTGTTGCATATAAAATGGCGACAGCTAAAATAAAGTTAAAGACTTTGAGAATAAAGAGGAAAGAAAGATGCATGACTCATTTCCTATTGACAATCAATCTTCTGTGAAAGGATGAAATTATCTTGTGCACACATGCTTGCACATGCGCTTGCACATGCACTTGCACACACACAAACACACACACACACACACACACACACACACACACACACACACACACACACACACACACAAACACGTTAGTTATCTTGAGGGTTTTTAAGAGATGAATATTTCTGCACCAGTCAAATGTTATTCGGTAATACTCATTCTGTATATGGTGAAAAGTCATGGCTGGAATATCACAGTGATTACACTAAATAAACAAAGTAAAAAAAACTATAAATGTTATGCTTTAGAGCGGCTGCTCATCTCAATCGTATTCCACTACAGTTTCTTCAGAATTTAAATCTTGAATGTTTTGGTGTATTAGACCTACCCATATCAATTAAGAAGACTATTTAAAATGTATTCTTTATTCTTTTTGAAATGTTATGTGTGTGGGAACTGTACCAAGAACGCTCAAGTTAGCAGACTAGCGGCAGTGGCTATGGTTCCTTCTGGTGTCTGTTTGCTTGTTACCTTACATTTCGCACTTCAGTGTTATTGTTTTCACTGTTGTAATGAACTGAAAAGCAATGGATTGACCTCTTGGACCCTGCTTCTAAATCTATCAATCGATCAAAGACTTTCAATTCACAAAATTCTTTATTTCTTATTTAATGAACTATTACACAATGGGGAGACAATTCTATGGTTTCAGAATTGTGTTTTTCTTGGAGGGGGGGGCAGGCTTAGCACATTACATGAACTAGCATAAGATGCACAGTGCATATTTAATAGTTAGAAACAGAAATTGAAAAGTGGAACAGGCACAGCATTTCCTTAGAAGGGGGAGATAACAGAGCTGAGATATGTTAGGTTACACAGTTTATACATGTAGGCTACGGCTGAAATACAGTTTCCCAGTGCATGCTGGGAACTGCCTGGTTGCTTAGAATGATGACAGTTAAAACTGTAAATAGAATGAGGCAGACTCTGTAGTATGATGATTTTGAAAAAAGATTTTTTAGATTTTTACCTGTATGTGACACATCATGGCTGCTTAGACAACTGTCCACCATGCCAATGTGTACAAGATAAGGCAATTATCAGCTTAGCTGCATTTGTAGTTTAAACCTATTCATACCCACTTAATGATGAAACAAACCATGACTATGGCTCATTAATTATATTCCATGTAATGCATAACATGCATACACGAGGAGAAAACATAGCAAAAATGCAATAATTACTTTGTTTTAATTCATGCTAAATCTGTATGTTTCCTACACAGATGATTTTAACAGCAATCACGGAAGGAGATGTGAAATGCAGTAGCATTTAAAATGACTGTAAAATTAGACCTCCAGTTGACTTTGGAAGGTTCTGGCTGCTTTTAGATATTTCCTAAAGTTTAACATTTGAAATAAATTCCTCAGCATATAATTGAATTTTAATTTAAGTCATGGTAAAGGAAATCTAATTAGAAACCAGAAGCCCTGAACCGCATCGTCTTATCTGCCAAATTATATATAGTTTCATATGCAGACATTTACATACATGCTGTAACGACAGTCAGTTGGCAGAATATTACAGATTATTTATTGTAATGACTGCTCAGTTTCAAACATAATCTAAGATGTTCCTTTCTCGTCATTACAGCAACACCCATACGCAGTACTCTCTCTCTGACTACTCATAAAAGGACTATATGTTTGAAATCCAGATTGCATTAAACATATACCTGCCAGCTATCTGACGGCTTTGATCATGCAGCCCTCACCACCCCACTCACTCTGCAGTAATGGGTCTGTACTTGACAGAGTTACTTTGCTAAATGGAGCTGCAGGCCCATTAGACCCCAGGCTGTGGGTTTTATCTGGGCCTCAAGCCTGCTGAGAGCTACCCTCATACCCCATTAAAGGCAGAGCTCCTACCATGTGCTGAGGACCTCCATGGTCAAATTAGTCAATTTGGAAATCACAGCTCTTTTGATTTGATTTTTAATCTTTAGTTTATTAAGGAGATCCTGTATGAGTTGTCTGGAACACAGAATGCTGAGCTGAATTTCCAATTTGAACTTGAGAACTCAATACTTTGATTCACCAAATGATTTATGCAGAAATGCTTTCGAACCTGATGAGGATGTCTATTCATTCACCTGAAAAGAAAAGTAGTCCTGATATAATGTACAACTAAGGCCTGGAATCAAAGATTCAATCGAATCCATGTAGGGCCAGTTGCAGTCAAACTCACTTAGACTACTTAAAGGTATTATGATATTCATTAAACCAAAACAAACGGGAGTGATATGGCACCATAATTCAATATAAACTGCTTTGGTTGTGGAATTTAGCTTCTTGACAAAAAAAAACTGTTTTTTTTATCACTTGATGAATATTCTTCTGAAACATGGGAAGATATTAAACCATGGAAAAACAAACGGTTGCCTCTTCAGGTGACTTTCAACCATTCTGAAACAGAATCAGATATGAACAGATAACAAATCACAGTAGACAATTTGGTTCCCCACCTTATGTCTGTGTGTAGATAGGTTTTCTATAACGTTAACTTGGCAGGCAAAAGGTGTCTTGAGGACATTCTGACTTTATAGTATTTAGAAGGAGAATCTGTGGTTTCACTGCTTGTGTGATATGAAGACAACCAAATTCTTTTTACAAATGTTCATCAATAACCCAGAGGATTTTGGAAGCCTAAACCCAGTTCAGATGTGAGAATAGGGGAGATTAAGCTGAATGAAAAAATGTTGCTGAGTAAAGACTACAAACAAATTAATATCAAATTTAAGGATGGTTTCTATAACAACCAATAATGAGTTGCTCGACCGATCCATCTCTCCTTTAAATGTTGAATAATTTTGCTTGGGAGATACAGTATATAACTCTCAGCAGATTAGATTAAAATTAGATTGTTTGTTCTCATAGAAAATAAGGTCTGTAGTTAATATTAAGAGTTAAAGCTATTATGTGCTCTAAAGAAACAAGTTGCAAATGCATCTGATTAAGGTGCATACTGTACAGTCACCGAGCACTTTATTAGGAATATTTTTACTTTATTACACTTACTTATTCATGTGATTATCTAATCAGCCAATTGTGTGGCAGCAGTGCCATGCATACAATCATGTAGATACGAGTCTGTAGCTTCAGTTAATGTTCACATCAACCATCAGACTGGGGAAAAAATGTGATCTAAGTGACTTTGACCATGGAATGATTGTTGGTGGCAGACAGGGTGGTTTGAGTATCTCAGAAATGGCTGATCTCCTGGGATTTTCACGTTCACTAGTCTCTAGAGTTTGCAAAGAATCCAAATGATTGCCCTAATCCGACTAAAATCTTTTTTTGTGTGCATGTGCTGATTGGTTTGTGATTGTATTAACTGAATATGGCTCCATATTCCGTATTATTCATGTAACCAAAACTATACAGTATCTCTACTGTAAACTGAGCTGCCTGGTTCTTTGTATATGGCTCACTGTGCAAGGAATAGTAAGTACATCAGGAGAGGTAGATTTCTTAAATAAAATGCATCATACTTTCATAATCAGAGAAAACCTCACATTCTCGTCCATTCAGGCTTTGGCCCAGTTGAACTAAAAATTAGTGACAGTCTGTAGGAGCTGTGCTATTGAGGACAGAGAAGTCATTAGTGGCTGTTTGTTCCCTTGTAAATGATTTTTAGGAATGCAGAATGTTTAATGAGGGAAGAGTCCAGTGGACTGTGATAGTCCCTAATTCAGTAGTTGGGTAAAGTTCTCAGTGGCACTAATGAGATAGCACAAAAGCTTGAGGGTGTTTTTCCCGACATTGTCCCAAGTCCCCCAGTTATTACCATTCCAGGCCTGTCTGAAAAATCAACTAATGACCTTATTCTATTAGCCAACAACACACGACTTCGGCCTTCATTTTCACTGAAATGGAATTGTTTTCCCCTCAAGACAAAACACACATAACACTCTACCTGAGTAAACAGCCAGTGCAGCTTCATCCTCTTTGCTGTAGCGTAGCTGCACTCAATTAGCCTTGGCCTGCTGTTGACGTCCACCAGGCACTTGTTATCATCATCGTCAATGGTAGGACTCAGGACCCCCACGTGTAGCCACTGACTGCTGGTATAGTACACATTCTGGAATGACAGAGGATGGATCTGTTGAGTGCTGCATTTTAGATTCAACCACATTCTGAAATCAAAACAGTTCTGGAATAACATGGAACTAGGAGGTGGTGGCCCTATTTACAGCCAAGTTAGTGGGCAAATACTAATATTTAATTGGTTACACCAAAAAAAAAAGATACAACATTTTGATGTTCACCACATTCTTGGAAACGGCCAAATATTGAAGTGTTCATTCTTTTATCACATTCTGTCAGAGCAGAACACACCATTCTCTTCTTCAACGGCTCACATTTGCGAAGAATTATGAATATTTACACTGTCCTTCAATTTTCAAGACCTATTTAAGAATCCATTCAGTCACTTATGTCAGTCACTTGTGGGATCAGATTGACAGGTGAGATATTGTTATTCAGTAATTCAATGTGGCTGCAGGTGTGATCTCTGCCCCCCTTCACATTCCTTATACTATATTAGCGTATGAATGCTGCATGGACACCAATGGCTACTTCCAGTCTCTTCAAAACGTACTCTTTAAAAATGTAGTTTCCTTTTCCACTTATTTTTTTATGAGTGACATAAATGTCAAAGCACACTTACCTCAAAGATAGACACTGTTATTATATTGAATACTACATTATCCCATTTTCTTTTCCTTCTGATGGGCCTTGGTGTGCATTTGTATTCGTGTTTAAGAGACCAAGAGGTGCAGTTAACATTATTCCTGAATAAATGGATTCAATCAACATGTAACCTTCATTTTGACTCATCAATAAATAGCAAAACACACATTAAATTTAGTGAAGTTAAAGACAAAATGTTAATTAAATATAGACCTGTATCTACTTATGATTCAGACATTTCCGAGAAAAGCCTTAATATACAAAGCAGAAAGTGAACAGTAATAATATCTGATAGAATTTATTTAAAGCCTTTCATTCCTTGATCTCACATTTCAATGGAGAGAAGGCTTCAGGTTTACCCGTTGCAATGTGCCTTACTCAGTCTTTGCAGTAGTAATATATCTCCCAAGACATTTTTCTAACACCCACAAGCAATGTGTAAATAGCTGGTAAGCCCTTCTACATGTGCAGCTGATTTGCTTTGATAAGACCAAGCAGCACTATTTAGGGTTCCTTTAGCAGATACATCTCATAGCACCATCAGCATTCTTCTGTATCCTAGTGATGATCTTCACTCATTGAAAATAGCTTGATTCCGTTTTGCAGGTATTTGTCCATGTGTGATTACTGGTGTATCAATGCTATTCCAAGGCAAAATACATATATTTTTAGAGTTTAGTAAAGAAGAAAAAAAGACGTAATTGCCTTTTAAGGACACTTAAAAGGCTGCAGGAATTGTGCACAAGCATTTTGCTTTTCTGGGCCTTCACTTTGAAGGAGCACAGCATATACATCAAAACTCAAAGCTACTATCAGTGCTAACATCTGACAAGATATACTGTGTATACTTACATTTTAAAAGATGTTCCATGCAATCTACTGCCATACAAGGAGATTTCTCCATTAAATATTTCAGGAAATAGAACGAAACTGGCTTGAATTTAAGTATCCCTTTCCAGTCATGAAATCGGATTCAAACACATTTTATGAATGGAATAAAAAAGCTTTTTCAGCTTTCTCTCCAAAGTCAAAACAACTTCAGCTCAACCAACATTGAAAATGAACAAACATCCTTCCTTATCAAACCTGTAAAACTGGATATTGCATGTACTATGACATGCATTACTTGCTCAGCAGTGTCTAGTTAAGGGGGACTCACAGCTTCAGGAGCTAACTTACTTTACCTGCTCATCAGCAGGGCTTTTATTAGCACCTTACAATCTGCAAATCCCAAGTCAGATAATGGCAGCCTTGTCTCAGGCTTTTCATACAGTATACCGAACCTGTCCAATAACCTACATACACTATAATAAGTCATTTTTAGGACATTACACAGGCCACAATACATACCACTGCTTCATACGTAATTATTTATTTGGTTTTTACCATATCTCTTTCATTTCACATCATATCCACTGTACCGCATAAAATTGCGATGAGGTTTATTATATTGTTTTTGTTTAGAGCTACAGCGCATTAAAAATATTGATACAAAAACAACTAATCCTGAATTACATTCAGTTAATATCCACCTACAGAATATGGAAGTATAATGTGTGAAATGTAATGTTCAAACAAATCGATAAGCATAAACAAACAGGTCAATAATGCAATTTATACTTTTTTTGTTTTACTTGTACATAAATATTTTTTCTTGTGTTTATGATATAATTGCTACACAGCTCTTTCCAATTTGGAGAAAGTGCTGTCTGTTCTTTAGTAAATTCCTTCAGAGGTCTGTGGGTTCAATACCCAGCTGAGTTTCATTCCTACTCACTGCACTCACACCACCCTACGGAGACATGGCCTTACTGGCTGGCAGACTGGTATCATGACTAACTGTCATTTACCACAGATAAGATCTGCAATAATCAGCCAGCACTGAATCTGTCAAAATACTTTGTCAACACTTATAAAATATATTATTTGAAGTAACATCTTCATCTTATGTATGCATTTTAATTTGGCGAGGGTTCTCTCATTTTCCTTGGTCTTTCAACTTCATTGCTGTCTTGACATGACATTTTTGTGGGAAAAGGATAATTCATAATGCATTTCAACTACATTTATGTTTTCAACTACTGTACTACTTTTTGTATATGTGGCAACCACAAATATAAAATGTGTCACAGTAGCTACAAGTTTGTTAAAGATTTTTGAATTTACTATTCTCAGTAAAACTTGTCAGTTCTAAATATATAACAGATAATATGAATGTGTCATTTATAGTGACCATTGACATTGTACACAGCAAGTTGGGCTGTGTAAATCTCTGAGGAGTAAATCTATAATTTGTGACAGAATAATAACTTTTGTCAGACCTCTTACAATCTTGCTTTATTTCTCTCTCTCTCGCTCTCTCTCTCTTTCCCTCCCTCCCTCACTCTAAATTATACATGTGTTATAAAAAAGACACACTTTATTAGGTATTTATTAGACTTATGTTTTAGACTTATTAAGTCTTTGGCTGCTGTAGCCTATCCACTTAGAGGTTTTACATGTTGTGCGTGAAAATCGCAGGAGATCAGCAGTTACAGAAATACTCAGCCCGTCTGGCACCAACAATCATGCCACGGTCAAAACAACTGAGATCACATTTTTTCCCGTTCTGATGGTTGATGTGAACATTAACTGAAGCTCCTGACCCATGTCTGCATGATTTTATGCACTGCACTGCTGCCACACGATTGGCAGAGTAGATAATCATGATAATCGCATGAATAAGTAGGTGTACAAGTGTAGTGTTCCTAATAAAGTCCTTAGTGAGTGTATATATACTGTTTCTGCTGTAGCACTGAAATACACTCAACAATGTACAAAAATATTCAACATGACACATAATGACATATATTATCTGCCATATGGATAAACTCAACATATAAACTACACTGTAGATCACTGTACTACACTGTATATTATCTCTGTGCTCAATATCGCACAGGTCATGCCATACTGCGGCAGCAGTGTGGGAAAGAATGGTGATCCATAGAGATGATCATGGTGTGGCTGATCATAGACCGCCCCCATAGACTTTAGATTTTGCACTTTAATAATATTTCACATACTCTGCTTCAGTATCATCTTTAAATATTCATTTGCATTTTTATCTTTTAATTTATATTTATATTCCACTTTATTTTATATCTATGTTTCTATTTTTAGTATTATTCTTTATGTTGTCTGCATGCACCCACTAACCACAGCAAATTCCTTGTATGTGAAAACTACTTGGCGAATAAAGTGATTCTGATTCTGATCATCGCTATCCATGTGGTAGGATGAACAGTGGATGCAGTTCAGAAAAACAACTAAGGATCAGTTCAGGGAGATCAGTATAAGAAGCAGACACTGACACTAACCAAGTGGCCTGCATTTTCAAAATAATGAACTTGAGAAATTTTAAACCAAGTTTCTGACAATAACATAAATAAGGACAATTCTAAACATTGCTATTTACTTTTTTACTGTTGCCAGACTCATGTGTTTATTACATACATTAGTCATATACCACTCTGTTATTGCTCTATAAATACTGTACATCAACTATACATTGGGTTGAATTGTATTCCAAAGCAATGTTTTTACTTTCAAGTACGGTTTTCTGTTTAGGAAACATACTGTATTCTATAGACCTCGTTATTGAGGGTATTAATATAAAGCCATACACCAGTAACCCAAAGGACTATTTCAAATGTAATTTGAAATAACCCTGGTGGAGTTCCTATAGGTCATTCTCATTTGGAAATGAAAGAAGAATAATTGAGTAAGACGAACACGGCAGCATTTTCTCTGTAATTGGGGCCACAGATAGAAGCATATCCAGAGCCATCAAGATCCAGCCTGACCTCCCACTCCAGTGATAATTGAGTCTAAAAAAGCCATTGGCTTGAAGGTTTTTCAAACCGGTAGTCTTTCAGACTCAATTGTCAATGGATATTCTTTCTTTGTTTGAGACCACATATGGGTAGGTGAGTGATGTCACACAGAGTAGCACTGAGCTTAGGACCACCGACCTGGGGGGTCATCCCGTGGCAGATGTAGAGGATGGGGACATTGTCTGTGTTCGGCCCCTGGTCCAGACACAGGTCAGTCCTGATGGAGCTTTTCAGCTGCAGACACACAAAAAAACAGGTCCGTGAACAGAGCCAAATGCTGAGTTCTGAATGGTCCGTCAAAAGTGGTCATGCTCTGATAATGTTGGAATCAGCTGGTTTCCAATACCTATGGATCCTTTTAGCTGTGATTAGCTTTTTTGCCAGATATTTTCATGCAACCATTGAGTAAGTGTAGGTTTTTCTAGCGGAATTATTAATAAAAAAACAGCTTCCCTGCAGAGCAACTAGACTGCAGGTGCAAAGCTGTTCCTCTGGCATGGCTGAAAAGCCCTTTTCATACAGTCTCATTCAGCTGCTGAATAATATGTGAATATCTCTCTGGTGCACAGACGGGGAGAATGTACAGGGAGAATATGTAAATATCCCCAGTGGAAGCCACTAATTTAAACTACTGACAAGTGAACAACAGCACTTTCGGCAGCCGATGAAGAACAGGAAAGGATAACAGGCAAACTCTCACCACTCCATAGGCCATGATGTCAGTGTACATTCTCATCTCGGAGTAAACGTTGACTAGGTACCATCGAAACGTCTTGCACTGCAGCCTTTTCCTCAGGGCCTTCCTGTCAGATATGTCCCCGATGTCGATCCCTGGGTCCTGTACACACAAGCAGACACACAAACACACACACACACACACACACACACACACACACACACACACACACACACACACACACACACACACACACACACACACCTTATTTTCAGGTCAATTGATCTGCATGTAGGTGGCACGGATGGTGCAGTGGGTAGCACTGCCACCTCACAGCAAGGAGGTCCTGGGTTCGAATCCCAGTTGGCTGGGGCCTCTCTGTGTGGTGTTTGCATGTTCTCCTCGTGTTTGTGTGGGTTTCCTCCGGGTACTCCGGTTTCCTCCCACAGTCCAAAGATATGCAGGTTAGGCTGATTGGAGAGTCTAAATTGCCCGTAGGTATGAGTGTGTGAGTGAATGGTGTGTGTGCCCTGTGATGGACTGACGACCTGTCCAGGGTGTATTCCTGCCTTTCGCCCAATGCATGCTGGGATAGGCTCCAGCCCCCCTGCGACCCTGTTCAGGATAAGCGGGTTAGGATAATGAATGAATGAATGATCTGCATGTTGTCTGCATTTTTACACAGTTGGGAATGGCAGCGGAGTGAAGGAATATGTTGTGCCATGAAATGAATGATCCACAATCAATACAAAATCACATTTCCTGTTTAGTACTTCTTTGCCATACATCTGGAAGAAAAGCAAGATTCCATCTTTCACGAATGTTAACAACAGAGTGATGCGTCTTTTCCCACAATTCTGTGCTTGCTGCCGGAGAGGAGACAGATTCCCTAAGGGGGGCAGCTGGACTGACGGAGAGAAGAAGCCCCTGAGACCACAAAGCATGATGGGAACACAGCAAGAAGATGGCTATCACCAGCTCAGTCTCCCTTCTTCTAAAACACACCCACACGCACCCACACTAAGATGCTTGCTATAGAGAGTACAGCACCGCTCTGTTACTGAACCAAAAACACACCAACACGACTGAACCTGCTCTCAATAGAGATAAACAGCACTGCTCTGTTACTGAACCCAAAACACACCAACACGACTGCAGCTGTTCTCAATAGAGATAAACAGCACTGCTCTGTTACTGAACCCAAAACAAACTAACACTACTGCAGCTGTTCTCAATAGAGATAAACAGCACTGCTCTGTTACTAAACCCAAAAGACACTAACACTACTGAACCTGCTCTCAATAGAGATAAAAAGCGCTGTCATCTGACACTCACTCTCACCCTTCTCACATTCAAGGCTCTGTGCTGCTCTGCTAAAGGGATCTGTGGTAATCTCGGTTTGAGTAACTGCAGTGCAGTGTCATTTCTCCATTATTTCACTCCTCACCACTGTAGGACTATTAACACAATGTAATTTCCCACACCAATAAATGAATGCACAAACATGATATGTGATGTAGAGGAAAAAAAGATTGTCTGTTAATTTAACTGCGTATGATTTTGTGGCATATTCCGCAAATAGTACAAATGAACAATCAGGTGTGATCTCACTGCATCTCGTAATAAGTGTTTGTCGCTTTAACAACATGGCTGGCTAGTCTCCCCTCCAGTTAAATCTAGTCTGGCATCCCTAACTGACTCATCTCCGGGGTATTGAGTGTCTGTGGATAACCGCGTGCCCCAGTCAAATCATGCAAACGACAGGCATCCCTGGAGGCATTTTCCTCACATGCGTACAGCAGCCTCCCCCCCACCCCTCTCTCTCCCAGCGCTCCACCACCAGCGTGCAGTCGTTTGCACTCCAGACCGAGGAAGACGGTAGATATTTATGGCACCGAGCTAGCCGGGGACGGCAGGACTAGCGAGTCGTTTATCTACCCAGAATGAACTTGTCTGTAATTTCCACGGCCGTGTGCCGGTGGGGGCCGGCCCGATCCCGGACGCCGGGGTGAAAGCTGAGGAACGTGGCCTGTAACGGGAGCCTAATGAAAGGAGATTAGGAGCAGCTGTGTGCCTGATTCAGCCCGGCGCAGGACCAGAATGCACATGGGCAGCTTCCAGAGAGAGAGAGAGAGAGAGAGAGAGAGAGAGAGAGAGAGAGAGAGGCCGAGAGCGGAGCATGCATCTGTCCGAACCGAGCAGGTTCACTCACAAACCCGCTGCGCTTCAAGACAATCTATACCTTTATTTTTACCCCTCATTGTTTTCAAAAGATTTCGCATGGTTTAGTACATATGAAACAGTCCAATTAAAAGTACAGGGAAATAACAAAACAGAAGATTCTATGAATACATGTGGATAGAGAAGTAATTTATCACCTGAATGAATCATTATAAGTTAAGCTTTCTATAGCCAATACTTTATTGCACATTTTCAACAGCACATTCATCTATTTGCTTTAGGGCTCCACATGCTACCCGAATGACTTGCAGCAGCTGATATTTTGAAAGAAAAACAGTCATTTTGTGAAACAACAAAATAAAGATAAGACAACATACATTTGGTGTCAGGCTAGTGGCATATTTGTGTATCAGTGTGGGATGTTTGAACTTTTGCACCTGGGTGTATTTTAAATTCTTTGGTAATTATTACTTTTTCAATTACATACTGTATTATTAATTATTTCATCACCCCCACCCATGAGCCCCTCAGCCCTAATTACGGGAAGTGGAACAAAGTAGAATGCCGGATAGTAGAGGTTCTACTGTGTATCCATTCAATAAACTGTATGAATTATTTTCAAAAACCTTTTTAGCAACTACACAAAATATGTACATTGCATTCTCGTAAGATGTTCAACATGCTCAGTCACTACTATGATACACTGTCATTTCTATGATACACTGTATGACACTCAGGAGATTCTATCATCTTATTTCCTCTCCTTGGCAGGGAGCTTGTGCCTAAATCCAAAAGACTCACACAGACTTTCAACATTAAAATGTGGACAGTGTTTCCGCCTCACCTCCTGCGGAATGTTCCAGGCCATGTAGACATGGCTCTTGAACTCGTCCATCCACACCTCAGCCACTCTCAGCGCATTCCTGCGCACGTGCGCTGTCAGGTCCTCAGTGTAGGGCTTGTGAGCGCGCTCAATGTGGGCGATCCTGGCACAGGGCAGAACCTCCACACTGCCCCCACACTGCCACACCTGTTATTACATCCATGCACACAGACACAGAGACAAATTAATGAAGTGGGATTCAGAAAGATAAAATATACCGTATATGTTACAGCCTAGGACACATGGAGTGATATTTACATAATTATAATGTTGAAGTGATGTCTACACACATGCCCATGCCATGTATAAAATTCAGAAGCAAAGGTAAACTGTTCTTCGACACGCAGTTCATCACAGCCAGTACCTAACTGGGCTGAACATTCTGCTGATGCCATATTACCACTGCGCGGATGTTCAGCTGGGTAGGGGGGTGTTTACCGCAGGAATCCACAACGATGCCAGAGCGAGGTCTAAACCCCAACACACACCAACGCTCAATGACACTGACTGAGACTGAGTAAGTGTGTGCGTGGGCGGGCGGGCATGCATAAGATAGACCTCAGTGCTAGGATATATTGTAGCAGTGTGTGTCTTACTCTTGACTGATATGCTACTGTAACACACACCGTAAGTCTACCAGCATGTCAGTGAGCAGATTTTCCCACAGACCTTCTGCAGATTTCAATTAACACACTTTGCAGTTTTTGCAGCTGTACATTGTATGGAAGTGTTGCTATCAGAGCAAACATAGTTATTTTAATTCAATCGACTGTCTATTTTTTTCAATGCAGACCATGGTTACACAAGTTTGGACAATGGTCAAAGTCACTTAAGGGCAGAATGGTGAAAGTTGGGAAGTGATAGTTCCAGCAGAAAGAAAAGATTTGTTGCCTTTTAATGGCCGTGAGGTCTGCAATATGCTTGTCAGAAGAAAGATGTAGTGTATCTCACCGGAGACTGTAAGAGTAAGTTCAGTAACAGCAGCAGTGGGAACAAAACACCTAACAAGGAAGGCCGTAGGTTCGCATTCCTGAATGCACCGTTGCCACGGTAACCTTGAACAAGGTAATCAAATTCAATTTCTCAAGCACAGTAAACATTGCTGGATGGGCGAAGAAACATCTACTAAAAATATTTATAGATAGCAGTATTAAATGACTTTAAATTATTTAATTATTATTGTTTGCTCAGAAAAATACTACCAAGAACAGATTTACATCATTTGTAATATCAGCTGCCGGTTTACATATGGACTCAAATCTAATACCATGCATACTGACATGCAGTTCTCCAGTCTGCTGCTAAAAAAAACCAATTACCTATACTGATATTAATTATCGGTGGCTTTCTAATCTTGTTTACTCATTCATTCATAAAGGGGATTAAGTAAAATCATCTACTAAGCCTGTTGTCGATACACTTACTGAACAGGTTAGTGTATACAATTTGGCATAAAATGAATGCCACATCTCTAACTGGCAAGTGTTCCTGACTTCAATATATTTTATGCACATGGCTATTTCATATTCTGAGTGATCGGCTCCCATTTACATGAAAGCTTTATACTGCTGCATTCAGCAATCTCATTTTATAGTACAATTTGCTTGCCAGTCCTTAAAACCAATGTTGTCCACTGTGATTCATTCTCCTAGGCTTACAGTCAGGATGGGGAATTGTTGCTGTTTTTCATGTGGAGAGGCTTTACAACAGTTTGTGGGGGTTAGAGTGCTTATTCTATATAGGTATCAACACCCATTTTTTCATTTTAACACACAGGAAAATGATTCCACTGTTATGCATCTACAAAATGATACAATTATACAAACACATAACTAAATAAAAGCCTGCTCATATTGTTTCAGTCCTTTACAGCATGAATATTGACTGCAACAACTACAAAGTGAGGGAAAATCTGTGTTTTTTTAATTTACATTTTTACAATTTCAATACTGTAACAGGTGGAATTATTCTGCTAATCATTATTGTTCAGATGATGAGTAGGCTGGGAATCAAGATGTCGATTGAGTATTTAATACGTATCTCTAGATGCACATTGGTCAGCACAGCAAAGGGACAGTGTAAGTGCGGTTGCAGTGTTGAAGAGAGGCCCAGGAACAGCATGCAGCTAAGTGCTACTGTTCCTGTAAGTGCTACATGGGTGTTAGAGCTGGTGAGAGTGGCTCTCTTGGAGCACAGAGCAGCTGCAGCTCTGGAGCTGGTGCCAGGGTCTCTGTGACCTCTCATCTCACAGCACTGCCATCTGTTAGGAGCCCCATTACAGCCCACAGCCGGAAATAAGTACTGAAGACCCTGCCAAATCCAGGGCCTACGCAATCAGGAGCCAATTCCTCTTCCTGTCTCAAACCAGCAATCAAACCAAATACTGTGTTCTGCCCTACAACTTAATCCAGCCCTGTCACAGCCAAGCAATTAAACCAGCACTGGTCATCTCTACAAACACAGGTTTTGCCACCTGTTTTTGGTTTGAGCTCACACTGTTGCTCCACCAGCACTTATAGGATAAGATACAGTGAGAAGTTGAGCATGTTTCTGCTTTTGGGGAGAAACAAGCTAGAAACAGCGCAACTCTGTTTTGCTTTAATGCGTGGCTTTCCAAGACACATGGAACAGATCCAACATGGAAACTCTTCTTTCCCATGGTGAGATTGATGATGACACGTATCCTCCCTCCTGTTGTGTGATTAATGGTCATCGGAGTCATTGCTGGATGGGGTACATATAGTTGCATCGTCGTTCCCAGTGGACTGCCAGTTATCTGACTGTGCTGTAATATTGGACCGTATTACCCATACAGCACTGCAATTGGAAGATGGCATGCCCAATGGCCACATCCACCTGCCTTTGTGGTCTTGTCATTCTTGGAACTGATTGCTGTGTGACTGGTTTCAGTTCCTGCACCACACAGTGGTTAGTTTAATTATGAGCCTTCACCAGAGAATATCACAGTGTTCCAACTCTTCCTCTGGTGCATCTCTTCCACTGCTGAGCTGGTATGGAGCTTTCCACATGTGCAATGTCAGGTGCAAGGCTTAAGTATGGCTTAGGTTTACAGCAATTGCACATTATTGACAGAATGACTGAATTAATGATTCCTGCCAGTAATTCTCCTAACCACCTGGGTGATAAAAAAATACTCTTTCAAGTTATCTGCCTAAGGCACAACTGTGGCTACACCGTGTGCGTGTCTGCGTCTGTGTGTGTGTGCTTTCTGGAGAAGCAATAGAAGCCAAACACAACTTTTATTTTCCTTTTTAAATAAATTGCACCACAATTACAATTACTCCAGCTGCCCCAGCAGCTACAATATATCGAACCTAGAATAGTCACAGGTGACATCGTTCAGAAAATCCACTTGGAACACAATGTTTACACGCAGGAAGACATTATGCACAAGATGGGCTTCCTGAATTTTGAAGGCCAATTTAAAGCATTAACCACCGGTTATGAGCAAAGGCCTGTTGAACTTTCAGCGTAGAAGCTGCTTTTGTAGCTGTGCAGTAGCTGCTGTTGTTGCTGTGCAATTGCTGCCGCTGTTGCTGTGTAAATGCGGCTGTAGTTCCAGTGTAGTAGCTGTTGTTGTTGAAGTGTAAATTGTGTTGTTGTTGCAGTGTAGTGGCTGCTGTTGTTGCACTGTAAATTGTGTTGTTGTTGCAGTGTAGGTGGTTACTGTTGTTGCAGTGTAAATTGTGTTGTTGTTGCAGTGTAGGTGGTTACTGTTGTTGCAGTGTAAATTATGTTGTTGTTGCAGTGTAGTGGCTGCTGTTGTTGCAGTGTAAATTGTGGTGTTGTTGCAGTGTAGTGGCTGCTGTTGTTGCAGTGCAAATTGTGTTGTTATTGCAGTGCAGGTGGCTGCTGTTGTTGCAGTGTAAATTGTGTTGTTATTGCAGTGCAGGTGGCTGCTGTTGTTGCAGTGTCGTGGCTACTGTTGCTGCAGTGTAATGGCTGATTTGCATTTGAGTGTTAAATGAAATTCGCTGTCTGAGATGATGTGATTATGATTATGATGTGAGTCTGAGTGCTGGGGACCCAATGGTATTCACGGAGGCTGGAGGGAGAGGGGGTGTTCCTTGTGTCAGTCAAACCTGCCCTGACAGCAGTGGCATATGTTCCCATAATGGCACAGCAGATTGCTTAACACAGCCACTAATGGGCTCGCTCTGAACATCTGCCAAAGACAGACGTCATCCTCCTCCCTCCCACTGATGTGTGTATTTGTTTTCATGCATATATGATAATGAAAATAAAGGGGTCACACTATAAAGGTGTCATTACTCTTGCTGCTGCAGTTGTGGATCCACATGCAAGCCCTGTATTTCTCTGGGACTTACTCTGACACCCAGCTCCACGTTCTCTCCCCCGTACACCTCCATGCCCTCATCCAGAAGGCCGATTTCCTCAAAGTACTTCCTGTCCACCACAAAGCAGCCAATCAGTGCTGGGCTCCTACAAGGACCAAAGAGACACAATGAGAATGTAATCAGAAATACTGCATCTATCTTTTCCACAGCAGTGGTGCAGGTGAAATAGATAATTAACTCATTTCTTTTGTCAAAGATTCAGTGATTCGTCATAGAGCCGGCCTGAAACCATGACTGAAGGCACACACAACTTTTCTTCATGGCCAGTGCTTAATTAATCTGCCATGCGGCATGTTTGTGTATGAGTCCCATAAACATATCTGCAGTGTGGTGCGGTCATGGCTGAGGAGGTGGAACATATTTCCACACACACTTTGTATGCCGTAGAGGGGCCACTGCTGTATCGATCACAGAACACCGAGGCTGAAAGCACCTCTACCAGCAGCTCAACAGCCCTGAGGTGGGAGGCTGGCTCCATTATTCACACACATTAAGAAGCATTGATCTTTAAGAAGACTCTTTAAATCTGCCACAGGCCATGGTACATTTAAATAAGCTGTACTCCTACACATAGATTTGCCTCTGTATAGCCACATCAGTAAACACTTGCACATTTTAATGGCTGTAGGCTTGCACGGTATCTTCAGCCTGATGCAAAGAAAACTAGGTATACACCTCAAGGGAATATGCTTTTCCCTCCCAGATTAATACAACACTGCATTACAATAAAGCGCTACCTGGATTGAAACAGAACTCGCAAGCCATTTCAACAGAAAGCTGCTCTGTAATAGCAGAATATTTGGACAATGCAATCTGTATTTTTATCTCTTTCAATGATCGTTTTGTAAGTACTTGAACAATCACCAAAGAAATTCTAACTCTGTGATCCAGGCATAGGTATTTTCATTGAATTGAAGGGCTAGTCTTTCACACATATGGGATGAATACACCATTGTCTTCAGAAAATACACTGTGAAGTGTACATTGGCAGGATCCCAGTTACCTGATAGGAGCAGTGGAGTTGGCCTTGTTCCACCAGGACTTTGGTGGGTTTAGGTAGCGACACCACAGCTCCCAGTCAAAGCCTTGTGCAGACAGGGGGTACTCCTCGATCTCGAAGGTGTCGTATTTAATATTGTCAAACGATGGGGAGACGATCCGAGTTCGGTCCTCCTTAATTCTCAGCAGGATCGGTTCAGCCCTTAGAACACAATGGAAAACCCTATTTCTGTTTCCACGGAGACCCAGATATAGTCAAGTGTTTAATCCACTTCAACATATCAGAAAGCAGAGTGAAATACTCCAGAAACATCCAATACTTCAAAGAAGCTAATTTTATTCCTTCTTACTAGATAATGCCATATCAGAGAAATAGGAATTTGTGTTTGGACTCTGTTCAATGTCGCCAGCAAATATACAATCCATATCTTACTTATTCATTATTATGCAATCCATTTTCTAATTTATTCATTATAAAACCCTTCACCCTTACAGTTATGTGCACAACAGGCACAAAAAAAATCTTAATGAAAATCTATTCCTGAGACAGCCATACATTTATCTGGTATGAATATATATGACTACCAACTGAAAGAGAAGAAATGGTCATGTAGTTGAGGTTTCTACTGAACTGTTCCACTTCAAAAGCTTATACATATTCATACAAATCCACTGCCTGGGTAATAAAACTTATCCCTTTCAATGCAGCACGCCCTTCCTACGGTAATGGATATGAATTTCATTCACTGCATAATAAATTTCTTGGACGGTCACCCGACCTATTGATCACTGCCATTTGCACAAAAACCTACTTGAAAAACTTGCCAGATAATTCAAACTTTACGTGCATGGTGATGTGATTAGTATGGATGCCTGTCACCCGCCCACTTAATTATGGCAATCTTCGTATCATTCAAAAAGAGCCACATTCAGAATCAATAAGGCTAAATACACAAAGGTTTATGCAAATTCATTCTGCCAAAAAAAACACACAGAATCAACATTCAAACAGGACAACATGGGCAACAGAACACAAAGCGTGCCTCTGGTTTATTGTGAGTGACAATCCCAACCCAAAAATGTAACTGGCATAATGGGTATACTGTATGAATAGTACTATTATTTAAAAATAATGAAGATGTCATTTGCAAGACCGAACATCCCTGCCAAATCTGTCAAGTGTAACAAGTGTTCATTCATCATGCAAGAATGTGTCCTCAAGCCATTGCTCCTGACACAGTAATCTAATGTAGTTCCATGTGTCTGGAGTTGGTTTGTATGGATTAAAAGCAAACTCATTTTGGAAGCTGTTCAAAGCCTTTTAAGGATTTGGGTCAGACTGCTGGGAGTAAGATTACGAGACATGTAAACTCTGCTAGAGAAACAAACTCAATGGCCTGTGGAAAGGTGAGACTGATTTCATACTCTGTCACCATGTACAGTAGGCCATTGATCAGATTACACAGTGGTCTTTAACACCAGTAAAAGGGCCAGGTTTTTGTTTTCAGATTAAATAGATATTGGGTTTTTTTCTGACAAAATGTACTCACCAAACTGTGCTTGTGAAGAAGAAATTAAAAAGAACATTACAATGCAATGAAAGCAAAGGGAAGCACTGAATAATGTTTCGCTCAGTGAAACCCCGAGATTCTCAAATCCATACCTAGGACGACCATTATTACTAAAATAATAAATGTGTAAACCTCAAGCAATATGAAACAGAGGGATACATCGCACGAACGCGTTCCTGCGGTGAGCAGGTACAGTGAAATGGTGGATGTGTGAGACCCAGACGGGGGGTGCTCACCATCCGGTGTTGAACTCCACGTGGGCGTCGAAGAGGGCCACGACAGGCGCGGTGGCGGCCCTCCAGCCGCTGACCCGCGAGCGGATCAGGCCCTCCTGCCGGCCGTGCCGCACCACCTTGATGAAGCCGGGCCGCTGGCTGTTAGCCTCGTCCACAAAGTCCTGCAGCTTCTCCTTCAGGTCCTCTGCACACATGGAGACAGGTAATGCAGTGCGGCCAAAAATCACGGAGGTTAAAGTACGACAAAAATCTAAACTGCCTGGGGTCCCCCCCCCCCCCCCCCTCTCACTGCCTCCTCTCTCGGTCCCTCTCTTTCTTCATCTTGCCCTCTCTATTGAATTTCCATTTTTTTTCTCCAATTTGTTTCATTTTTATACATGAGAAGAATAATCCAATATCAGTAAACCTAATGAGGATTCCGGAAAGCCTCGGACATCAGGATTGGCAGCGAGCCAGTCTGCAAACGAGGAGTTGTTGACGGATGCCCTGGGCTCCGCAGCGATGACACGACCACCCCCTACCCACCGCCCGCGTCTTTGACTGCACTGATTGCGTTCATGGGTCAACAGGCTGTTATTGGCAACGGTCTGGCCCATAATTCATCGGGTGCTGATGCCCTGCAGTGAGGAGAGACGTGGGACTGGCAGGCTGCAGAGAATGCTGTGGCTATTGCAGGGCTGTGATGTCACAACTGTGACATGAAGCATTTCCGGGACACTGACTTAGGGCCTGGACACCACTCTGAAAATGAAAAATGTCAATACTCAGGACCATGTGCAAAAGAAGCACGGGATTAGTGAATGAGTTATGAGTATATTCTGTTAACGCCTAATACTGTTAGTATATAACCACACCGATTATTCCTGATTATGGTGAAGTTAGTCGTGAGTTCATTAATAGTGTACTTCAAAGTCGATGTCAATCTGATGCTGTCACTACTACCCTCTCTGTGCCTTTACCTTAGACTGTTACCCAAAAGCATTAAAGGTTTGAATACCCACGGAGCTACAGAGTGGTTTGCATATTTTTCTGGAAGGAAGCCAGTACAACACCATTTTGAAAAGCAGTGGGTGTTGGAAAGCACACATTACAAAGTTATGTAATACGTCAAAATATTTTAAAAAGTACTTTCAAAAAGTACTTAGTCAAAAGTACCAAAAAATATATATTTATCATTTTAAAATGGCCAGTTGCAGCATACATGTCCACCAGAGAATTCTATTGTACCAATGCCCTCAGATAGATAGATGCTTCATTTTCACCGAAACTGGGATCCCTTTAAAAATACAAAGACATGCCAAAGAAGCAGAAGGGTATATGGTGAAGTTATGGTACAGGGAGGTGTCCTCTCGGCTGGCCGCACAGAGCGTCTGACACCGGAGAGAGTGATGGGGAGAAATGACTGAAACTGTTACTCTTCCAGTCATGGCCATGTTTACACTCATACTGCTGACCTGGCACTCAGTGGGTTGAGGCGATGTCATAATTTGATTGCTTTTTTGAACGAGCCAATCAATTTAGCACGTTGTTACCAAGCTCCTTTCCTTTCCTCATCACAGCGGTGAGATGGGTGTGCATCGCGGTCATTGTTGTCATGGTGATCTGGCTGAGCGTTAAAGGGAAGTGATGAACGATAGCGCGCTCTGCACTCCTGACAAAACTGGGGTGTGATGATGAATAAACCTTCCCCGAAGACAAACCAGGCCCAGAGCGGGCCCGACGGCCCAAGAGAATGGGCGAAAGGGACAAATGGGCGAATTGGGCAATCCATCAACACAGCCTCTACAACAGTCCACAAGCTGTTCGAAAGGAATACGACAAGATCTGCCCACTCACTGATGAGGGCTCTGACTCCATGTATCTCTGAATTCTACAGCAACTCTCTACAGTTCTACAGTAACTGCACCAGGCCTGATTACAGTACAAAGGCCATGAACCTGTCATACACTTTAATTCTGACTTCAGGGCTATATTTTAATGAGCTTATATCAACTGCACATAGACGGAGATGTTAAAAATATCTCAATTTAATTAAAGATACACTTTTTATGTTGTGAAACAATGTACTCCGGGGACAACCACCTTTAAATCAGAATCACAAGTTTGCTTAGATAGACATTTTGTTATTTTTTCACCTCTGGTATTTACATGGTTTCTACACCTCTCCATGCTGTGTCTCTTCTTGTAGTTGGCAGTGAGATAGGATAGAGATATCTGCACTCCTGTATCGAGCCTTGTACACTGGTCTAATGCCCACAGAATGCCCAGCTCATATCCCAGAAATTAGTCTCTGATCCAGTACAACATTTCCAAATGCCTGTGTGCCAAGAGCACTTCAACAATTAAAATCCTGTAAGACCCCAGGCTCTTTCTGAACCGCTCTGCAAAGGCAAGAAAGATGCAAGAGGCTTTCTTTGCATTAAGGAATCCAAACTCGTCTGTTGCTCCTGTGCTTTCCAATATATGAGCATTATCTCCATAGGGGCAATATAAACTAACATTTCTAAACAGGGCAGACACACTCAAGGCAGCTTGAACATAATATACCACACGTGCTGTGAACAAGAATCAGACAAAACTCTCCATCAATTTCCACAGACATCAATATACAGTAGTGCACTATGTGGTTACTATCCATAATATTATTTACCAAATATGTTCTATAAAATCTATTCACATTTTGGCTGCTGTGATGCCTCCAACAAAATATCCAGAAGAGGAGATGACAGAAGGGGCTGACAGCTGAGTTTGGATTGGCTGGAGGAAGCAGTGATCTGGCTGCAGTAGAGCTGTAACAATGATTAAAACAGCTGTGCCAAAATCTTTCAGCGGTGCCAGCTTCACGCACAAACACACTCTTCCATATGGCATGAATCACGAACGGACTGCTCCAAACACCATTACTTCCCACATACTGCGCCAAACACCACCACCCCTCACAAACACTGTTCAGAACGGCGTCCCGAATATCAGCATATCTGCTTATCAACCTGATTACTCCTCAATCAAACCGATGGTGGGAGACAGCAGCACATATTCGCCACTCATTCCCCCACTTAGCAACAGTTCCCTCCCACCCGCTATTAAAACGAGTCCTACTAGTATATATATGTTTTTACCTTTGTCCTTTATGCAATTTGGTAGGTCAAGTGTGATGACACTGGGTGTACTAAAGGCACAAGCGTGTAGGTTGTTCTGAAGGAGCAATGAGCTGCTCTGTTTAACCAAGCACAGCCGAGACCATTCTCAAATACCTCGTCTCATTGTTGAACTCTTCTGCAGATAGTACCATCCTGATATGAAATATTCATGTAAAATAAGTGAAGTCAATGCATCCTATGTATAATATATGAGCCCTGACATATAGGCGAGGTTTACGGTGTTATTTACGAGAGGGTAAAATTGTGGATCTTCGGGTTTCTGACTTTTCACCCTTCAATTCCCTGCCATGGAATACACACTGTTAAATGCACAGTGTTCTGTGGACTACCTTTGCGTCATAGATATCTATTCATATCATTTGCAATAAAGCAATTCAAATGCAAGAGAATTGATTGGGAATAATAATCACAAAATGTAATGGATCACCATCAATCATAACAAACCTATTACCTCAGCAGAGGCCCATGGCCAAGTCAATAAATACTCTGGCCAGAACTGACCCAACTATACTGGCAAAAAAGACAAATATAGTACAGTATAACAGGCATAATGGCATGACTGTTATGGTGTAAAGAAAATGCTATTCAGATGCATTTAGTAGGCAAAATGTAAAAAAGCTGTTGATGGCTCTGGCACCAGGTCAAGGAGAAACTCATGATCAGCTGTTGGACACACATTCCCCAACATGTCTCTGTGTTACAGTTGGCTCCATGCTTTATCTCTCTTTGGCCCATTCACTATAGATGGACACTAGCTCTAGTGCCTGCACAATACATCGTGCTCATTGTGTCGGATAACAAAGAGCGACAGCCATTTGCAGGATTATTTTGTGGAGATTGTTTGGAATATGATGAGTATTACAGCGCATAAAACAAAACCAGCTTAGCTCCATCATAATTAGCGCACAGCGTGAGCCATCAGTCAAATAGAGGATAAGGAGTTGAGGTATGCACCTCCCTGTCAGAAAGAAAAATATGTCCTACTTATATCAGCTGCTCTGATCTCATTTGGCATGCCAAACATCGGTTGTTCAAACGTGGTATGTCTTACTATGTATCTAATCTTATTTACATTAGCTAATTACAATATCTTTGCAGCTTGGTGTGATAGATTTGGTAATTGGTGAATTTGACAAATTGGGGAGCCAAAAATGAATATCTTTATTTATACAACTATTGGTTTAACTCAATTGGTTTATTCACATACATCCTCTGTCTACTACGTTTTCCATCTTTGCCTTGCAATTAATGCAGAGTAGCACACACATAATTATCTCACCCAGACCATCTAATGTGTACAAAATCACATTTGATAATCTTTCAGTATCTTGAAAGCTAACCTTGATTTCAAGGGCAGCAACAAGTCATTGCAGCCATTCAGACAAGTCAACATGATATCCACTGATGTGGGATTATAGATGGATTAGCTTGACTTAATAAAAGGCTAATCTTTCCATTTGTTCATGAGCAAATTATGCACTTTTTACTCTCGAGCCATATGTCAAATGCTGTAGAGTATACTGCCAAGAACAACATATTACATTACACAACTTTTTTAATTTATTTAGCAGATGCTTTTATCCAAAGCTACATACAATAAGTATATAATCGAAGGTCATTAGAACAACTTCAGAACAGATAGGATAAGGTACAATTCACATACATTTTCAGTTGTCCACAGCCATGGATATGAAATCTAGTTCACTATGGTAAATATAGGTAAAGTCAGTAAGTATGGCATGTCAAACCACAGAAGCACAGAATGATAAAATAGATATGTCAAACTACAGCAACACGATGAATAAAGTGCAATGTCACAGTCCTATATGAAAATACAAAATTTGGAGCTTCGTCCTTGTCCATGAGATCTTATTTTGCTTCATAACAATGAGTACCAAATAACACAGAAGTGGAATAAGAGTATAATTCATATTACCGTACAACCACTTTGTTATCATCATGTAGGAAGGTCATCTATTAAACAGTAACAAAGGAGATACATTCATTTTGGCCTGCTTAAGGACTGCAAGGATAAATGCTGGAAGCTTAAGAATTGAACTGTGGGGGTTTATTAGCCTGTATATATTCCCAATGTGCCGTATTATAAATAGTCTGTAAAGTGCATATTTTTGTCTCAGTTCAGGGTTATTCCACTGACTAGCATTACCTTTAATTCAATGGCATCCTGAATAGGACAAATGCTCACCCATTAAGCCTGTACTTCATAGTACTCTTGTCATCTCAGGACACCCCCCGCCCCCAAGATCAATGCTTTAACTCAGATATACCTTCTGTCAGAATCATACACATCAATCTCACAACCAATCAGAACTTCTGCCTGTGTAAAGTCTCCACTCCTCAAACAACTCCCTGATGATTAGAAATGCTCAAAGCCTATCTGCTGCAATTATGCTACAAGAGCAGCTTGTTTTTTTTTCTTTTCAAAATTAATAAGTATTAAGGTAAATTATCCTGTCAAATGAACACTATGGGGGTCAATGTGGCAGAACAGCAGTGTACAGGGCTTCCTCCCCAACAATAGATTATTTCACCACAGGTAGACTCCTGAGTGTTAGCAGAGATTAACTCCATGGTAATTTGTATGGTTTTAACTCAGGAGAAATGATTCAAATGGGAGAGAGGTATGCGGGGAGGGGTGTTATTCTGAAGTTTAAACTAAACTGTGCAGATAGACAGTTCAATCAGGATATACACAGGTCCGTCCTTCTGTAGTATTATTGGATAGTTACACATGACAGGGAATTGAGTTTGTAGTCCTGCTTGCATAGGACATCTGCTAAACAAATACATTTCCTGAACTTCTGTAGTGCTGATGAAACTCTTACCCCCAGGGAGATTTGAGACTCGTCTGAAACATGCCATTAGTTTGAATCTCCAGGTTAGTTTGAGCTGGGGCAAATTCACTCATCAGAGATACAAGCAATCTCTTCTGGGAGTGTGTGTGTCTGTTTGTGTTACACATGCAGTCGTCTGTGTCAATCACAGAAGAATGCCTTTCTGACACATAGAATAAACATCAGGATGCTACCTCCTACCTAGCATCCTCTAAATGATTCAAATAAAAAGTGAAAGGTTCTTGCAACATTCCCAGATGTAGAAACTTATTAATGTGTGTGGTTCTTAAACTTTGGATAATAACCTCTAAGAAGGTCAAATCCTCATGGATGAGTTTAATAAAGTATTTCTTTTCTAGAGTGAGTGACGGGCCTTTATTGAAATTTCTTCCGGTACCAATAGCACAATAAGCCTCACAAGAGATAAGAATGAAATAAAGAGGAATGTATAGGGAATAAAATAATGAAGGAAGCTCTGAATTATTTAAATTCTATGATTAAATCTGTTCAGTTTTATTGGATTGTCTGCATTACGCCTGAAATTAGTCATTTCATTTTTTGAATGGGTTTCAGGTTTTGAATAACTTCAAGAACACTCCCTTGGCATGCCTGCCTTTTACCTTCCTATTCTATTGTCTGGTTTTTATCTGAATAAACGTCTCGCTAATTAAAACATTTGCCTGGATTCAATAAACACGAGACCTTAGCTTTTATTTCCAAAGAAATAAATGTCTTCTTTCTTTTCTGTTTCACATTGGTAATGACAAATGGTGATTGAATCCTGGCCATTATTTCACAACATTATGACATCATGATACAAGATGGCAGATGAGGAGGCTCCATAGTTGTTGTGGTCATTGCGAGCCTTCATGAATTGTCCTTGTGACAATGAGTGTAAAGTTTTGTTTTGTCAGATTTCGATTTCTGTTCACTGCACAGTAAAAAACTGCAGTTCATTCAGAAAATTTTGGCACTGCTTTGTGGCACAGCCCCGAGTGTGTTCGCTCAGTTTGCTGCCATGTTGGCACGTAGAAGCTTATTCTGTAGCGTAGTGGTTAAGATACATGACTGGGACCCACAAGGTCGGTGGCTTGAATCCCGGTGTAGCCACAATACGATCCGCACAGCCGTCAGGCCCTTGAGCAAGGCCCTTAACCCTGCGTTGCCCCAGGGGAGGATTGTCTCCTGCTTAGTCTAATCAACTGTAGGTCACTCTGGATAAGCATGTCTGCCAAATGTCAGTAATGTAATGTAATACATTATCAATGTATCAACCAGTAGCAGTGTAGCAGGGGACACCGGGTTTCCCTTGGTGGACCTACAACTGTACATCTCCTGTATATTAATCATGACGGGGTTAAATCTGCCCAATACAGTTATCTCACATTAATGCAGTAGACTCTCTCGATTTAAGGCTTGGATGCAATAAAGCACGCCAATAGACTGACAGTGTTTATTAGTCGAACAGACCCCACTGAAATGCTCCTGAAAACAGTTTGTGAAGCTGTTTTTAAGCTGTGGCTGGCTTGGGGGTGATGAAGAAAGATGTTGTGGGTAGTTCTCTGAATGAAGGGAGCCCTGCACAGATCACTCAATCTAAATCTCTGTAGAATGTGGGGAGAGAGCACGGAGCCAGCAAATCTTCACAATCTGAAAGAAATCTACCCTACCCTGACTCAGAAATCTAAGGGGTTAGTACAGAGATAGGATGTCGGTACAGAGGGGTGTAGGGGGTCAGTACAGAGGGGTGTAGGGGGTCGGTACAGAGGGGTGTAGGGGGTCAGTACAGAGTGGTGTAGGGGGTCGGTACAGAGGGGTGTAGGGGGTCAGTACAGAGGGGTGTAGGGGGTCCGTACAGAGGGGTGTAGGGGGTCGATGCAGAGGGGTGTAGGGGGTCAGTACCGAGGGGTGCAGGGGGTCAGTACAGAGGGGTTAAGGGGTCAGTACAGAGGGGTGTAGGGGGTCAGTACAGAGGGGTTAAGGGGTCAGTACAGAGGGGTGTAGGGGGTCAGTACAGAGGGGTGTAGGGGGTCAGTACAGAGGGGTGTAGGGGGTCAGTACAGAGGGGTGTAGGGGGTCAGCACAGAGGGGTGCAGGGGGTCAGTGCAGAGGGGTGTAGGGGGTCGATGCAGAGGGGTGTAGGGGGTCCGTACAGAGGGGTGTAGGGGGTCAGTACAGAGGGGTGTAGGGGGTCAGTACAGAGGGGTGTAGGGGGTCAGTACAGAGGGGTGTAGGGGGTCAGTACAGAGGGGTGTAGGGGGTCCGTACAGAGGGGTGTAGGGGGTCAGTACAGAGGGGTGTAGGGGGTCAGTACAGAGGGGTGTAGGGGGTCAGTACAGAGCGGTGTAGGGGGTCAGTACAGAGGGGTGCAGGGGGTCAGTACAGAGGGGTGTAGGGGGTCAGTACAGAGGGGTGTAGGGGGTCAGTACAGAGGGGTGTAGGGGGTCCGTACAGAGGGGTGTAGGGGGTCAGTACAGAGGGGTGTAGGGGGTCAGTACAGAGGGGTGTAGGGGGTCAGTACAGAGGGGTTAAGGGGTCAGTACAGAGGGGTGTAGGGGGTCAGTACAGAGGGGTGCAGGGGGTCAGTGCAGAGGGGTGTAGGGGGTCGATGCAGAGGGGTGTAGGGGGTCCGTACAGAGGGGTGTAGGGGGTCAGTACAGAGGGGTGTAGGGGGTCAGTACAGGGGGTGTAGGGGGACAGGCACAGCAGTGTATCTCCAGCAGGGAGGGCAGGACAGCAGAAGAGGGGGTTTCAATTGGCCAACTGCTAGTGGCAGGAGGTGCTCTTTCAGCACTGGTGTGTCTGAAAGTACCTGAAGCTCAGTAGCACAGAGCACAATTTTTGCACTGATGCAGTCAGGGGAGGGGGGCTGTACTGTAGCCAATCAGACAGGGGCTCCCGCAGGATGCCGTCGCGCTGCCGGCTGTCTCCCTGGAGATCTCTGCCAGGTGCTCAGGAGAGCCGACGCAGGAACATGTAAGCGCTTAATTGCCACGCCTGATTATGTTCCGCCCCTGGGCTGTCGCCGGAAGCTTCCAGGTCATCTGTATTCCTCTTCTCCACTCCTCTCTCTAAATTAATCTAATCAGCACAAACTTGCAGCCCCGTATCCAAGGCATTAAGTAGATTAACACAGATTAAAGAGAAACTGCCTGCTCTTTTCTGAGCGCTCAGCTTTGGCAGACACGGCTGGACAGGCCCGGTGCATTCTCCTTTCTCCTTTCCCCGTCAACATTTGGGAAATACTCTGCATTCTTAAAGACATACTTACTGACTTTAAAAAAATATCTGCTCAGGGAAACAAAAATATATTGTGCACTTAGCGTGTGTCTTGTCTACACCTCAAATTTCCATTTTTATCTGTGCTCTTCCCAGGAAAATGGTATTTGGTTTCTTTATATGACATGGAAATGGTAAGAGCCTCTGTATTTGCACATGCACCTGACATTCACATGAGTAGCACAGCACTTCATTAATGGCTGAACACGTCCAGAGTAATGCCAGAGTACACTAGAGCTCTGAATCCAAGAGCTCTAGCTTTCGCTTGTTTTCTGTCCAAAGAGCAATTCCAAAATGTCATGGGAATATTAACACATGAAGATCTAGTCCAAAATTAATTAATTTTAAGTTCTATATTATAAATCAATCTCTTTGACTCATCTTTTCCTTTGAATCACACAAAATCTCATGTTCCGCATATTACTGCTCAACACATAAAACATATCTAACTACTATGAATCAAGACGCTGTTGGACTTTGTTGACTGTGGCTAACCAAGGTGACGAGAAGCTCACCGTTGTTGCTGTTGTCGTCCACCAGGATGATCTCTTTGAGGAGGTGTGATGGCGTTCTCCGGATGGCTGAGTGGATGGAGCGCAGAATGACAGACAAGGCCTCGTTCACAAAGATAAACACGATGCTGACTTGTGGGAGGTTTGTAGGATATGAGATGTTTCTGCACCTGGGATGGGTGGGGTGAAGAAAAGGATTGAGGTCAGTTTTGTGTTTGACGGTACAACACTAGAGCAAATTAGTGGTTAGGAGATGGAACTTTTACTGCCACTGAAAGACTGACATTCTCTAGTTATTTTAAAGAGAACACCAAGGTGCAGGAATTCACCTAGCTGCATACTCCCACTGTGAAGTTGCACAATGATGATGCCACAAACCATGAATTTACATACACTGATGTTCAGAAGAGGCTTGCATATACCCTGAAATGCATATTACGTAATATTAAAATGTACAAACATTTACTAGTGTTACAGTAGGAAAAAAAAGGTAGGGGCTCTGGATTATTGTTTTGTAGATTTAAACGCTTGACTGCAAGCAGAGTTTGGTAACATGGCAGGTGTGTTGAGCCCCAGTTCAGCAGGCTTCCTTCCTCATACCTCACACAAGCAGAACTGTGGACGGCTGCTAATTACCGTCTCATGTAATAATCATGGTACCGTATAACAGCAGCTTTAAAAGACATTTATATTTTAATAATGCTCTTATCCATAGCGACCTATTCAATATATGAGATGGACATTTGTTCTTATATAGACAATAAAGCTGCAGCCTTAGTGCTTTGCTGTAACATTCCCATTCCAATGATTCAGAGACCATAACGAGAGGACAGTTCCATGCTATATGCGCATGACCATCGGCCAAAGTGGGCGAGGAAATTATCAAATGAGAAAGCTGGCAGCTTAAGCACCATTTAGTTCATCTCCAACCTCCTAACTCCAATTCATCTCTTTTTTTTTCCCCTATAGCTCTGCAAGCTTTCGAAAGCAGTGAGAATGTATTGCTTTGTTGGGTTATTATTTCTTTTGCAAGTCTATTAGGACCTTTTGACTGGTCATTTTTCAAACTTGTGGCTACAGGCATTGCCATGGAAACAAAAACTTGAAAAAACCTGAATTATTTACATGCAAAGAAAGGCGGAACATATACATTGATTAATGCCTTCCTTATCAAAGCTATATTAGTCTTTGCAGCACGTGAAAGTACTTGTGAACTGGTATACAATATGATACGATATTATATTATAGCAGTATATTTTATTGTAATCATTGTTTTTATCAAGCCATATCATTTTTCATGTAAAATGTTCTTTGTTATGATTCAAAGAGAGAGAGAGAGAGAGAGAGAGAGGGAGAGCAAGAAAGAGAGAGAGAGAGAGAGAAAAAGAGAGTGAGAGAGAGAGAGAGAGAGAGAGAGAGATAATTACCCATCAGGCCTCAAGTCAGGGATGGGCCGGTCTAGGGAGAGGCGGTCGCTGAGGTAGCCATTGTAACCGTAGTACTGGAACTTTTTCAGTGCAGCCCTGCGGCTCTCTGGACTCAGGTCTTGACCCCAGTGAGTGAACAGGGAGGAGTCCGAGAAGGATTCAGCCACTGTATTCTCATCCTTTGGTGGTGTCTCTGTGGATGGGGGGGGGGGGGGCAATTAAAACCATGAACACAACACTCACTTTCTAATTACAGTATACAAAAGGCTCCAATACAATGGAATTATGAATTTCTTGAAAGTAGTGACATTTCTATAATCATTTTAACAGAAGAAGTGGGATGTGTCTGATATACAGTACAGTAATTAGTGTGGTTTCAAAACTTAGTTCTTTCAGTTAGTTCTATAATCACTGTTCCATCTACATCTACTGAATAATAATTCTACCCTACTGGTGCCGTGAGAACTGTTAGCTGTTCTAATTTATGCTGCTGGATACAAATAGTCCTGTAGTCACACAACACATCATTTGATAATTGCTAACCAAAATATGCTTATGCTCTTACTATATGCACTCAGTGAGCACTTTATTATGTATTTATTGGACCTATTTTTTAGACTTATTGGTCTTCTGCTGCTGTAGCCTATCCATTGATAGTCTTGACACGTTGTGTGTTCAGAGATGCTCTTCTGCATACCATTGTTCTAATGTGTGGTTATTTGCATTACTGTCACCTTCCTGTCAGCTTCAACCAGTCTGGCCCTTCTCCTCTGACTATATGTATATTGTATAATAGAATATACTGTATCTATAGAATATCTACATTGCTGTCTGTTCAGTGTTGTGGCTCTGGTTACTGTTGTTTTCTATTCTGTAAAATGTACAGTAAGACTTTTACCTTCATACACACATGGTGCTATAGCTTGCTACAGTATCACCAAGACTAGGAGAAATGTGTCATCAATGATAACTGGTAGCCTGTAATCTGCACTGTAATCACATAAGATGCAGACTACTTGAACTACACGTAGGTGGCACTCCTACGTATAGCATTATTAACAGAACAAGTTATTTAACAAGCACTGTATTACACCACTATGGCAGGTAATAACTCATAATTTCCATTGTGACAGCAGACAATTACTTTCAGCTCTTGTGAACTGCAGCCAAGTTCTTTAAGTATCTGGCCAGCGCTAGGAAGGTCTGGATTTGAGCCACACAAACAGCCGTGCGGTGTTCAGCAGCATGGCATGGTATTGACACTGTCCTGTCTGTAATGTGCACTCTAAACATTCTCTCCAATCCTTGAAATGAGTGTGCACAGGCAGGACAAACAGTTCCCCTGGCATACTCTAGTATATAAGTATATACTGTATGTGTCGGTTAGCATTATAGTTTCTTCTGGGTATTTTGTAATCCAATCCTTGTGCTGCTGGTACATTTTTGATTACTTATTTATATGAGTCTGAATTTCAGCATTGGCTGTGGTAATGTAAAATGATGATTAGATTAGATTATATTTTAACAACAGGGTAACTGATATGAAATTAAATTGCATGCACCATTCATTAAAAATTAATTGATGTTTAACAGTCTATGAGTCTATGTGGAGGCTATGTGAATAACCGTTGACTTTTTAAGCCTAACCTGACCCAAAATTGTCTCCACACCTCACACTAAGGCAAGCCATTAACCTTAACTAAACCTAACCACAAATCACCCAAAACCCCAAAGCCCAATTTGAAACCTAGCTACACATCAACTTCAGCCCCTTACCCTAGCTTTCCCACTAGACCTAAATAAAACTTAACTAAGCAGCTGTGATACAGTTTTATTTCCATGTATAATAATATTTCCTTTTTAAACCACTTTTGCCATGTCCTTTTATCTAAACAGTTAAAAGTTCAATGCTAATGTAATTACCTCTAACAGGGCTTAAATGAATCCACAAAGGGAATAAATGTTCCCCATAACAGTAAAATATCAGTGCTAATTTAACACCAACTACATTTTGTTATGAACCTTTAAAGTGCATTTGTGTAACTGCAAGGTATCCAATAATGCTATTACACATAACTTGTTTGCAGTTAAAGCTACATAAAAATGTTTAACACACAGTATACGGTTACATATTTAATATCTACTATACCTTACTTAAAGGCACACATAACCACAGCAACCTTAAAACCTGTTTAAATCTCATTGGCTATGCATGGATTGCAGTGTGTAAATCTCACTGACACAGTGTGTAAATATCTCTAAAGGTGTGTGGAATGCAGTGTGTCATCGTGTGCATGAATGGAACTGAAGATGTTGTGTATTGTGTAAATCTTACTGCTAAATGCCTAAAATGTAGACAGATGAGTAAACCTCAATGAAGATGCATGCAGTTCAGAGGGTAAACCACTGAAGGTGCATACAATGCAGTGTGCACCTGTATTTGCAAAGGGCAGAGGATTGAAACAATATTGGTAGATGTGGATAGTCTCCAGCCTAGCAAACTCTAGCAGAAACAAAAGAGGCAATCTCAGTGACTGCTGTCCCTATAGGTCCACAAATTAGTAGGCTGTAGTGTGCATGCATGCTAGGTGTGACAAGCCACTGGACAGATGTTGCTCAGCAGTTTTGGGGCAACTTAGCAAGTTTGTCCCTACGACCATGCCTTGTCCTGCTGTAAGGTCTATCATTACAATTCAAGCACACGGCTTACACTGTTACCACCCAGTCCCCAGAGTTAACCAGTAAGGATGGAGTTCATTACAGGCGTTTTCTCACCACACAGCAGAATGAGAGCCTTAGAAAGCTCTACATAATGCACTGCACAAAGAGCTGCAGAAATAGCACGGTAATTCAGACCTGCTACAGCTCTCACCACAGAGCCACCAGTCAGGGACCAGAGACAGGGAGGCATGGTGGAGTGCCGGCCGACTCAAAGGCTACACTGTTACCTGTGGGCCACTGAGAGGCCACACACTCCCTGGTCACCTCCCCACGAATGCTGGAGAGCAACAGGAACCGTCCCAGGGGCCCACTGCAAGATACAGGCTGATATTGACTGAAATTGAGCCCAAAGAACCGGGAAGGCTTCAGATCTTGTGCAAAAGTACACCAGAAATATGATCCCAAATCATCAAGCACACCATGTAATCTGGCCTGATGTAACCGTGTTGAAATTTCGTAAGGTCACGGTATTAGATGCGTTATCGTAGTTTAACTTGGTTTCAGGTCTGTGTGTCTTCCAAAGTTCAGTGACAGGTCAGTTGCAAACTTATCCTCTTCCTGGACTTTACAATATTAGCCATACCCTGGTTTTCAGTGAATCACATGAAGGGAATGTTCAGTAAAAAGTACAATTTTAAAGTACATATCAGGGGCATGCCATTCAACACTTGACATCCAGTAAGCCGCACAAATCAATTCCAAAAGTCTCAAACTGGAAAAATCCATTTACATTTCCCATCAATTTTTTTTCTGTTTTCAGCCATTGAAGCTGTTGAAGAATTTTCTGGCACTCAACTCTAATGTTGTTAAAGGCAGTCCAGCCACATTTTAAGGGTATGCATCCAGTCTTACAGTTGATGAAACTGTGTGTGATTCAGCAGTTAGACTGAAAGAATGAATCTATAAGTGAACAGAAGCTCACCCAACCACTACATACAGTTACAAGTTAACCATGACATCTTTCTGTGCATAAATAATGTGTGATTACTATTTATTTACATTTTTGTAGATTCAAAATAATAAACTAAAGTGAAGTTACTTGTCAGTTACTTAGAAACACCTCAGGCAGATCTATAAATGGCTTTCAAACATTTCCTGTTTCCATTTAAGTGTTTCTACTCTTGTTATTATATTTTTTTCCTACTCTTCCTGGCAGAACTCTTCTCAGAAATATTCATGGGTGTCCTTGCATGCACTACATTGAAATCTCCCAACTGATTTTTGATCATTCAAGTGTGAGCACTGTGACAGCCATAGTAAAACTTTCATTGTTACTTTCTGTACTTCATGGTTGATTTTGAGGCATGCCTGGGATCACTGGCTTAATGAAGAACCATTTTTGGCTTTTAGGCTTTCTTGGGTAGGATATACTAGGTTTTTGGGCAAAATGTCTCCATGCATGCTCATCTATTAATCTACTCATGTAGATTAATGCCAAACTCATGTGTGTGGCCAAAAAGCTCAATTTTGGTCTCTTTTGAGCAAAACACTCAGTTACAATGAATGTTCCAATTCTTTTGTTCACTTAGTTCACTTATTATAATGTACACATTGTCCAGGGCTGCCCAAACTTGAATACAATTATATACTGTAGGTAACACGCTGAGTATATATAACATAACATTACATAAAATAATGGTGAGAAAAGGCCATTCAGCCCAGCAATGATCGCCTTTTCCTATCACTAAGTGCACCAGCTGCTTAGTTTGCTGAAAAGCCAATTAGTATCTAACACCATATCAAGCCTGGTCTTGAAAACCCCCAGTGTTTCTGCCTCCGCTACATGTGGAGTGGTTTGCCTGAGAGAGTGAACACAATACTCATTACATCACTGTTGTTAAAATGTATTTATTGTAATAAAGGACAACATGAATGCTGCTTTCTTCCCCCAGCATGTATTTTTAATACTTTGGAGAGGAAACTTGAGGGACACAGAATTATACATGCACTGAGCACTGAAACTTATTTCCGCAAATATTTTTACAGGACGGATTAAAAACCGCAAGCACCAGTTCTGCTCTTTTTGTTAAACATTAAATAATACTCATTCTACTTGAATGCACAACTTTCTGAAAATACAGACTCAAAGCTAATCTTGGACCTGGAAAAAATAAATGCAGCTGACAAAGATAACCTCTGGCACCAGGTGTATTTGTTGACCACTGTAAAAGGTAATGAGTTTCTGGGAGGGAAGTCAACCATGACGACCATTCTCCAATTTCTCCAGCTCAGTGTGGGACACGCATAGCTTTTACTCATTGTGAAGGGAGAGCATTCACTCAGATGGAAATCAAAAAGTAAGCTGAATGGGAGATAATCCCTTTTGAAATTCTTAGTGATTTTCTAAGTTTCCGGTTCGTTTGCCTTGCCGCTGGGTGGTCCTTTTCATTAGGGCTCCCCAGTGATGGGACAGAAAGCATTAAACCCCCCCGAACGGGTGGATCCATCATATATTAGCACGGCCTGAACAAACCACCACACAGTGCAGAGAAAACAAATTTGATTGGCACATAATATAGGTCAGTGGTATCTCCACCCATCAAGTGATTCATGGAGCTTTTGTCAGTAAATGAGTTCTGGAGTCTGTGTTGGGAGTGTGTTGTACAGGTAATATAGTGTGATGTGGCATATTGGGACTCACACAATCACTATAGGAAAATTGCGGCCTACCAGTACAGGCCGGGTGGGGGGTTTGTATGGGAAAGCTGCAATGCAGTAATGGATCTAGGCCCTGGGGAATAGACTAGGTACGGATTCTCTCTGCTTAGAGATCGGTGCTTGCCTGTTTCTAGTGTGGAGAGTAGTAATTGGTGGGTACATTCTAATGGGAGTGACCAAGGATTGTAAATAAAGACGGATGTATCATTAAGTTATGTCTTGGAGCTCCAGAGTCTGTTCCTGGGGAGTTTGTCACCACATCATAGAGTATATACACTCAGTAATTACTTTATTAGGTAGACCTGTACACTAGCGTGTTAATGCAAATATTTAATCAGCCAATATGGGATTTTCACACACAATTGTCTCTTGAGTTTTCAGAGAATGGTGTGAAAAACAAAAAAACGTCCAGTGAACAGCAGTTCTGTGGGCAGAAGTACGTTGTTAATGAGAGAGTTCAGAGCAGAAGGGCCAAACTGGTCGAAGGTGACAGGAAGACGACAGTAATGCAATTACCAAGCATTACAACAGTGGTATGCAGAACTGTATCTTTGAACACACAATGCGCCAAACCTCTAAGTGGAGAGGCTACAGCAGCAGAAGACTTAATAAGTCTAAAAAACAAGTGTAATAAATAGCTAATAAAGTGCTCATTGAGTGTATACTGTATATATAAAGTTATAAAACGGTGGGACAAATCTTGTAATTTTTCAGTGCTTGCACAATGTGAATGCATGTATAAACATAAAACAGCTGACTAGCTAGTTTGACAGAACAATGTTAGAGTTTACTAACGTTGCGGCTAAACGTCTGGCACTATCTACTGTACCAGCAGCAGGAACTATTTTCTTGTAAATTTTTCTTGTAATGACATTCTTCAGTAAATACGCTTTTAATTGGATTGTGTCTATAACATCTATATTATCGTATTTGGTAACCATTTTATAAAAGCAATAATTCCAGGAGGTGGTATATAGAAATTTGATCACAGCTACGAGGTTTGCAACTGTCGAATGCATATCGGGCCGAAAAAACGCCCCTTAGCTGTGACAGAATTTCTTTATACCACTGCCTGTCGTCAGTTATTGCTTAATACTGTATATATGCTTGTGTACTGTATGTAATGTTTATGAGGTTGATGTGTATTTATGATGTTTTATTTAGTGTTCATGGTCTGCATCATAAAATTACTGTTTGACTAAATCCAGCAATCCAGTGTAGTCTAATCTGAAATCTTTATCCAAAATGGCATACATGAAGCTGAAACAGATCTTACAATCACATAAAGTGCACTGATTAATCAAAAGAAATAAGACAAGATCCAAAATAGGCAAACAGATTCAGAAAGATGGCAGAGATTACAACAGATACTACAGCTCAGAATTCTCACACATTCACTTGGTTTCTCTCCCCTGATCAACCATTTTCTGTGTCTAACATAAGATATTACACTTACATAATTAATTTAATTAACTCCTTAAATCTCACCAGCCCAGTGAGGTTTTTTTTGCATTAATTCCTTTTTTCAGGGTGCAATTTTCAATCACTATGGTAACCGGATATACCGCTCGAAAGCGTTAAAACTCACAGTTTTATCTGTCTAAACTATCTTAAGCTGCCAATGTTTTAGTGAAAACAGTTTCTTATTTTGTAACATGTGGGTGGAAAAACAAATGTGGGGGGACCTCACCTTCTCTGCATTTTTTATATCCACATACTACAAGAAATACGGTAATGTCAGTGTCCTTTTCACAACAAGGGTCAAGCAGACCAAATCATTTATCATTAATCATGCCTTCATCTAAATAGAAGACTTCCTCTGGAGGATTTCTAATGAATCTCTCGTCTGAGTGAATATTTCTGAGTAAGACAGTGAAAACACTGTTGCCAATACAAAAGAGGGTATTTTTAGTGACATGACCCCATTTTACATTGGTGAGCATCTAAATACATTCTCAAAATCTTTTAGCATTATTCAGTATGTTTATAAATAAGGAGGCAGCCTGGTTTAGAATAATAAATAGCATGTGGAATTATGTGTTTGACTTGTTGATGGGGGTTGAGTATTTGACAAAAATCAGTGGACATTAATGAATATATTAGCATACAAGATGGTATTATTGTGATTATTGTACTTATTTTTATGATACTCTCGACCTGTTGCTGTTTGACGATAGCTGCAAGGAGAGGAATTTGGAGTTTGGAGTCTCCAAATGTCCTTTTTAGAAAACTGCCTAGACATAGATTAGAAAAAACAATGCAGAATGCTCATTTTTGGTGATATTGTCCTTAAATTTGTCCAGTCTTGTGACTTGGCTCCATTGTGTTTTAAAGCGCACCAGCCACAGCTAAAATAATCTGTATCCAGTCAAATACAGAAACTATTTTCTGTGAGAAAAAAAACTGTTTGAGCTTCAGTAACTTTGTTTTAGTAATATTTGGAGTAATTCTGACTCTTGGAAAGTAAACCACAAAGCTTCCAGAAAATAACACCTTTCAGAAGAGACCAGGATTATGCCTGTAGTCAAAAGGATACATAAGGGGTTAATGTTACTGTTAATGGTATTATTCTATTATTAAATATAATTAATATTTTATATTTAAGGTCACCTAAAAAGGAATGACGATTATCCAGACCCAGGACTCCATTTCCCTGGTAACACACAACCTATTCACATTGTTTGTTCATCATGGCAATATCATCACACCAGAGACATTGTTATAGTTTAAACATGGTACAGTATTAGCACTGCCAAGGACGCCAGTATTGTAATGAGCACACCAATCACAATAGTGTTTAATTAATTATATGCAAATACTGAAATTATAAGTAGAGGTATTGCAATTGATCACCTGCCCTTCCGGGTAAATACAATTATGATGTCATGCATTAATGCGCGTACTTATGGGCAGTATTTGGAAGGACAGATGAGTCACGGTGCTTGTCGATATTTACTGGATGTTAGGGAGAGGGGGGCAGTATGAATATCAGGGGCCCACAAGGTATGCATCCCAAAAATCAATCTCCATACCTAGGGCCAAACTAAAGCTCCATCTATAATCCCAGCATTGTTGGAATAAGGCTGATGTTGCTCTCAGCATGAAATACAACACCATGTTTTTAATTTATACTATCAGCATGGGCGCTTTTCTGAGTTATGGGTATTGATATTGATTTTTTTTTATAGAAAACATTGCTCTGCCCTTTTAAAAATTTCTTTAAGGGCCAACTTTTCGATTACCAGAAAAGTGTGGGGGGGGGGTGGCTGTTCAATGTTGGTTTAGCTCTTCCGCAATGCAAAGTGTCTGAAAGCTTTGAGTGATGGTAGGCGGAAAGAGAGGGGTTAGGGGGTTACATTCTGTTTGGGAATTAGTATCTCCATTCTTCGGGGATATTTCCCAATTAGCAGGATTCCTGTAAAATGCTTCCTGTTGAAAGCAGTGGAGCAGCAAGCTCTATTGTTTTAGCAGCAAAATCAGGAATGTGACACCGGAATCTTTGTTCTGTCCGGATCCTGTCAACTCCAATCAGAGGCCCTACTATGGACTACGGTTTCTGCTCTTAACAGAAAAGACTAACAGTTATGTGACATTAAAACCAGGGGGTTATTCACTATGAAATAAAACAATAAACAACTAAATAAATAACGTTGTATTGGAGATGCCTGTCTGGTGCAGTCTAATAGCATATGCATGGAGAGAAAATACAAGCAACTATTTTGGTATTTGTATTAAGTGACAGTAGGCTACGGATCATTTACCAGTAATTTTACCAATATTTTCCTCAGAATTTTTGTTGCAATTTTTAGAATTCTTTGTTTTAGAGAAAAATAATAATTCTTCCCACGACCAGTAGACTTGGTAAATTAAACGAGGGAAAGTTCTGCGTTTCAGTTCCTCCATTCCCAGCAGTGGTGGTGCAGGGCTGCTAGAGAACTGCCCCTACCCAACCAGTAATTAGCCTGAAGGCTGTTTCATCTGCGGCCAGGATCAGCAGCACAGGGAGGGCCACAGCCGTGCAGTTTCACAGAGACACATCACCTTGGTAACCTGCTAACTAGGCTGCTCAGTGTGCTGGATCAGGGGTGGGGTCCCTGTGTTCTTACTGTTCAGCTCAAGTGCTGCTCGCAGCCACTCCTGGGTGAGTGTAGGGTGCTTCGAAATGTACAGGACACAGCGATTTATATGACTCTGAGGTACAAAAATGTGCTACTGAATCATGTAAGGCTTCACACAGAGAGGCAGAGAGGCTAATCATGGCCCCCAATGACTACCCTTAAGGGCCGCAACCTCTCTCAGGCAAAGAAGTATGGACTACTGCGAAGCCTGCAAGCCTGTACTTCAGTTTATCTTTGGTCAGGAAGAAATTATCTTCTTGTATACTAACATTTAACGTGAGTGCCAGATATCTTGATTGAATAAATATATGTCTGCTCTTCAAATGTGGAGGTAATTTATAGTTTTATCTACTGTATTATTTCTATTTTATAAGTCTAGTTGGCATAAGCTAACTACTAATAACAAATTGCAAACATTTTTACCCAATTTTTTATTAGTCTTGGGTTGGATTTGTATTGTGTCAGCTAACTACTAATAAACTAACTACTGATTTATAGTAGCAAATTACAAATATTTGTACTTAATTTCAATTTTTCTAAAATTAATATTGGGTTGGTTTAGTATCAGTAGTGTTCCAATGCCATAGATACACAATGAAGATAGGGTCATATTTTAAAGTTGTCAAAGCAGTGGTAAGAATAATGCTCATCATGTTAATACATAAAGGTATATACAAATAAGATCTCCGACTGATCCCGGATCAGGCAGCTGCTGACCTGAGGCAGTTCTTACGGCTGTCATTTGATCCCTCAGGCAGCGTCACATCTCTTTATTCCACATCAGCTCACATCATATCACCTCAGGGAAATGGCAGATTACTGTGTGACAGTTCCGCTGTCTCTACTTCCCAGCCACACAGGCTGGCGTGGGCCGTAGCACACATCCAGGTGAGTCACGATAGAAAGGTTGCCACACCAATATGCCAAGGATAAAGTAAAATAAAGGTATACCTGTCTAAAGAACCTTGACACCCTTTTCTACCTCCATAAGGTGGTGTATCTCTGGAATGCCAGTTAAGATTGTTCAGCATGACTGGCATTTTCAAACCAAGTAGAGGACATGCCTCCAGGTGTTGCTAGTGGTACTGAATGTCATCTGCTTTGTTAGCAGTGACTGCATAGGCTTTCTTCATGATACGACTTCTGCAATTGGTGGTGATTTTACCCTGTTCATCAGAAATAGGTGGGGAAACAACCAACCCAGCCAACACAAAGTCTGCATAGTTGCCTAGAAAAGTACCAATTCTAGGAAATCAATGAGGACAACTTTTTGTCCACTGTGAATGTCCTCATCTTAGTTCAGTGGAAGCAGAAACAAGAAACACCAGGTGGAGAACACCCAAAGCCACAAAAGTAGGGTAAGGGTTGTTGACATTTGACCCCATAATTATTACTTTCATGTCCAGTGCTCCATGAGGTCTTTACATAATATATAATTTTACTGCTGAAGATTTCTCTGGCCAGCAGAATAGCTTCACTTGTCCACATTCAATTACATTTCACACCAGCCTTTCTTTGTCATTCTCTATGTTGGCCTCTTCCAACAGAATAGACTAAATCTGAGCAGAACCTACAGCACACTGCTAGTGCAATGTGGAAAATTAAGGCAAGGGAACTGCTCTGTACCAACCCTATGCAGGCACTTATCTTCCACTCCTAAGTGAATAAACCAATCAATATTACAGACTGTGAAAAGAGCATTAGACACAGTGTCTCCATACAAATGGCTTTCCCTTGCCAGCAAGATGAGCACTTAATGAGAGGATGCACAGAGACCCAAACTTTTCCATTAGGATGAGAATGAGCTAAGAGTCACAGCAGACTCCTCTTTTGACCTGTGGGATCATTTACATTGCTAATTTAATTAATTAATGACCCAGAGCAGAGTTAATGGTGAAAACTAGCTTAATTACGTTGCTTAGGTTGTCAGCAGGGAGAAAAGTGGCAATGCATTCATTTAGTCACAAAATAGAATTGTTTGAGCATTTTTATTAATGACATATTAATTACATACACGCAGTGAGCACTTAATTATTAGTTATTTATTAGACTCATTTTTTAGACTTACTGGTCTTCTGCTGCTGTAGCCTATCCACTTCGAGGTTTGACGCTTTGTATGTTCAGAGATGCTCTTCTGCATACCACTGTTGTAATGTGCGGTTATTTGCGTTACTGTCACCTTCCTGTAAGCTTTGACCAGACTGACCCTTCTCCACCTTTTTTTGTTTTTGCCCCCCAATGTAAAATATATTTACTTTGGATATATCTCATAACTCCATGGTGAGATAAAATATTTAGATTTCTTCAGAACAGCATTAAAACTAAAAACCTGAAAATTACACAATTATTTTAGTAATTATCCAGCCCTTTCAAACTAATTTTTCTTGAAAGTTCACACTAAATTCATAAACACGGTCCATTTTATATTTCGAGTCCACCAGTGTTTTTTTCTGCATGTCTACAGAAAAAAAATCCCTGAGTCTGTGAAGTCTCACAACTGAAACATCAGGTCGGCTCATCACTCACACTGTCATGAAGACCAAGTACTGGTGGTGGAAATTTGATATGAAGTTGTTAGGATGCAAAAAGCTAGAGAAGGGTAGGAAAAAGACTTATGGGAAAGTCCATTATAACAAAACGGAAAAAATATGGAACAATCCAGACACTATCAAGATCAGGCCATCCTATCAACCTGAACAACTTGACAAGAAGGGCCATCGGTCAGACCAAAAGGCCAGCTACAACCCTGACAGAAAGCTCATCAGCTGAAATGAAGAACTGTTCAGAGATCAACAATCTCTTTATTCTCTATGGGAGAGTGGAGTTTGCCAGACGCCATGTGACACAAACTGAGACCTTCTGGGACAAGATTTTGTGATCTGATGAGACTAAAGAGCTCTTTGGCCAGAAATTAGAAGTCTATGTATGGTGCAGTGAGTCAAACTTGTTCAGTGTGAATTGCTTTTTTTATCTGCTTTTTTCAAGTACTGGTGTATACAATGGGGTCCAAAAGTCTGTGACCACTAGTGAAAATGGTTCTATTTTGCATTATTTTCTAATTTAATACAAACTTTTAAATTACTTTTTATATTATCAGCATAACAATTTGAGTGTAAAGCTGAATCTTTACATGAAAAATTACATTAATTTCAGAATTTCTTATTCTATTTGGTATGTCCACCTTTTGCTTTAATGGCAACGTGCACTCAAGCTGGCATGGACTCAAATTTGTGCAAAACCTGATGATTCATGTTATCCCACCATTATTTGACAATGTTCCAAAAAGCATCTTGTGAGGTTACTGAATGCTTGGCTTTGGTCAGTCTTCAAGTGCCCTCATAAATGTTCAATGGAGTTGAGGTCAGGTGATTGTGGACTGTCCAGCACTCCTTGCTTTTCTTTGGTCTTTGAGTAGTTCTTGCAAAGCTTTGAAGTAACTTTAATTTCTTTTAATTTTTTCAAAATCATAAAAATAAAAAAAATTTATTTCCAGGATTACATGAACCGCCTCCCAGATTTTCAATGTGGTCTCAGACTTGCAATGCAATGCCCATGATTGATGAGAGGTATTTCTGAAGGGTGTATGTGAGAAGCTGATCCGTGTAGTGGATGGAGGTTTGACAAGAGACCCTGTTGTATCTTGCTGACTTAGTTAATTACTCTCCAGAGAGACCGCATGGCTTTTATGATACAATTTTTGATTATACAGTTTTCAAACTGCATAAAAGAAACAGGCAGATCTGACTAGGCGGAATAAAACCACCACACCCAAAGTTCACTTATTCCTCCTAAAGTTTCCTTTCACAACTGCACTTCAGGAGTGCTATAGGTGCTAGTCAGAATTGATTCAGACATGCCTTAATTTACCAGCAATTTGCCTTAATTACCACTACAGTTTGCCAATTATGCCTTGACGGCAAGAATACAGCCCTTAATGTTTCTCTAAGTAGATCACATGGTTGGAAGCCACTTATTGGCAGTGTGCATTCTGATGTGATCATTACTATGTTTGTGTGACAAGGATAAAGCTGTCACTTGGTTGCAGTCAGAGTAAGTTCCTAAGCGGGTGAAATTCTGCTGTGCTACAACTTGGGCACAAAGCTTTGCTCCCCTCATTATTAGCACAGTATAGCACAGGACAGAACTCAAGAGGTTGAAAATAACTTCCCCGGCCCCACTTTAACATTTTCCATTCCCTGAAGAGTTGACGCCTCAGAACAGCTACATTGGTCTTTTTTATACGAGACATAATTAGGAAATTAGGTTATTCAGGAATCAGGTCCACTTGGCAGTAGAACTAGATTATTAAAGATATTTGGTGGTTTCCCTGGGGCTTTGGTTCAGTATTTCTAACAAAGCAGGAAACATGACTGCAGATATCAGATACAAATTGGTTTCGGGAACTGCTTTTTTTAAACCCAGATCCATATCACAATAGAAACTGAAGTCAGCAGAGAGTCAGAAGGATGAATTGCTATTTCATACACATCCAAAGGAGATGTATCATTCCAAAGTGGCTAGGCAACCAAAAAGAAAAACTGCACAAACTACCCTTCTCAAATGAGGATGCAGGTTTCACTGCATCTGTAGAGCTGTTCGCTGCATAGACCTTTGCCTTCCCGATGCATGAGAAAAGAGAGCGGCTCTGTGAGGAGAAGTTATGGGAAGCCTGTCGAAGTAAGAAAACTAAACGTTTCAGGTGAAGTCTTTAAAAGCTGCTCAGCTCCAGTGCCAGGACCCATGACAGGCATGTCAGGGAGATGCGATTGAAAACAGAGCTGACTGCATCTCTGTGTACAGCAAGTACTTTTAAACAGACCATTACAATCACCCCGCCTCACCAAAGCAATAAAACAGGTAAGATGAGGACAGACATAATAATCCTTCTGTTCTTGCATGTCCATTCCTTAGATATATATCCCTGAGACTTTCCTATATATATATAGGCACCCCCTTACAAGGTTACATTATAGGCATTTGGTAGACGCTCTTATCCAGAGCGACGTACAGCAAAGTGCATACCCATAACCAAGTACAAGTGCGCTGAAAGACCCTAGAGGGAAGTACAGTTTCTAGTACTAAGACCACAACAAAGATAAGGACTTGTACCTTGTAGATTAATCTGACAATGGAATATACCTATGAAACCGTTTTTAGACAACACGATGTGAAAATATGATACACACTAGTCGGACATCTTCATGATAGACTCTGAGATCACTGTTGGCAATACATTTTTGTCTGGTGTTCAGACAAAAACAGTCTTGTTGAGCATTGGTAATATACCCGTGGGTCATGCAAGGACCAACTGAATATCCACTCAGCTTTCAATCAGAGCAATTCAGTTGTGCCTTGTTGGCATAATGTTCACTTGGGTAGCATTACAAGAAACTAAATACAGTCTTCTTTGACTTTTCTCTATTCAATAACATCAATGCAAGGCAGAAAATAAGAATGTTATGATCCTACAAGGTCTTAAAAAGTGTTCAAAAAACTTGGGGATTTCATTTCAAGGAGGAGTGGAAAGATATGCCCAGCTGGAACAGCTCTTCTGCTAAAGACAATGTGTGTTTCACTGAGCTTAGAGATTGCAGAAGGGATTTATCTGTCTGTACAAAACAAAAAAGATTTTGTACTTTCTATTGGTTCCAAATCCCTCCGTTTGAGCCGTGAATTACTGATCTTTGTGGTTGGGGCATAATTTTTTAGGATATGGTCGGGGCGTGTGTCTTCCCATGGGAGAAGCCAAGAGGGAGGGCAAAGCCCCAGAAACATCTATGTGTCAGTTAGCCTGAATCTTAGAAAACGAATTCACAATTTAAACGCAATCTTACAAAACCTCTGTAGATGATGAACAGACTAAAGTACACAATAAGGCAAAAAGAAACAGCTACAATTTACACACAAATCCTTATCCCATACTGAAAGCGCCTGTCATAAGTAAATTCTCAAGAAAGACAAGGAAGCACACTGCTGACACACAATCTCAGTTGTTTCCTGCCATGCCAACACTCACAGCAGATTGTTAGATATCAGCACTGGCTTCGAATATAAGTAGTTTCTATATAGTCTGGAACTACTGCCAAAATGTCAAAATCCCTACCTACATATTTAAAACATTTCCAAGTGCACAATCTCAAATGGCAAACCCAGTATAAGCAGCAGGTATTTCTGGGTTAGGACTTTTGAGTTCCTTTTGGATCTGAACGACAACAAGATGAATCTACCATTTGAAATACTGCCTGTCATCTGATTTGCCAGGAGAGATGTCTGAAGCCAGTCTGGTATCCTGATAACAACAGAAAGTTAGAAAAGTCTTTAAAGACCAGTGATTCACTGCCAGGCCTCTTTCCAAAGCACAAGCTAGGAAAGTAACATTTAGATAGTGAAGTCGATGTCATCTAGTTTCCACCAACAATTTATTTTTTTCTGTTAGTCACAGATTTGATTTCCAACCCTTTGAATCAATGATTAAATAAAGTGAAGTTATCTCAGGAGATTGAATATTTTATGAGAAGTGAAATGCTGAATTTAACTAAAAGCCTAAAATGGTGTGTGCGTGTCCATGTTTGATGGTACTTGGATATTCCCGATTAGAACTCAATAGATAGCTTCCCATCTCGGGGAATAAAGCAGCTATTGAAGTATTCAGTGTATTTTTGTGTGCCTTTGTCTAATCCAATCATAACCCTACACACTTGGATCCTTGTCACAGAGCAGCAGTACATCCCTGTGGGCAGCTAACTGTCAAATTAAACATCGATCATGAGATATTATTACAGCTAAACCTAACAGTGCAGAGCAAAGAATTTACGTCATGCAGCCTGACATGCCAGGTCACTGAAGCTGGATGCTAGGGTAAGACCTGTCCATCTTACATATACCAAACAGAGCAGAAGGTACTGTTCTGGAAGAATCTGGAGCATTTGGAGGCGGAGGAGAGCAGTACTCATCTGCACAAACTGACGAAAGCTAATGCAGTGATGACACAGGGCTACTTCCATTCCAAATTGGGTGAAGAAAAAATCCATCGAGGATAAAAATGGGTTGAAATGAATCATGTGTTCAGCCATGTGTAGTTTCAGTGCATGTGGGGACTGTTCCTGAAAACAAGACATTCAGAGTTCCCGCTCTAATTGTATTATTGGATCTCTTCCATCAGCATATAGATGCTGACAGGCGTTCAGTTCATATACAGTATTACATCTAACCTTTTCTCTGAGGGGCTTCAGGAATCTCAGTTTATTTTTATGTGCATTTTCTTTAGTTTCTTTCTTTTTCAGCCATTAAAGCAATAGCTATGAATCCGCACCCAAGTTGGAGTCGTGCACCATGGCATCCTGACCGAAGTCTGCTGTTTATTCTTAACAACATTGCACCTTAGGTTTAATTTTTTGTTCTCTGTCAAGGAAATGAGCTTGGAGGCTGTCCCATCCCACATCCCGTTGACATCGGAAACACACTCCTGTTCTATTCAAGGCTAATTACACCACAGCTGGAGGAAAACGCATTCTGACAAGCGCTGATCCTTATGTTTAATCCATTCAGGGCCATGCAGCTACAAATTACACACAGAATTTGCAACTAAACAAGACAAATACTGCCTTTCAAGTCTTTCCACAGATTACTTCCTCAAAGACAGGCTTCTTCTTCCTGCTAAGATGAACACAATTAGTTTTGACAAATGCAGCTGACATGCAAAATGAGAGGCCGGTGAAGACAGTGGCTCAGAATTTTGATGTGCAGCAAGATGGGAAGAAGCAGGCCCTGCGGGAGGTGCTTTAGGTCTGGCAGTGAATGGGGTTTATCAGCTCCTTCTGAATAGCAGCTTTGAAACCGCCACTCTGTGAGATATTGGTTGCTGTGAATTGATGTTTTTGTAGAAGGACGATGTGTGTTCATTCTGACTGCGGGACTCACCAGGGGTGCAGCAGTGATTTACGGCAAGCAGCCAAGGCGCATCCGTTACACGCATCCTCCATTTCTCAACAGGGTGTGTGTAGCTTTTGTCTTCCAGGGCCACATGCAGCCAATCACAGGCATCATTTTTAAAACACAAACTACTATATTGAATACAAGGTTGGTTCGCTGGATGGCATGCAGTGGCTGAACTAAAGACAATTCAAATTTTAAGTCAAAGCAGCTGCTGGGTAACCCCTTTTCAGAATCAGAAATAGTTAAGCCTTGAATCTTCAAATCATGATTGGGAAAAAAGTGTCATCTAACTCCAAAGCACACTCTAATTAAAGTGAAGCTTGAAGGAAACGTGAACATATTATATAACTTATAATTTGTTATTTAGCTGATGTTTTTATCCAAAGCGAATCACAGTTGATTAGACTGAGCATATATTTCTTGCCTCAACAAAAGTGCCACACAGCAAAGAAGAAACTCACTTACTTCTTTACAGTTACTATATTTAGAAATTGAATGAGACGGGATTCCTCGGGTGACAGCAAAACCATCTTTGAAGTCTCACACGAAAGCTGCCAAAACAAATCACTTTTATTCCTACAAGTATTTTGCATCTGCAATTTATTTTTCTCCAGCTCTTGAACTGCTATAGTATTTCTTCCCACCAAGCTTACAAATTGATTGCAAGTGATGGATTTGTAACATAAAATGTTTCTCAGGAGGCATTTCCAGGGTGGTCTGCCATGTATCATCCAAACCAGTTCACCCTAATTGCGATGCTGGTGTTTATTGAAAAACTGAAAAAAAAGAGAAAATTGCATTCAATCCTTCCAGTGAGTTTGATTTGTGACCAAAGGGCGGCAGCGTCAATAGAGTGCAGTTTTCAGGCTGTCCTGTTGTTAGTATATGAAAAGATGCCAAACACTGCAAGTGCAGGCTGCTGTTAGAAGGCGTGGTAGCATACCCTTCACTCCAGAGTCAGTTGAACATGCACTATCCCATTCTGAAGCTCCAGCCAGCCATTCAGGGGTGCATGGCTCCACTACTCATGCTAGTGTGAGATTGAACCTGCTCAACCCTTCCTGCTTGGTCACATTCTATTGGCAAAGCCCCACACTACCATTCACACAGGTTCTGTTGTATTTGCTGCTCCACTGTGCTGTTCTTGACAAAATAATTCCCTGCTTGGGGATGAATAAAGTATTTATTGTATCTATTGGTGGTCCCCTCCAGCCACCCCTCAACATGACAGAGTCCCCTAGAGCCACCACAGTACAAAAAAAAAACTTGAGACTTCATTATATTCTATGCGCTGTACTATTTTTATCATTGACGGCCCCTCTTACTCTCAGCAGCCTGATACAGTCATACCGCCCCTGAACTTAATCTCCCATGAATCCCCATCTGGTTTCGCCAAGACACCCTTGAATCTCTTGTAGAAATCGAATGGTGTCTGCAACATTCTTTGTAATAGAAGACAAGACATGAAAAAGCAGAAGAGTTATGAAAAATCATTGGCCAAAGGCATCGGCCGTGAGCCAATGTCAGATCGGGAGACTGAGAGAGAAACACTGATTACGAATCAAGCACAGAGAACGACGATGAGAACGTCAGAGTCAGAAAGGCGTTCATTAATTATTTGAAACAGTTTAGCAGACAAAACAGTTTTGTATTCCAGCTTCTCTTCTTTGTGTAGTCAGCCAAAACAAATACATACTACTCGCTGAATGTTTCATATGCTCTCGCAACTCAAGTAACAGCAAGTTTCCATGCTTCCATGCAAGACTGGACAGCTTAATTCCCAGTACAATACAGTAAAAGGAACTCGCTAAACCAGAAGAGAAGTGACTCCACAGTAGCTAATTAAATAGAGAGGCCCTAATCCTTATCAACACCCCACAGATGCCCCTGGAGCGCCCGCCAGTGCCACATTATGTATCTGATGCCACGGGTCAGCTACAGCCACCACCAACTGGCACTGAGGCCCAGCCGGCAGCTGTCATCAGCCAGGGCTCCTTTTGTCCCCTTCCAATAAGCAGCAAGTCGTCTTTTCATGCAACACGGGCAGAGCAGAACCCCTCCAAGCCAAACACAGCAGCGCACAGCCCTTTCTGCTTACAAATGCACCCTCTATTCAATTCCTCCCGCATTACTTGAAATAGCAAGCTATTGAGTTTTTTTTTTTTTTTTTTTTTTTTCAAAGGAATGTACCAGATACAAGCCATGTATAAACATGCTGTGTTGAATGCACGGTATTGCATTTACTACGGTAAACGCGTGTAAAATCAGGGAACTCCTCTTCACTCACGGAGTAGCACTGCACTGAGTTGTGTGCAGCAGCATGGTGGTGCGACAGTCATAGTTCAATCTGTGTCCTATAGTTCTGCGTTTGAGACTGCACAATGGGGGGAGTTGTAATCATGATCAGAAGAGGGAGGGGGGGGGGGGGGGGTGTAGTGTGATTGGCAGCCCAGGGTGGGGCGGGAATGTGCATTCAGACCAAGACAGGAGAATGCTATCACAAACTGGCAGGAAGGGAGATTGCGATTATGGGAGGGGGTGAGGGGGTGGTGAGAGTACGATAACAGACCCACTAGGTTACCTTTGCAGACCCCCTGTGCTAGGTAATAAATGGCCACATTCAATCACAATTCCATGCATCCATATTTTCTGCTAATAGCTTATTCCCAAAGTGGAATCTCAGTGCAGTTACTTTCACCATGCCAGATTTATAACAGCAGTCTAACGCAGAAAGGATTCAAACTCATATCCTGGGCAATAAAGAACTTAGACATATTTGGAGATCTGTTTCAATAAATTCATGTAAATAAATGATGACAACTTAAAAAATTAAAAAAACGGATTCATCAGGGCTCAGCATATTGAAGCGAGATAGATGCAGTTGATGCATCCCATGTATCCTATCCCATGTAAAGGGGAGATGGGGTATTGAGAGAAGGTACATAATGCAACGGGAGCATTTGATTTCATGAATAATAACCCTACAATTATATCTTCAAGCGCAATGAATTAAATAACAGGCTGAGATACAAGGTCCAAGGGAACCGGTGATTTACAATATGAAGTGATTTTGAATAAAGCACATTTTGAAGACCTTCTTGATCTATGGGGGAGAGTAAGCGGTTTCCTTGCCTTGATTAACAAGTGTGCCAATCAGCTGAATAGTTCAGGTAATTACATTTCTCCAAATGTAGCTCAAACAGGAGTGTTTCTTTCCTTCAAATCCACAGTCCAATGTAATCATAAGAAAAATACACCTGACATGAATTGGGAAATTAATCATTTATCACACCATGTGAGCTCGGAGGGCAATAAAGGCTAGCACAGAAACTTCATAAAATCAATGTATTTTCATGGCCATTTAAACTGAATCATCTATGCCGACTGAGCTACAACAATACAAAAATGGACTATTACAAGACTATCGTATCACAAAATAAAATTTAGAAAGAGAATTAGTGACAGATTGGTATGGATTATTCATTTATTCAATTCATTAATTTGGTTACTTACACTATTTATCAAGCAAAGTAAATGAATACAGACGGAGAAGAGTGAAGGGTTTGAGGTTAGGTTTCAGCCCCCTTCAGTCTTCAGCTCTCCTGAGAGGGCACGGCTGCTGCTATAGCATTTGCGCACAGTCGTGAGCTGACTGCTCCAGCACAGCTTATGTGGAGAGGCAGCTGACTCACACCTCCCAGGGCATAATTCATTAATGCCTTAGATAAACGCCCATGGCTCTCTGGAGAAAACCCATACACTGTGATGAAGGTGCAATGCCCTGGCTGAAGTGTGAGTATTATCTAACATTGTCCATTCTGATAAAAATCAAGGCTGGATTGTTTGTGATGCATCAAGTATCTAATAATGCCTCATACTGCACAGACTCACAGAGATGTGATTCCCAGAACGCTGTCTGCTTCCGTGTAATCCAAATTGGTGTACGTGTGAAAAGTCACAGCTGCTCGTGAAAAAAATAAAATCTGTCCCTATCCCAGACATCCAGCAGCAGAAATGCCACCTAAGCAGGCTAAATCTCCCGCCTTGCTCTAAAACAGACAGTGTAAAGCCTAAAATAGAGAACACACAGATGAAAATATAGACCCATGCTGCATTTCGGAAAAAAATACACTGGGGGAAAAGAAGAGGAATTCAACTGTAGGAAATCTAGTTGTAGTTTATGTGACACACTTAGGTGACACACTTCAACTCATCTGAGCACTGGATGAGTTAATACTCGGCCAATATGAAAAAACAACATTATTCTCTGTCTGGTTGTTTTTAAACTGGGGGGGCAATCATCTCTGATTATCTTCTGGGCCCAGATACCTTGAACAGTGAGGCGGTAGTGTAGTGGTTAAGGTACATGACTGGGACCCGCAAGGTCGGCTATGGATAAAAGCGTCAGCCAAATTATATGTAATGTAACAGAAATGAGTTATTACAAAACTACTATTTTGATGTTTTTCAGTACCCTCAGTTTTTTTTTTTTTTGTGTTCAAATATGTTGAATATGCAGGTACTGCTGCTGGCAACAGGTAGGCTATCGAAATGTAGGCTATCGAAATGTATGTGGGCTTTCAAATGCAACTCCGGTTTTACTGTCGGCCGCTGCACAAAAAAAGCAACAATCTACATTCAGACATAAGAGAGTTACTCGATGGAGACTACAGGGAGTTCTTTATGATGCCAATTGGCTTCATCCGGGTTCAAGGAGCTCAGATCAGTTAAACGTACCCCAGAGATATGAAACAGGAGCATCAGCTCCAGAGTTCTCAAACTACTACACAGGTGCAGGACCAGGAGTCTGCCAGTGTGACGTTCTCAGGGTGACTGCGTGTGCACAGTGTATGTGGGTAGTCAGGTGCAGGCAGAATATCTGCAGAAACCTTAGCTGGCAGGGCAGGTTAAAGGGAACAGGACCATTAATCTGCGGCTGAGATGCGGTATAAATAAGCAGGAAGTCTCACAGAACAGTCTATTAGACAGCGACAGGCTGTGTGCAGTGATCTGTGCTGCGATTTGCCCTTTGGGTGCATTTGCATCCCAGACATCGGCACTCACAGGGCATAACCGGCGTTTGAGCTGTTTCAGCTTGAGCTGGTGGAGAACACAGCAGCATCACGCTCTGCAAGCTGGATTTTAAACTTTACATTTCAATTCAATAACATTTTTCAGAAATTCAATGTATTTATATATTTTACATGTGTTTCAATACACAGTTTAAAACACAGCAGGCATATACTTTGAATGTGCCATGAATGCTTTTTACAACAATAGTTGACTTAAGATTTTTTTTTAAATAAATATAAAAGTAGATATATATATATATATATTACACTATGGATACATGTATAAGGTGCTTTCTATATTAATTGAATTCAGCTTATCAAATGAACAGTGAAAAATAAGGAATGACCAAGTGTCGGTTGTGTTTTACAAAGCAATTTATCAGCTGCCAGAACGCAAATAGCATTGGGGAAATCCAGAAACTTCCATTTAGTAAACCCTGCGATCCCCACAGAAGAACAATGCAGAATTCCATACAAACCCAGGCTTTCGGTAACAGCTAGGTAATGGCTTAGCTTTATCCACCTATCATTTCACCATTCACTGAGCTCTACTAATGCACGCATTCATACACTAATATGTGCAAATCATTTGCTGTTTGCTAATCCTCCTCAGCAAATTGTGTGCTTTTTCAGACATAACAAAAGATTGACAGAACACAAATGCTATCTATAACCTGGCATACACACATATTTCTGGTAATGCCACTTTACCAGCTCACTTAAAGATACCCGCTGTAAAAAACATTACAGTTATTTAGATGACTTTTATCCAAAGCTACATACAGTTGATTAGAGCAGGGGCTAATCCCCCCTGGAACAATGAGGGCCCAACAGCTGTGGCTACACTGGGGCTTCAGCCACCAACCTTCCGGGTCCCAGTTAAGCAACTTAGCCACTAGGCCAGGGGTCGGCAACCCTGGTCCTGGAGAGCCGCAGGGTGTGCTGGCTTTCGTCTCCACCTTAAAATAAGCAAGTGACTCAGACCCAAGAAACCAGGTGAGGTGAGTTAACTGTGTAATCAACGGCTTTCATTGATCAATTAATGCCAAGCAACAACGAAAGCCAGCACACCCTGCGGCTCTCCAGGACCAGGGTTGCCGACGCCTGCACTAGGCTATAGGCTTCCCTGATAAAATTCTGATTGAATTCATTATTCAGGAAAATCTTCTCAGTTGCACTATCCATTTTCAAGGCTCTAACCACATACTAATACTGCAAATTTAGAGACTTTCATGCATATTTATAAAAACATTTTGTTGAATATTGTGTATGTTAACTATACTATCAGTACCAAATTGCACATTCAAATAACTACAAAAACTAAAACATCAGAGTAAATGGGACTGCTTTGAATATGTGCTAGCCTTTACTGTCTCTGTAGGGCTTTCTGGCCAATGTGAGGAACACATAACAATAAAATAAATAAATAAATACAAAATAAGAATTAATGCAAGAGTTAAAGAGTTCTCAAAATTGTCGTTCCATCGCACCTCCGCCCCATTGAATTATGCAGCTGGGAGAGGGCAGGGTAGCTGTTCTTGGAGAGGAACCAAACCGTATGTGTCAAACTTTCGGCAGACCTTTAGGGAATATGAAAGCGCTGTGAAAGGCGCTGGCAGTAGTAAGCCGCTCTCTCTTCAAAGCCTGGCCCGGAATCATCAATGTCATCTATTGAGCCGAAGCCAAACTGCACAGTTTCAACGCCACAGATGGCCGCCTGCAGCCACAGACACATACATTCATTTCAATTTATAATTTGTTTTAACCTTTTTTATGGAGTCAGAACCGCGACACTGAGCATCTCTCGCAACTTTGAAGTGCAAATCAGATCCCGCATAAATTGAAAAAAACTGAATTCCGCTCATATCCGGGATAAAGAACCTTTACATCGCAAAAAAAAGCAAGCAATAAGGCTGGTGGCACAGCTGAACAGTGTAGCGCAGCAGAGGACTCCATGGAGACAGACGCTCATGAACTCCACGGAGACACACGCTCATAAACCTGAAGGAATGAAGGGCCCTTGAAATAGCGATTCTGACAGCTGATGTTTTTGGATGGCAACCTAAACGCAAAAAGACTTTTAACTCAAGGGAGTTAAATCACTGCACGAGTCTCAAAGGGCAACGGATGCAACACTTTAATCAGCGCCTCATCAGTGTCACAAGGTGCCCGGGCATTCAGAAAACAGTGAGGACTCAGCGGGCTTACGAAATGTGATTAATTTAATTGAGAACAAGAACTGTTCTCAACTTGAACGTCTGCGGCATGGACGCAGCTTACGTTTGTGCTCATATAGCTTAAATTTGTGTCATTTTTATAGTTTGACAGGTTTGGCACTCACCAAAATTCACACGTGAGGGAAAGTGTACTTGCATTTACTTGTCAGTGAATGTTAAGGACCCTTTTATCAGTGTACAGAACTTTTCTTAGCCATGGACTTGCCTGGGCGAGTGCCCTTTTTTTCCGTCGTGACATTCAGTCTTCATTGTCCACAGGCCTCTGTGTCGTTTAATTCCATTCAGATCTGTTATCATTTTTCAGATGTCTGAATCAAAAAAAATAGATGGCCTATGGGAGAATTGAATGGGGTTTTCCAAATCTTTCAAAATAATGTATGACATTTGGATATTTGTTTGTATATGAGAGAAATAATGCTTTTCAATTATTTTTATAATGTTGCAATTAAAAAAAACTTCATTTCTAGCAGCCAAGTGTTTATCCCGCTCGCAATGACCCGTCACACAATTACAACATCATACACAGGGCAGATATTTTCAGCTACCATTCACAAGCGTTAACCATTTGAAACTCAATTTTTTTTTTTTCAGATATTCTGTTCTTTGATCCATTAATCCATATATGGGCATTGGATTTCCAGACTTCATTCAGAAGTCATTACTCTCTAGTGTCTATTATGGTCTCATACCTCTTTCCTGTCAGCCCCCCTGAAAGAGCTACCAATAGTCACACATATTATAGCTCTGCAAATCATGACATTCCAATGCCTGAAAGCCACTTGTACAGTGTCTATCATTGGACCGTTTATTTGTAGCAAACCAGCAGGGCTTCTGGCTTGTCCTCCATGTCTGCTCTCCCCACCATATCCTCATTCCACAACATACTGACCTTTTCTAAATGTTTGTTTAAAAAAAAAAAATCAATGGCTGCACAGGCACAATGTGTTTGGGAAGAGAACTGTGGAACTGCAGGTGGAATATCATTTTCAATCAATCTCAGTTTTCTGTAAAGGTCATTATTTTCTTGGCCTGCGATGTAGTTCTCATCAGAGGCCATTAGCTGTTATTGGATATTAATTTTCTTTGCTTGTAGCAATGTTTTGTGGGGATTAATGGAGCAGCAGGGCAGAGTGCAGGCTGGCTCTGCTGCCTGAACAGCCTCTATTTTTAAAATTAAAATCTTTCGCTACCCAATTTGGCATCCCCACTGTTGTGCCTCCTGAGCCAGGACTATGCCGCGCACGAAACACTGCAGCTGAAACACATACATCACTGGCAGCTGCTCAGTGAGGCAAACTGACGCTTTGCCTCATCATACATTCGAGAGAAAAAAGAAAGAACAAAAGTTTCATATGTTGATGATAAAATTCATATTCTGTTTCAGACTCTGTATCATTTCACTACCTTGACGCATCCCTCGATATACTGAAAGCCCTTTGCAGCGACACAGCCTTCCAGGACATTTATGGCAACACCATTTGTGCAGTTGGATCAGGCTCAGACATCAGGATGACAATCAATGAACAAAGGAAATGGCAAGACCAGGGCTGGCAAGACTACAAATAAGGATAACAAGCCGAACTAGAATGACCTGAACTAATTGTGCCAAATAACAGAACAATTCAGTGATATGGGAGGCTTCAATTTTCCATTGATTTTGCATCTTCAAGTGGAGCTTCATTGATGCAGAGCTGTCGAACAGTCACTGGCCTGCCCTCCTTTTGGCACCTGTAGGCCAGAAACTGAACTGCAGGTGATGTAAGACACAGTGCTGGGGGAGGTACTTCAGATGAACATAAAGGCTGATAGATAGTCCAACAGCTAAAACTGACCCTGCAACAAGTGTATCATCTGAAAGGGCCTTCTCCAGCCTGAACCCAATGAAAACATATAGCATCTGTGCAATGCCCGTGGACAAGAATACCTATCACACCAGGCGACAACCTCAGTGGACTTAACATTGCTGCAGGACCTTTCTGCAGAGATGGAATTCATCTACAAGTAATGGGTGAGTGAAAATGTTTTTGAAGGGACTGATAACCTCAGGAACCCATGACACCTGAAATACACTGGCTAATGTCAAAACCAAAGCTCAGAGCTGTCACTATAGAGCCCAGCCAGTGTTCATACAGCAGTCTTCACACCTGGCAGCCCCTGTCAGTTGTTTCTGGCTCCCTCAGCCACTCCACGGGTGAGCTAAATTCTGGATTAATTCCACAAGCTGCCGCCTGAATGCGGTTCTCATTTTGTCCTTGTATTTGTGAACCATGCACTTGCCTTTACACCTCTCTGCAATGTCTGCTCAGGTGTATGTGTGTGTTTGTGCCACAGTGAATACACAATGAGGCACCGGCCATCTTCTATACATTACCTCTCTGTATTCATTCAGTCAGTAACCTCAACCAAGAGCATTGCAGCAGTGAAACCACCTTTGTACTGCAGTTACGGCAGCAATGCCCAATCCAGTAATATAAGCTGCAGCTGCCTGGCTATAGTAAATACATGTTTGAACAGCAGTAGGAATATGAGAATATGACCATGTTTGAAATTATGCAGTTAGAATCGGTGACCTATACAGAAATTGCCACGTTTCCCACCCTCTGGCACACTGTCTGAAGCCATTTCATGGCTCTGGCCTGGTTCTAGCCTTCAATCAATGCACCCTATCCTCAGTGACAGGTCTATAGCACTCCAAGTGAAAACAAGCACACACTGACCTCTGTGATATATGCCAATTTCTATAGGCTGACCAAGGACATTTACACACTTTATATTAAAAATAGATCTCCCATGGGCCTCCATGACATTCTAGTGCCCTATTGGTCTTTGGTGGCTTACAGGGCACCTTTGGTCGTTTATGTTCTTTTAACAGCAATAAAAAAAGAATCTACTAACTGGCAAAATTACACGGACTGGCATTACCAAAGCTGATTTGAAGAATGGAATAAAACAAGTTGACCCACGATAACAACAATGGAAGAGGAGGAAAGGGAATAAAAATGTTGCGTTACAGATTTCCCCATCGTCAACATGAAGACATTTCTCAATCCCATTACGGTGGGATGTGGCTTTGACATTATTGTCATTTCTATCCAAAGGATGTGTAGATTAAAGGTGGCACATCAGTGCTGGGAATCAATTTTATTTATTTTTTCAATTTGATATGTTTGACTGTAGGGAATTTTAAGCAAATTTCGAATGAATACTCTGAACTGCACAACTGTTACCGGATAAAAAAGGGACAGCTCTACAGTGAAAATAAATCTATGAAAAACATCCACCTTGTTTCAAACCAAGCCATCACTAACTGACGTTTCCAATTCCTCAAGGTACAGCTTTTTGTAAAGTGAAGCCATTATATCTCCATGTCTAGACTGCACTGTGAACATAAAATTGAAACACATCGCTCTGGGACACATCACCAAATTCTGAGACAGATTTTTTTTCTAAAAGCTGGAAGATTTTTGCCCACTCTTGACAGATGGAGAGCTCTCTCTTCCACCAGGCAAGGTGATAAACTAATCTCTCACCATTTTTGCCACCTCTACCGTCATGGGCTATCCGAATTTGGTTGCTCCATCTCGTATGCAGCACCGTGAGACTTAGAACAAGGCTGATGAGAGTTGTAATCACAGCAGCCCTATCCTTTAATGAGCGGTCGATTAATGATACCTCAGCAGGGCCTCATTATGTTACCACTGATGAAAATGGCGAGCAATACAAAGGTACAAGCTACACAAGCCCTGCCACATGTGTGTGCACAAAGCATGTGCTGCTATGGTGATGCTATATATGATTTTGTCCAGAAATAAATGGTGTTGAGTGCCTTTAGGGGGCTACCTGGAGTGACAGTTGGAGTAATAAAACAAGGTTGGTCTTCTGTGAATCATAGTTCGGTGGGTACTTTTTCCTTCTCTCTCCACACATCAGACCACTGAATAAATGCACGCCTGCAGTCTGCATTAACATATGATTCCACACAGGTTACATCAATCAGGCCTGAGATAGGGACTGAGGTCTGCCTTCAAAACCGTGAAGATTTTTTTCAGGGAGACTTTCAATACCTAACTAATGTCCTGTGGATTGGTGCTCTACATCACTTCCAGGAAACTTCTAAGTAGGTTGCTGTGAGTCTTTATTTACTTTTTCACTGTCCAACATAAAACATTTAGTTTCCTTGTGCACCTGAGTAGAAAACTAGAATTTTGTAGAGCATTGTGTAAAGTGTACGTGTAGAGAGAGAGCTCAACACGGACTGCAGTAAATAAATTGCTGTGAAGCACAATTCATCTTTTAATGTGATTTTAAGGTGATTTAAGGTCTCTATTTAAAGTGCTTTATTTTTAGATTAATCCGAGCTGCTGCATGTGTAGGCTGCTAATAATGTGGGGAAAATAAGAGCGGAGAGGGAAAGTCACCGTGGGACTGTCAGCGGTGAATGTTTCTACAGTATGCACATGAGTTATTTCATCATCTTGTTTGTAAAAATAGAGACCCTTTCATCATACCCCAGTGTTGGTCAATAACTAGTTCTTGCAGCTTATGCCAGCTAGAGAGCAAAGTGGTCTAAGAATTATTAGTGAGCTAGCCAGACAATGCTAAATACAAACTATAGATTTTTAATTGGAATATTTCTTGATTACCAAAGGAAAGTATGGCATGTAACATTTATGGCATCAATGTTATTTCTGCACGCCTTGATATTCACAGATCATGTTAGAAGGCATGGTCAGAGCATATATTAAGCTGACACTGTAGTATCTAATTGCATGGTAGGTACATCTTTACTGTTTGTACTATACTATACAAATTTCATGACCACTGACTGAATGTTCTGACCCCTGAAATCGGCCTCTGTGTTCTAAAATCTGAACATCCGCCCTGTTGAAGTTACATTCTAATTTCCCAACCAAAACTGAGGCGCTCGAATGTGTGCATACAGTACGTTTTTGTGTCTCAATCCTCAATTAATTTTCTTAATGTTACATCTTAACACTAACCCTAACCATGACCTCTGTTGCTACAATGTTTTGGCCTTTTGCCCACAAATCATGTGTAAATACATCTATTTTCTATCTATTATATTTCTCCTTGCAATTGCACATTGTCATCGTGGGGCGGCATAACCTTGACATAAAGTAAAGCTGAGACTGGAGTCCACCTTCCATCTTATCTATGGATATACTAGATCATAGGTGGTGTTTGAGTGACAATGTCCAGATCATATTGTGATTATATGACACTGGACAAAGGTCAACTTTATACAAAAAACTCTCTCAGTTTTAAAAAACTGGCTGTGGCATTAGAGGCATTCAGGCATTTCTTAGACTCACACCTGCAACGCCAGCAAACTATGTAGAAGGACAAGTCCAAAGTTATAGTTCCATCCCCCTGCCGCCTCCCCTGTTGTAATGTTTTCCTCTGGTCGCACACACCAAGCTGGTAATTGCTTTGCTCAACCTGCTGAAAAAGCTCCATTACCAGAGACAGGTTAGGTTGTTGTTTTCCGGAGAGCTGGGCAAAGCACCTCCATCAGATTCCACTCTCAGCATGATCACTTTGGGAAGTCAACCTGCAGCCTTGCTAACCTGCTCTCTTTCACTAACAATAACAAGAAAATAGTAAACATATTGTCCCTCACCCCCACTGTTGCCACCTCTGATTTCTTCGGTGAGGGACAAATTGATGCCTGATGTTGGCAGTATGAATAAAGTTAAGCCGCTTTTAATGGATAAACAGACAGTGACATTAAAACACAAGTTGCATGTTACCTATCCAAGAACCAAAGTACAAATTCTAAATACATTATTAAATGGACTTGCATTGAAGGATACTGGTTTGGTGTGACGCTATGTGCTATCACTGGTGCTTTTATAATATTTTGCAAAGCATAAAAATCTACTTCATTGGTGCCATTTTTCTAAACCCTAATAAAATTCAAATAGTTCCACCTCGTGTTTAGTTGTGATGATGCTCATGTTTAGTTCCTTGTCAGGAAAACATTGTAATAAAAGGAAAAATTCAGGAGTTGAGGAAATTAAATGTTTCATATTGTATTGGCAAATTGCTGAACTAAGCTACATGTACGAAATCCCAAGGACATTTTAAAACTACCACGCTAGTGGCTTCTTGACTTGTGTAGTCCAGCCATTTCATGGTGGCTAAACTAAATAAATAAATATTTAAACATGAAATAAATACATAACTTACTTCCTGGCTTGTGTGTAATATCAGCAAAACTGAGAGACTGTGCGCACCTATTTATAATTTATATAAAGCCTTTGATTTTACAGTCTTTTTTTTTCCATGCAATTTCTTTGCATGGAATTCCATTACCATGACATCAGAAACTTTTCATTTTTATTTAAACTTAGATACTTAGCAACAGAGCACCTCACAAGTAAATGCCTGTAACAAGGTTATAAAAAGAGCGATAGGCCTCATAAATCAATTAAACCACAGACAAATTGCAGACAGGTCTAAATGGTCCAATTCATCCTCTATCTCACTGCAGAACCAGATTCCTGTCAGTTCAGAGGCCCAGATCTACTTTTGGACGGTCACCTGCTTTCCTCAGCTTCAGCTGTTAATAACTAAAAATAACTAAGAATACACCAGATTTGTTTGTATCTTGTTTGGGCTTAACTTCCTCTCAAATTATCCACCCACACACACACAGATGCACGCACGCACGCACGCACGCACACACACACACATACACACAGCCCTGGGTTTAATCTATTTCCAAGCTTCTCAGGTTTCCAAACCTTCTCAGGCTAATCTGAGATTTCTCGTCAGGATGGCAGTTATGATTTCATTCAGCACTCACTTTACTGTAATACGGTGACACATCAATCTGGCAATTTTGCTTTTTTGATTGAGTAGCACATTTTTCAATATGACTTAACAGGTTTGACGGTATTAGGCATTAATGCCAGACTGCACAGAATCCAAAGTTACCCATTGCCCTATATCAGTACAGGGTAAAGGTGAGAAAGGGCATCCCATAGGCAGCACTTGGATTTCAGAGCTGCAGGAGTTACCGGATCAAAGGGCAAAGCCATAACAGAAACCCTGTTCTGCATCACTAGAGGTTTGCCAGCCTGTGTATTCTCTCATAGGAACTCTCCACTCATTTCTTTCTCCCGTTCAGCCAACAAGGAATGTTTCCTAATCATTCCAAAGCAGTGGAATCAATCACACTGTAGTTGACTCTGCCAAAGGTATAAACAGAAACCGCGTACTGTACAGCAGCATAGGAGTGAAATATACCTTTTTTGTAGCTAACCCCAGGCGATGGCTGCTATCCTAGTTATCTATCACCGCCAAAGCAAAGTCATTCTTTAAGGAATATTACATGTCTTTATGAAGGATTCCTACTGTTTGTAGAGGACCACCTGCCCCAGAGCCGAGCTGTACAGTAACACAATCTCAGTTTGCTCAACCAGGCGAAATGTTCCCTCTTGACCACTGCAAGCTTCTATTTGTACAGCTAAACAAGTTTGGCACATTCAGAAAATGTGTCTGTGCACTTCATCTATACGAAACAGAGTAAAGGATAAACTTACTTTGCTCATAGGAAATCCTACAGAACCAGGTAGTGATTTGCCAACATTACTGAGTTAGAAAATTGTTACTTGCTGTGTAGCTAGTGTGTAAAACACATTCAAGATACTGGGTCAGAGACTATTTTAAACTGCAGCAGACATTCCCTTTGCAGGTGTGGGTGTCATGTGTAATATGGAAAGTCTTCTGAAAAAGGCAATTCCAAAAATTGGAGAGCAAAAAAATACCAATTCATTGTACTTACAGCTCTTCAAAAAGCCTCTCACTTACCGTCCACCACTCCCTAAAAACATAGCCCTCACTGACTTGTGAAAAAGCCTTTTTCGCAGTATATTACAGGGAAAGCATAACCTCTCTGTGTGCCTGTGTGCACACCTGAATGGTATCAAATGAAGGCATACGAGTAATGGTGACAAATTGCCTCTGAAATAGGTTAGGTCCTGGAGTAGCCAAAAGGAATCAGTGGGGAGACTATAAGCAGGAGTACACTTAGTGAGACAGTCAGACGGCTTCTATCTCAGGCTTTTAAGTCGGGGACCCTACAGTAAAGCCATTACAGCAGCTACTGCAAATATGAAGCACCCTTTCAAGTGTAACTAACACAGCGTCTCTCGCCTTTCATTAGTGCTCTGTGCCAGATCCGTCCGGACAGCAGGGTAAAGTCACGTGTGTACACACTCACAGATTGCACATGCCGTAGACCTCAACATCTGTGATGCTTTTTCCTGCTCTCAGTCCAGCTGGATCAACATATGCAAATCTTTCAAAACCATATTATTGTCATTACTGTCACTTAACATTATTCATCATCGTTCTGATATTATAAAATGAAACAGAAGACAACAATTGACTATGAATGGCAAAAAATGAAGATCCTTCCTGGCAGTTTCATGAAACTTTCTATAGTAATGATTAATGAGTGGAGGCGGACCAGTTCAGGGCACTGTGAAAAATGACTGCTCGGTACATCTGATATGCAACGTGTGTTGACCTGCAAGCTATCCGAGGTAGGAAGGTTAAACACATGCTCACCTTTCACATTCATCTTTCTTTCCATTGCAATATTCAGTTCTTATTAGACTCTTTCCTCTCCTTGCTGTCTGAGTTGACTCAACAAATATACATATTCCAACGGAATAATGGGAATTCATAAACAGACTAATGGCATAAAAACACAACATTTCTTAATACTTTCACTGGAAACAGAATTTATACAATGGTATCTCCTTGCTCACAGGAACCATGTATAAGAAGGACACATAATTGTTGCTGGGATGCATAGCAGCATTAATTACACTGGTGTATTCCCCTATGACAGCAGGCTTGGCAGGGGTCTGTACAGGAGAGGAAACTGTGAAAGTACATCGGCTTTTTGAACTTTTTTAATTAGCTACTGATTTTTAATTAGTGGTTGATAAAGTGTGTCTCCAAGTGAGGATCATTAATGATGATTATAACTGAACTGAAGCTGATGACCTTTGACACGCCATGATAATGTGAGGGTGAAGCTGACAGGAAACGGGGAACCACCAGCTTTATCTATCCACATCACAGAAAGCAGCTGTCACTTTCCCCAAAGGTTACCAGCCAGCCATAATGTTAAAGGGCAAAAGAGACAAACAAAGTGAGTGGGAGAATGGAGAAGTGGGGGTGGGCCAGTGAGGGGCATGGGGGTGGGGGGAGTGAATCATGAAGACCCCCACAGCTCCACAGCCTAATAGCCCAAGTGAAAGGTTAAAATGTGTTGGAGGCACACCTCCAATGCCGCAGAGCAAAATGTATTATTTACAATAATACAAGATGATATAACCAATAAATATAATACTGTAGAGTAATTTAAAAGCAAACATGTTCAATATGCGTCCTTACCAGTTTCAGCTGAATTGTATGTATAGCATGGGGCATGCTTTCTCTGTGTGTACCTGAACATACTACACAGAGATGGAGATGTTACTATACATACCATGTGACACCATCACAAAAGTGGTACATGCTATATCTGGCACACGGCACTAAGGAATTTGCACTGCGGATGATGTATGTAAATTAGGAAAATATACTATATATAAACAAATACATATACAACTTCCATCTGTGAGGCTGTGAGGGGTGTGCATGCATTGGGTGTTGGAGCGCATTAGTGTGAAGTTGAAGCCTCTTTCTATATTAAACACAAAAACTATGTTTAAAGAAGAGATAATGATTGGCAAAAGACGAAAAAAGACAGGAAATTCTCAGAAGCACCAAGAACATTATCTTGACCTATGCACTGACAAGGCTTCCAGCACACAATGCATTAATACCTGCTATGGGTACTGTAACTATGATGGTCTACTTCAAACAACATGTACCACTGGGCAGGCTGCGGAGGATTCAATCAGATATTCTCTTTGAATCAACAACAAAATAGATTATTTTCAGAGGAATGCAGGAGTTGATTAATGTATTTCAAAGTAATTAATTCACAGCATAGCTTCCCCTGAAAAAGGGCCAAGTAACACAGTTATACCAAAAACATAGACACTGACTGGTTACTTCTGAAAATTGATAGCAGACAAGCCTGGTGAATACAAATTATTCTGAATAATTCAACCCTTTGAACCCTTAAGTATCGCCCCTTTTCTTGATACAAGCTTGAAAATGACATACCCAAAATAAAATGTTCTTGAACCCTTTTGACTACAGGCATTAAGAAGATTAAGAATTACTTCCAATATTACTAAAACAAAGTTATAGAAGCTCAAACAAAGTGAAAGTGGAAGATTTTTTTTCTCACAGAAAATATTAAGATTTATAGTTTTTGACTGGATACAGCTGTGGCTGGTGCGCTTACACACACAATGGAGCAGTTACAAATCCCCTTTCAAATTTGAGGACAATATCACCAAAAATTGTTTAGTCTAATCTATATCTAGGCAGTTTTAAAAAAAGGACCTTTGGAGACTCCAAAAGGACACATGGAAACAAAATGTTATTATGTGAGGTGGAAAATACTGCATTTTGTTTACTAAACTACAGATCATTTTTTATCCTGAAAAAAGTCTTTGCACTTCCCCTTGCTTGTTACCCTCCCCGCAGCTCCCTCTCCTTGCAACAATACTCAGACAGCAGCAGGTCGAGAAGATCATAAAAAATAAGTACAATAATCACAATAATCTTTGTACTTGGGCTCATTGTGTTCGAGATAGAAAATCTTTGTTTTGTATAGAGTATACAAGTACTTTTGTAGAAGTATACAATGGTAAAACGATGATAATTCCTCCAGAGAAAAGTAAACAATGAATATTGTCTTTAGTGCATTTGGTTTATTCCACCCTTCTCGTGAAAAGGACACTGACAGAGATGGTGAGGTCCCCCCACGCTTGTTTTACCCCCCATATGTTACAAAAAAAGGAACTGTTGTTGCTAAAGCTATGGCATCTTAAAATAGGTTACACATATAGAACTGTGGGTTTTAATGCTTTCAAACGGTATATCTAGTTACCGAAGGTAAAGAATGAATGGAAAAAACCCCTCACCGGCCCAGCCCTGGTGAGACATAAAGGGTTAAGGAGCAAAACTTATTTTAAATGGTAACCAGTAATAAGTGCTTGGACGGGGTTAGATTTCAATTCTTGCTTTAGATGAAAATCTGGAAGAACATTTAAAATACTATAAGACATGAATAGCTTCATACAAGACAATTTACCAAGGTCTAGCATGAACCATTCAGAGGAAACTGCTGAGATCCTGGCTTTGATTTCCCCCCCGCACAGTAAGGAAGAGGCCGATGCCAAATAATCATCTTAACACTGGAGTGCAAATGAATAAAATGTAAGATTTATTCCTCCCTAACAAGAGAATCTGAAAAAAAGCTGAGCAGCTGAGCAAAAAATACTAGGCTGCCTCATTAAAAGATGCTCTAAAATCTAGCTGAGTTTAATTATTAATGTGAGTCACCTGCATATAAACTGCATCCTGTTTTTGATGCATTCATACATTGCACTTATCTAAATTATTCAGTGGATTGGTCATGAAGCCAGCAACAAAAATAAAACAAAATGGAAGCCCTTACTGTGAATATTGGGCTGAACCAATCCAGACTTGCTCCTTGTCTTATCTTGCTTAATAGATGTCACTGGGGTATTGCAGCTCCTTCTAGGGGTTTGCAATAGATACAACACTAAGGTCCCCGACATAATAAAATAATAAAGACTTTTATTCTTCGTTCAAACACAGGACTCTGGGAGGGGGTCTCTGTGAACTGAATGAGAGTTTCTGGGTGAATATTGACAGGTGATTTACATGTATAATGCAGTTTGCTTCTTGCAGCAGGGAGGGTAGTATAGAGTCAATTATGCAGCATAAAACTATGTAATTAAACTTCAAGAAAAACCCTCTCACAACCTGGACTTTCAGTTAGGTTATTATGTAACCAATTATTTAAAGTAAAACCTTAGATGCTCATAAAAGAGACACAAAAAAACAATTACACCATGGCATGTATCTCAGCATATGCGAGAAAACAAATAGCATCTTTTGCCAAAAAAGAGCCCATATACACTGCTACACTGCTAATAATAAAGTTTACTCTTTATTATTAATAAAGACAATTGATAAACATAACATACCAATTATGGTATGATATAATTGGTGAGCACCGGACCATCTTGGAAAACAGCATAAGTCCATATGAAAACAGTAGAACATGTTGTCATGAATTCTCAGTTCTGCTCACACAGTGAACATAAAGTGATGAAAGAACAAAGCATCTTGGGAGTTAGCATCTCCCCCAGTGACCTACCTGCCAGATTTAATGCCAAAATTCTTGTGAACAAATCATTGGGCTTTGCTCTCAAATTATGGTTCAATGTCCTGGCTTAGAAACAAATAGTCCCAAAAGGATCTTGTTTCCCTTAGATTTTCAGGGACAGAAAAGTGTGATAGATTTATCTCACCAATTGCTGATGGTTTTGAGCATTCAGTCAGTACTTTTTACTGGTTATTATCATCATTTTTTCGGTGGAACATTTAAGTTTTTGCTGATATGATCTAGTGATGATATTATAATTCTTTTTTTGTCCGGCCAAACAGAGCATAAATTAGGAAAGTCATTTTGAATGTTGTGCGAATGGTTTTGAAAAAAAGAAAAGAAAAGCATTTTGTAAGCATTTTTTCCAGGGTAGATTTACAGAGTAAGGTTGTGGCCATAGCATACTGTATGGCACACACCAAATATAAATCACGGCACTGTGTTGCTGTCCATCCCTGAAAACGCCTGCCATAAAGTGAACAAAATACATTAAATATTCTAATAGCAAGTTGATCGCTGCAAAGGATGCTGAGAGTCATATAAAGTTATTTATGCCCCATGCGGCATTGCCCTCTATGAAGATGCATAAAAAATAAACAGACCAGCTGCTTTCATTCCCTTACTTTTGAGTTTACAGCACAGGAGTAATCTGTGGAGAAAAAAGCCTCCTGAGACCCAGGAGAGAAAAAAATGTAAGCATGGAAAATTTTTACCTAATGAAAGTCTCTTGGATGACAAAAACATGCAGTGAAAATATTTTGAAGTCTATATATTGTTTATTGAATGTCCCTTCAGCATAATCCAATAAATGGTACTAGTGATTAAGACCAGACTCTCTCTCCCTCTCTCCCTGAATCAGAATAACCCATCTCAAAATCATTAAAAAGCTGAAATAGAACAATGGCTTCTAATTGGCAGTATAAATAATAATTACAGACTTTCAAAAATCCAGCCAGATTGCAGGAGTAGAACCAATAGATGTGAGGGCTGATTGAGAAGAGCGTTTTGATTTTATTTGACTGAAAAGAGTAATTAGTATAAGAAATATCTCACCTATTTCTTAGAGCTCAACTTGGCACTACCTCGGGATATCCCATGGGTTTTGTGATGTACAGCATTAGAGCTTATTCAACCAAGATGGCACCAGGAGCTACTGACCTGGAACTCATCAGAGACTTTTTTTCATTTCAAGCTTAAACTACTGATTTTACTTAATTGCTTTTTAAAAATAATCTGGTTCACTTCTCTCACAGTAATTAAATATTTATTCCATTATCAGGACACAGCAAAATGACCATGAAGGTCTGCTTTATATTTCCCTGGTGCTGTGAGCTTTATTTTGGAATCATTAAAAGAGCATTTCCGTTCCCCCTCTCCCAAGATACACATACCAGCGCTGGTAAATGATGTGGGAAACTGTTGCAGGATTGTCGCAGCTCCAAACACCAGTACCCAGAAAAATCCATGATTTAAGGTTCATCCACAATGAACCTTGTATTAAGTCTATTTCCACTAACACTCCTTTAGTATGTGTGTGTGTGTGTGTGTGTGTGTGTGTGTGTGTGTGTGTGTATGCGCGCGTGTGCATGTGACTGAATATACCTATGTATGCACGGTTATGATTTGTGTGTTGACACATTTGTCTGTGTGTGCATGGAAGTGTTTTTTTTTTTTTTTTGTGGGGATACTTGTGTTTGTGTGTATGTGTGTGTTGTTACCTGATTAATAGTCTCTGTCCCCACGGCCAGGAGAAGCATCAGTATTGTGTCAGATAGACCTCAGCACAGTTACCAAGGGACCCATGAAGTCCAGCCATTAATCAGCCTGAGTGTGTGGGCCTCACACAAGCTGGGCACAGCCCCAAATTACCCAGATGAGCACAACCCCTTATCGATGACCCAGAATGGCAGCGAGGGCCCCTGAAACTTGAGGATGGTGCAGAAAAGATTTATCAGCAGAGCTCCTCCTGGTTTTCATTACAGTGGACACTTCCAAGGCCCTCCCCATCAAACCTGCAGCTGCAGAAGCAGTCACAGCGATGGAGTGAGGGCTGGGGGAGAGGGTCCATGAGGGATCGCTGCTGCACTGGAGCAGAGCTCCTGTTCTGCTGCTTCTGCTCCAGCACTGCATGCTCCTGTTCCCAACCCTGCTTCTGCCCCAGCACTATGCTCCTGTTCCCAACCCTGCTTCTGCCCCAGCACTATGCTCCTGTTCCCAACCCTGCTTCTGCCCCAGCACTGCGTGCTCCTGTTCCCAACCCTGCTTCTGCCCCAGCACTGCGTGCTCCTGTTCCCAACCCTGCTTCTGCCCCAGCACTATGCTCCTGTTCCCAACCCTGCTTCTGCCCCAGCACTGCGTGCTCCTGTTCCCAACCCTGCTTCTGCCCCAGCACTGCGTGCTCCTGTTCCCAACCCTGCTTCTGCCCCAGCACTATGCTCCTGTTCCCAACCCTGCTTCTGCCACAGCACTATGCTCCTGTTCCCAACCCTGCTTCTGCTCAGCCGCCAGTCTCTTTGGATGACAGTGTAACTGCCTAGTTCCAGTTCCACGTAATTAATTCTGAACAATTCAAAATTTGCTCTGGAGATAAATCTGGCCCTGACACTGAAACTTGTGTGAGCAGACTTTTCAGAGGAGACATTCTGATGTATTCTGAGGAAAGGGTACTTTCATTAAGCAATTTTGATGGGCTGATGAAGTTGTAACTCAAAGCAAATTCACAATCATCTGAAAGCACACAGCTTAGAATAGGTCAGCAAGTCAAAAATGTCAATACTGAATCAAAGCTCGCATCTTTGATATTCTTGGATGGAAAACCGGCAGGCTGAAACCTTCAGGCCTAAACACTATTCACACAAATAGAACTCATACAGTGGACAAAAATATTTTGACAAAAAAAATGCCTACCTTGCCTGAAGGGAACATTTCAATAACCTGAATCCCCTGAAGAGTCATAAATTAACTGTGTTAAAAATACCAGGGGCCAACTTAATCCTGTTTTTCAGTGTACTGTGACTCTCTGTCCAATCGTTCAAGCACACACCTTGACCTACAATGTTACCTACATATTGCAGTGACCTACAATGGGACTGCAATCAGCTACAGGTAACTATCCTGACTATACTAATAAATTAAAAGTTATTACTTATGTAGTGTTTATTATTTTCAAATACAACATTTGGAGTAGGGTACTTAGTGTGTACAGGTTTTAACACTTCTAACCCTTCATAAATGAACATGTACTACCTCGCCAGGAGTTTGCTGCAGAAGAACATCTGAGCTGAAATAAAGCAATTTGGAATAAATAATACAGCAGTCTTTTAAGATAACCTTATGGCAATTAGCAGAAGGAAGGAAACTCAAAATTACAAAAGTCCACGATCTAAAAACCCTGTCTTGTGAGTGTAATTACCTTTCTACGTGCTATAGTTTAAATACCAGTACATGACATCTTGCTTACCTCCCACTGTGTTGGGAGAATTGTACTATTCAGATTTGGAGATTTTAATTTAATGAAAATGAAATAAACATGAAATTTCAAAACAGAAACTCAACAAATTTCTTGTCACTAGAAAATAGGATACTGGTGCCCTTGTCATAAAAACTGAGCTCCAACTGCACCCCATCATATTCGCAAACATCTGCCTTTAAACCCACAGCAAGACCAGGCATGCTTCGGAAAGGGAGCTGATCCCAGGAAAGCAAGTGGTGAAAGCCATTACCGCAATGACTACCAAAGAAGAGCACGTGTGTGACAAACAGCCTCTTTCCAGATGAAAGGTACCAGATTTAACCGAGAAAGCCTGCATATACCTGGGTATTGGACCTGGCTGTGGGGTTCACTGGAGAAACTTATTTTTTTAAATGCAAGAGTGTTTTCATCACACACAGAAAAGCAGATACATGGAAACCACAGATAAAACACAAACAGATCAGAGGCCAAGGCCATTCATCTTTTCAAGATGATAGTGGTTCTTTCTGGGAGTTTCTGGTAAGAATAAACAAAGGAAATGGTGATTTCATCTCAGTGGTTTTGTCTGAATCATATGAGGGTAAAAGGATTTTTATAACCCCTATCTCTGTCATACGGTATCAACACGATGAGGGATAAAAAAGTCACACTAAGTCAATCTTATGGACTGACCAGTCAACTGAATTGAACTTAAAGACCAGAATAAACATACACTACTGACACAATCTTTATTATCGCTGATGTAAAGGTGAACATTAGACTGAAATAAACAGTGTTTGATATAAAGAAGGGCATAAACAAAATCAATCAATTTGCTAAAGACGCCAAAGACCGCAGGTCATTGAAAATGAAATGCATATAAAAAGGAAAGGAAAATTGAATTTTCAGAGACTTCATTCTGAAATGTATAGCTACAAATTCAGATTACCCTGCGGTACTGTATTGAGAATGGTGTTGCAAATGTAAGTAATTATTCCAATCAATAAAAGATGCAAATGTGTTAAAATTATAATGAACAAAATTACGAACAACATTCCATGCTTCTGAATTACATTTATTTGTTCATACAGCTTTCCAGAAATTTTACTGCTGCTTCTTCCTTTCAGCTACACTACATCTGCAAATAAGGAGTGTGGCAAATACAGTACATTCCCTGCAGGTGAAAATGAGGAGGAAAAGCAAAGCTTTTAGCTGGATAGCCCAGCTGCTTTAGGCTTCAGACTGAGGTGCATTGATGAGCCTCACAGCCGCAGATCGAATCCAGACCATGCCAGAGCTGACTGGCTGCTAGCATCACAGGGCCAAACGCAAATGTAAATCCATCGCCCAGCGAATGGGAGGGTTTAATAGGATACGCTTCTAGGTCGGGCTGCATGATATATCGTATACCTATCGTTATCGAGATATGAACATGCAAGACAAAAGACATACCGCCAAAGAAATGCTTGAACTGCGATGAACAGTATTTATTAAAATGTATGTGCTGCTAAATTGATTGGCTGTCCATGTGCAATTTGTTCATTAAAAGCATGTTGGAAAAAATGTATTCAATGTTTTTTATTCAGTGGGCATATGTCTATTTTAGCAGCTTACCTAAAGCAGACTGTGCACACTTCAATGTTTGTTTATGTATCGCAAGTCATATGGTCATTCTAATATTCAATAACATTATTGCATAACGCACATTTCCCTCATATTGTGCCGCCCTAGTTCTAGGGTTGCATTGCTATTTAACAAACCAGATCGGGTACCTGTAGATTGCAGTCAAAGCTGCATATGAAAGATCTTCCTCTGACTCCACTCTATGCAAGCTCAGCTGGAGTCTGTGATGTGAAAAGAACAGCGGGCGACACAATGTTTCAGAGTACTGTGGATGTCTACATGTTCCTGAATCAGCTGCGGGATTTGTACAATGTATGTTGGCTGCGATTGCAGACGATTGGCTATTCCAAATTTGGGTGGGAATTGGATATGCTCAGCCCCACGCCGGGTGCCAAATGATTATTATTATTATTTAAAAAATGTTTACATTTTCAAATACATTTTCAGGAATAGTAATATGTTAAGTCATTTATATTGTTTCTCCAGCTCACTGGTGGATTTAGCAACACTGTACCTCTTGTGTACTAATTTTATATTTTCTCTCTCCCTGTTTAGGGGTTGGCATAATTGGACTCCTCCGGTGGCCTGTGCTGGTTTTTCATCAGAAGTAAACACTCATCCTGGCTCAAAGGGTTTCTCAATTGATACAACAGCTTGATTTAATTAGAATGCTCTCTATATAACAGTGGATGAAGTAAAATTATCATCTCTCCACTGATTTAGAGCTGGTCAGCCCCACGGCCCTTTGCTCATTCAATCACAACAACAACAATCCACTTAGGAGCAATAAGTAACTCCTCCCCAGAGGAGCAATCAGCTATAAATTTCCACAGAAATCAGCAATCAGCCAGAGGGACACTGCCGTTTCCCCCGACAACAATTCAAACAGAAGACAAACCACACGAGGGTCTCAGTAAATGTATCATACATACTTGAAGACTGAGGGGCTTTGCAACTGCCATTTAAGTGAAATCTGCGCACTTCTCCACAGACACAGTTGTGGAATAAGCAAACCTGAGGTGTGTAAATCTGTGTCTTTTTGAAAAAAGAAACGCAACTGTAAGCTTGACACAAACTCCTGGGTTTGGCATATGGACAGATTGGCCAGACCTACCTATGGTACCGGACCAGCTGAGACAGTCTTGGTCTGACTCTGAGAGTAACTGTCCTGGAACTAAATCAGCAACTGGACTGGTTTATATGGAATTAAGGACATCCAGCAGGTCTTACATTTTCAGACCACTGTGACATCTTCCATTCTCAGTGACACTGCCATTGGAGAGGACCTTCTCAGTATCACTGTAAAAGCACATTTGGAGGTTTTCCCCACAAAATACAATTTCTCCCTTCAGTACCCAGCAAACCATGAGTCATATTGTATCATGTACCCAAATAAGCAAGTAATGGAATCAATGTGTTACATCATCAATGGATGCCATGCATATTAAGGGCTTTATACCCGCAGGCACAATTACATTGTTGATTTATTTGTGAACTAAATTTCATGTCTTCAGGTAAATCAACAGTAATTTACTAACACTCATATAATCAGTCACTTTTGCTCAACTTCTATGATAATACCAATGCATTTTCTAACATCATTACACCTGATACCGTTGCTTTTATGGGGAAGTGGTGTTCATAATGCAAGTGGGTGTGGGGTGTATTAAATGTATTCCTGGAAAGTTCATCTTACAAAACTTGAAATATCAAACCATGAAATATCATTACATTTGTAGTGTAAGTGATCTGTTTGGTTTGCCACTTACACTACAAGCACCAATAGTTCTTTTTTGAGAGTCTGGGGCATGCACATAGAGTAGTGAGGGGATTGTAATTGTAAAAATATAACAATTAGCCTGATACTGCTCTGTTTCAGGCATTGTTGGCAGCCTCCCAATCTGGAGGAGGCACTGATTTTATATCCCAAAATACTACGCTACCTTTTCAAACTGACTTTCATACTGAGAGGTCTGTGTGTGACCGTAGTATCAGTGCATGTGTGTATCTGTCCTTGTGCCATATGTATGCATGTAAATCAGGGTTTGTGTTTTTGTGCCTGTTGAAAAAGTCTCTCTCTCTCTCTCTCTCTCTCTCCCTCCGTCTCTCTCTCCCTCTCCCCGTCTCTCAATTCAATTGCAATTTGCTTATTGGCAGGACAACAACAGTCACATTGCCAAAGCAATACAATATTATACAGTACATACAAACACATGTATGAACACTGACAGTAAACATATTACAAGTAATAGTTTATTTTTCTAAGTTGTGAAGAACAAACAAATATATTATATTTAATAATAAAATGTAAAAAATAACAAAATAAATAATAATAATGCATTTAAAAAATATTTCAAATAGATAAACAAAATGGCAATTGTAAGTAACATTAACATTAATTCAAATACATATATTACATGTAGAGAGCAGAGACCTTCTCTGAATATTATTGAGACATGGTCTCCAATATAATAATATTTATATTTTTAAAGATGATATTTTATTTTTATATTTATTCTCTCTCTCTCTCTCTCTCTCTCTCTCTCTCTCTCTCATGGCACCAAAATTATGCATTAATGCAAGCAGAAATGCACTGCTTTCGGAAACAGGGGGAAAAGAGTGCATTTGTGTAAAGGAAGTAGACAATAGCAAGCAAACAGGAACGTGAATGTACTACACCTGTACTATAACAGTATACGGTGATACTGCTGAAACTTGAATCTCCATTCAGTGGTAATAGAATAACATATTTCACCAGTAATACTGTAAACAAAGTGAATGTTTAATAAACATTAAAAATTAACTTTGATAAACTAAATTTGTACAAGAGAATATCGTGTCTCTTACCAAAAATATTTTTTGAAATGCACTGTACTGTATATTCATTATTTCTGCTTTAAATGTCTTCTGCTTTACCCAATATCAGAGTACAGACTTTTATTACAGATTTATTTTCCATAAGCAGCATTTAGTAAATTACTATTCAATTTAAGTGCCAATAGGGCCAGATGCAGGCACGGGTCAGCACCCCAACTCAGCGCAGCTTCTAAGGGCGGTACAAATGAGCTTGCTATGAGGCCATGTAATGTACTACAGCAAAGCTGCAAGCCAACAACCTCTCACTGCGTATAAATAAAACCTTCCGGCAAGGAGGCCAGCTGCACTTTAAAGACGTCACATGAGTTAGACTGCACCTCTGAAGCCGTTACATGTCTGAAATGCATGTGACATCACAGGCAGCACAATCCCTCCCATCCTACCATTTTCCTCAATGGTGCCAACGAGGATGGAAAGATTTTGTGTACAATACTGTAAATCACAGCCTGCATTCAGTGAACATTTTTACAGTATATACAAAATGTGTACTGTACCCCATGATGTCACTCATCTGCTCTTTACCTCCCAGTGGGTCCTCACTGTCCTAAAGCACTAAGAGAGGAACTCAGTAAGGTTGCTCAGACTGAGCCAGCATGGGCTTATTACGCCACTGTCTCTGGTGGAACATTTACACATGAAGTACACTGCCAAGCACTACAATTATAACCATTGATAAAAATGTATCATTCCTGTACCATTACACATCTGCATAACACGTGTGCCCAACTCCCCACTTGTCTTTCACAGAAGTTAAACCTAATTTGGATAACAGCTTGTTTGCACACAGCTCATTACAACTGAGAGAATGCTACTGTATTTATGTCTGGAGTCTGTGAACAACAGAATACTGAATGGGCAATGTATTTTCTGTAGCCTATATAGTCAGACTGCGTTGCCCATACGGGGTGATTCTTTCCAGGCCAGACAGCAATAATACACAGATATAAAGGTAGTACTGTTTCAGAGCATTGCCACTGAATCAGATGGTACCAGTCTGGAGGATTTATACTAGACACAAAAGATCTTTCCTAGCCGACCAGTCCAAAGTCCTCAGAATCCTCGGAAAATCCTGCCATTGTCTCAGAATGAGGTAATTTTCGTTCTTCCGATTTTGTGTTCAAACTGACTCAACAGAGCAAGTTCAAACACATACCACCGTTTCTAAAGGAATGTTTTGGTAATAACAAAAAGTGGAGAATTAGATTAGACCCGTTTTCTTCTTGATCTTTCTTACAGTTCGAATAGAATTCCTCTCACTCGTAGCAGGTTGATTTGTGTTAATCTGGTCATCCGATTAAAATAGAACATGTCCGTGCTCTATCATTATATTGTAACACAGTTTGCTAACATCAGTGTGTACCAAGCTGTGCCCGGGGAGATTCCTAACACGTGTGCTCTGGAACGTGTCCTCGTACTTTTCTCCATGCATAGCCCTGTTAGTCTTATTAATGTTTAATTATGTCCCGTTTAAATTTCATTCAGGGGCAACGTTCTAGGTTTTACTGCACGTGTTGTTCGGGGGTCTTTTGTGTGCGCTGAAAATTCATACAATTTTCATGAATTTGTACACCCAGGACTGTGCCTGGTTTAAGTTTTAACGACGTTTATTTTGCAGTAAATCTATGTTATTTCAACAAGCAGGCGTAAACGTGTCGTGGTTTCTCTCCTTTAAGTCGCTTCGAAAGCTTTGACCTGCGAAATGTCTTGAGAAAACGGAAGAGATTGGATCGGGTTATAGGGGTATTACATTTCTGACATAGCCAGCTTAATGCAGTAGGCTATTTCTGTTTTGGAGGGGTTTTCTTCTCACATTAACAGATTAATGCGCGCATAAACACATGTCTGCGAAGAACCTGCAGTAAATGGAAATCAGAATAGCATGTTTCTGTAGAAAAATGTCAACGTGCAGTAAATCATATGCCTTATGGAACATTATACACCGGGATTCACTGATTCGTACAAGCGACTCATTCTCAATATCTGTAACACTGATCATAACATTTATCTCTCATGCATACCAAATTACTATTGTCCATAAGCAATCAGCAAAGATAATGTAAGCATTTAACATCAAAAAGAACAACAGGAATCGCACATAAGTAGAAATAATACACATTTGAACTGACTGCACAATGTATCGAAAAGTACGCATGTGTGGCTATTTTCAAAAGAATCGACCGCGAAGCTATACGTTTAAAAACAATAGGTACAGAATATGCACACAGGTCCTACACGAAATATTTATCAAAAATAAAATTGTATTAAATCTGTACCTTGTATGTGTTGGTTGACTACATTCTCGAGGCGATCAAGTCTTTCTATAATCCTCAAAGTTTCCCCCTTGTTGTCCTCCTCTAACTTTTTCTCCGGGACAGGTTCTGGAACTTTGATGTACACATTCGCGATGTAATTAGTGACCCATCCTACGTACAGCAGACACACGATATTGGTCATGCCACTCAGGATCACACATGTAGACACCAGAGTTTTTGTTCTCCTGGTGCAAGCCATTCCTACATCCCTCCATATAGCCCACTGAATTTGAGACACCAGAGAACAAGTGCGGCAGGTCCACCTCAATTACAACCTTGTGTCAATTGAAAGTTACTTCGTAGCTTGATTAAAATATCGCATCCGCACTCTGGAATCCGGCACTAAAAAGGCGTTGCGACTACAGTCTCCGCTTGTGTTCGTTTCTGACCTTGCTGTGGTACGTTCCCCGTTATGTATAAGGATGCAATTCGTTCAATTCAAACCGCGGCAAGTGGGAATAACTTTTCAGCTCCCAAATGCCTTTCGTGTCATTCCAAGGCAATAAGACAGACTAAAATTAGACGGCTCGGCGGAGCTGAAACCTGGACACCCCTACAGAATTGATGGCGAATGAGACGCGTCCGTCGAGCAGCGCGCTTCGTCTTCAATTGGATAGCGGTCCAATTAAAAGGAGGTTTGCTTTCTGCTCGTTCCTTTTGAGTTGGGAATACTTCCTCGATAGAGTTGTAGGCTATTTGTTGAAAGACTGTCAAAAGCGTGCGGAAGAACGTATGCTATCCACGTTCGACAAAACAGAAGGGTTCAGACCGCGCTTTTGCACACAAGTTTGCTGTCTGGCTCCTTTCAATGTCCGCAGGGTTTCCGTGAATCCTGCAGCGGAAATCACCGCGGGCACCATGATTAACTTGGAATGTGTGACATTTACAAAATACATACACCCCTGCTATTCAACACCACGGAATCAGCCTGCATGTTAATAAGTGCTTTCTGTAGGCTTTTTTTGTGTGAACATCTTCACTTAACTAAAACGGAGTGGTAACATGTACAGTATAGGCTATGTTCTATTGGGTTAAATTGAGATAATTTTCTAGTTTAGTAGATGTAAAAATAAACACCAGTTTAAAACTTTCGTCTAGGCTATAGAAAGATTTTTAAAGGTCCTGTGTACTGGACCAGCTGAATATTAATTGTGTATTTTGTGGATCAGTCCCTTAAATTAAAAAACGTCAAACTAGCCTTACTAGCCTACTATACGCTACCGCGTTCAGCATTTAAGATGAGAAGAGCATCGTCCTTACAAACTGGCATAAGCACTGGGTTAATAATTTTGCTTTTGCCGATACATTGCTGTGTACAGAGTGCGTAATGCGTGCCCGGTGAATGAATGAAATATACAATCAATTATATTTACAACAGTTTTTTTTTATTACGTTTGATGGTTACGAACATATAATTGCCAGACGAAGCTTATAATAATTAGACCATGTATCTCAAAACGAGTACGTAGTCATAATTTCGCACTAAGATTTCTGCACGCAGTAATGCAATGTAATCAATTGTGCAACTTCCCAACATACTGTAAGAATGATGTTTCCTAGGATTTCAGAAATGTATATCGACCAAATCTAGGAATATGTTTTCTCTCCTTCATGTTATAACTCATGTATGACTTTTCAGGTTTGAAGTGTTGGAAAGTGAGTGACTGCAGTACTTACTTAAGCCACACGGTAGAGACACTGGAATTTAAGATGCACGGAGCTGATTTTTAAGCATTGGATAAAGTACTTAGCAAAACAATTCTTCAACATTCCCGCACAAGGAAATAACTTGACATGTAAAGTAACAAATATAGAAAATACTGTATCACCTTAATAATTGTTTTTATTGTAGGCAGGCGCATTCGTTCTTTTATTTACAAGTGTCCACCTGTCCGATTTAGGGAACACCTTAATTATGTCCATATAACCTACTCAGTGTTTCTTGGAAACTCCCCATTCACTGTAGTTTCATACTTTTCATTCCAATTTGAGTGCTTTAATAATGATGATAATAATAAATCTGTTTACCGTGCATGGGAGCCTCTTTCCTCTCACTACATAAGATATAGTGTTGTAAAGCATTGGACTACTTTTATAAACCTTTTGAGTATTTGTTCAAATGTTTATACTCTCCACACAGTAGTTGCCACAGTAGATGTAAGTTAAAAACACTGACGCAGATAGCTACAACTGTGAATGATGAAAGGTGAATGAACTGGAATGTTAAACAAGCTGATTTGCTTGTTGTTTGTTGTAGTCATTTTCCGTAGCTTAATTTGCTGTATCCATTTGTATATTTGCAGTTTGATGTATACAGGGATCTGTGTGTGTGGAAGCCACAAATGAGAATTAAGAATTAAGCTCATAAACCTCACAGTCATCCCCAGTAAAAGTATTGCGGGCGACATGGCTCAGGCAGTAAGAGCAGTCGTCTGGCAGTCGGAGGGTTGCCAGTTCGATCCCCTGCCCGGGCTGTGTCGAAGTGTCCCTGAGCAAGACGCCTAACCCCCAAATGCTCCTGACGAGCTGGTCGGTGCCTTGCATGGCAGCCAATTGCTGTTGGTGTGTGAGTGTGTGTATGAATGGGTGAATGAGAAACAGTGCTTTGGATAAAGGTGCTATATAAATGCCAGCCATTTATATTGTATTGTATTTACTTACAAGATATTACAAATTAACCCTTAAGCACTTAGCATGTGGTCTCCATTGTAATATATGATATGATCTCGGGCTTGTGTTGAGGGTGCAAGCTGCAACCATTGGTCAGTCCGCCAAGACCACGGGGTATTCTAGGCAGTTCTGATGTTAGCGGGATAGGGTCAGGCTCTGCATGTGGAACAATAGCGATTGGGAAGGCATTTCACGCCACGGCTGGTATAGTTGCCGTGACGACTCACTGCGCTTATGCAGTGCACAGCTGTCTCTCTCTTCTATACACTTTGAGCAGGTGACAGGTGCCATCGCCAGGAGAAAAAAAACACCACTGCTGTACGCCGAACTTTCCATAAGTTGACCCAAAGATCATTTCAGACAACAGCCTTTCGTGCTGACAGAAGTGCCTGCAGGCAAACTTGATTGGCTATTGGTTTGAATGCAGAGCAGTTTTCTGACTAGAGACCTTCACTGCACAGCTCATGTGTAGACTGCACATTTCTGTAAACCGCATTCTCGCTTGAGAAAACTGGGTTGGGAAGTAGGCCATGCTATTCTGCAAGATAAAATGGAGGACAGGAGGGCAGGGGGTCTAGTCAATGTTCACGTCAGAGGATGAAGAATAGTTTATGAAGCAAGGCAAGAAATGCATCTGTTGCAAAATGTCGGAAAACATCTTTGTGATGCTATGCTCCGTGATGGGAATGCGCCTCTCACACCTTAGTTTAAACTGTCTGGAATTTTTTGTTTTACATGGGCTGAATCCACCAGCTTTGATAGAATCTCTCTTTTGCTTGCTCCGCACTAAATCAGGGCATCTAGTGTCAAAAGGAGTAACTGTATTTTTAACAAAAGTCAGCATATGATGTATTTAATATACTGAAATTTAAAATGATGAAGACAAGACAGAAAATGTGTATCAATAGTCACTTTAATTTGATGTATCCCTCATGTGCAGCATAAACAAATACTTACGCCTCCCCCATAGGGGGCGGCTTATTCCAATCGTTGGGTTTCTTTCTACATTTATTTCCCGCAGGATTTATATGCATCATCAGAATCCATGTCCACCCACTAGTCCGAAACCTCTCTAAAAATGTCTTTTTTTATTATCATTTTTTCTTCTGGCTGGTTAATATTGTGGCGACGGAATCTCAGAAACCGCAGGGTCCTGGAACTAGTCCTTGTACATCAGAGATGTATACTTACTGAATGGAAGTACCTCAATACAAATGATACAAAACTAGGCCTTCTTCAATGTTGGTAATTTGAATGATACAAAACTTTTGTTTTGAATAGCCACATAAACACAGTAGAAATTAGGTAAGCGGCCAAGGTCATATGGCCAATTGAAAAAGAGGTGCGACAAAAAAATGTAACTTCTTTGGGCTAAATATAAAATAGTCTGTATATACTCATGTTTTGCACTAAATCTATGCCATAGTGCAAGTAGGTGAAATGCATATAGCCTGGTTATTCAATCTGGACATAAACAGATGGATTTCAACTTAATGGCCTAGCATAATTTACCCTTCTCAGTGTCCCAACATATCTACATATTTATAAGGCATAGTTCTCCTGTGGTGAGTCATGGTCTGCTATATAAAAGCGACTTATATTGAAATTGGAATTGCAGTGCATTGGGAATAAAAACAAACCGAGGCAGTGGAAGGGCAGGTGGGGGGAGGCATTTTACCTGATCGCCCAGCGATCATAATTTCTAGTTTACTATAATTTTGGTGATTCATGAAGTCCAGAGAATAGACTAAACGTTTCTTTGCATGGTTCATTAAGGAGCATGGTATAGCACCGAGGAGCAGTGAACAAATCCCTCCTTTACTGTAAATACTGAAAATCTCTGAGCTGCAAGACCTGCTCTACAGTTATTACAGCACAGTAATAACTTCCTGTATTCATTTACCTCTTAAGATTCAGATTGAAGTCTTAAATTTGAGCAGCAGTGATACAGGAGCCATGTTCAGTGGTGTCTGAGGAATGCCTTTTTTTTCGGTTCTCACAATGTGTGAGTCATTTCTCTTTCCTGGTGAACAGCATGGATTATTTGTTCCTCTCCTTACAAACCCAGAGGCCTGCCAAGAGCCCTTTTGAATTATAATTACTGATATCAATCATGGCGTTAACATCCGAATCGTATCGGCGAGGTGTTGGTGAGGTATCTCGCCGTGTCCCGGTCTGGGCTCCTCGGTCCTCCCTCTCCCTCCGAAAAGCATGATTTATCGTTTGTGTCTTCTCAGCGCAGGCTAAAGGACAGAGAGGTGTGACGGCTGCTTCACCTGCTGAAGAGATGTTTGCTGTTTGCATGCTGAATGTGGGCCGGCACTCTGCAGGTGTTCTGCAGTCATTCTAAACACCCTCACAATCAGATCAGTGCTGGGGTGTACTGGGGGTAAACATGAGCGGGTGATGCAGCTGACATTGATTTTGATGGTCACACACTCCTCATCGGTGCGGCGAGACACACACACATACATACGCACACACACACACACACACACACACACACACACACACACACACACGCCCAAACACAAGCGACTCCTCAACACACATACTAATTACCACATACCTAACGACCACAGTCTTTTCTTTTGTTATTGTAAAGCAAATGGGTTTTAGATCCATTCATCAGATCAGACTTTAATTTTGAAGCACGGTTCGTAATAGAAAATGGATTTTTCTCCCGTTCAGTGAGAGCTATAAGCTGTGGCTGTGGGAGATGGGATGAGATATTCGGTGAAGTGCCACCGTGAAGCACCGGTAGCTTACACCATTTTCCTTAATCAAGGCGTTCTGGTGGGAGGGGGTTTGTGATGCAGCAAATCAATGGGGAACTAAGAGCTAATTCTCACATCTGCTAAAATAAACCTGGTACTGTGGCGGATGTGTGAGTTCTGGACTTAATCCGCAGCATTATCCATGCAACATCAATGCTAACCCGCTCAAACTGAGACTCTTCCCTCACAGACACAGAAGTTTCATAGTTACCATGGGTGCCCCCCAATGTTGTTCATACATACATACTATGCCACACATTTTCCTGATCAATGGTAATTTTTCACATTACATTTGTTTCCACTTGCAGCTCCCCTATACCTCATCTCCTACCTCTAGTACCCTATGCCCTATCTCATATTCCCTACCCCTCTATCCATTATACCCACTCCTAGTACCCTATGCCCTATCTCATATTCCCTACCCCTCTATCCATTATACCCACTCCTAGTACCCTATGCCCTATCTCATGTTCCCTATCCCTCTATCCATTATACCCACTCCTAGTACCCTATGCCCTATCTCATATTCCCTACCCCTCTATCCATTATACCCACCCCTAGTACCCTATGCCCTATTCCATGTCCTCTGTTCTCTATCCGAAATCTCCTGTTCGTCATCTATTATTCATTATACTCACTCACTAACTTTGCGGTTATAGGTTCAATGGCCCTGCCATTGTAGCCCTGGGCAAGGTACTTAACCTGAATTGCTTCAGTAAACATCTTGTTGTTTAAATGGATTGTATATAACTCTGGATAAGAGTGCTTGCAAAATGGCTACATGTAAATGTAAATATCACAAAGTATAAAGTTAACTACTGACTATAACCGTAAGGATGTTTGTTTTTCCTTCAGATGAAGAGATTAATGTTGTCCTCTGAGGCTTGTGTCCTGCTGTTGGAGCTTCCCCGAGTGTCACATTCTGAAAGGAGAAAAGCGATAGGGCAGAAAAAGAGGTGGCAGCAATCCTACAGAAACCTGCTGTTCAGCTGCCTTGAGAAGAGCTGGATGACATCTTCTTAGACCAATGCTATTGGTGAGCCACCATGACCCTGACTCGGATCAAGTGGCATAAGAAAATGGATGGATATGTATTGGTGAGTGACAAGTCTGGTTTGGGAAGCAGTGGTTGAGTTTACTTGCGTGCAGCCCATTTCCAGCACTGCCACAACCTAAAGATGAAGGTTCCAGGGATACAGCTCTGCTTGCTGAGGTTGAAATGGCAGCACATCTCAGTGGTTTAATAAACCTCTCTGCTGTGACACATAGGAACTCAATGTGTGAACAGGCTCAGGCTAAGCCCTGACATTTCATACAGGAAGACTGCTTCATTCACCAGTCCCTGCCCTGCATACGTTTCAAGAGTTTGCCATTTTCTTGATCGCCAGCTGGCCAGAGGCTTGAAAGAGAGCCATCAGTGCTGTTGAACAGAGCTGAGAAATATGACTGCTTCTCTTCCTCACAAATCTTCTTGTCTTTGTGCGCAGTAGCAAATAAGGCAGCTAATTATGACAAATCCACACAGATGAATGTAAAGAACACATTAACAGTGCAGAGAAGAGACGTGTTACTTCATTAGTCTTCCTAGAAGCTTCTGCCCCCCAACCCCCCTTTTTCTGTCTCTCTCTCAGTTTCTCCAGACAGGGTACGGCAGAAAAACACGCCCAAAGCGTTCATAATGCAGCGCTCCCATCTCACCGATTCTAATGAATTATAAAGGCTGTCTACAGCTGCCTATTCCCCCCACACCCCCCCAACCCTGCTTCGGATGCTGTATGCAGGACACGGGCTCTAGCATCTAACTCCACGTTTTACTGCTCCAAGCAAAGGAGCCATCTCATTAACAGGAAAAAATAGCACACAAATAAGGATGGTCCTTCTGCTGCCTCGAAGGATGCCGGGAAGGCCTTTTGTTTCACATTCGCAAAGAACAGGAGCCATAAATTAGAGGCCACTCATAACAAGGCAGAAAATTATGCATAAAGGATAGCGTGGAGTGTATCGGTAGTCAGGCTCAGAAGGCAGAACACTTTCCTCTCTGTGGCTGGGGCAGTACCTCGCTGCTGTGTGGGTCAGTTTGACCCAGCGCGAGGATGCCTGTCTGGGTCTGTTTGACTCAGACAAGGATGCCTGTACGGGTCTGTTTGACCCAGCGTGAGGATGCCTTGTGTGGGTCTGTTTGACCCAGCGCAAGGATGCCTGTGTGGGTCTGTTTGACCCAGCGAGAGGATGCCTGTGTGGGTCTGTTTGACCCAGCGAGAGGATGCCTGTGTGGGTCTGTTTGACCCAGCGAGAGGAAGCCTTCTGTGGATCTATTTGACCCAGCGCAAGGATGCCTGTGTGGGTCTGTTTGACCCAGCGCAAGGATGCCTGCGCGGGCTGTGGGGAATAAGGGCAGAGCTTCTGAAAGGCCAAAGCGCTGATGGCTGAATGCCTTGTTGTCTCTTGCAGTAAGATGGATTTGCAGTCATGATCCAGCAGACTGAGCAATGCATCAGAGAGAGAAGGAACACATACACCATGTGGGTGCACGCACACACACACACACTTGCATGCGCATGCGCACCCATCACACACACACTTGCACAAATGCATGAACAAATGCCCACACAGATACACAAACAGACCCATGCACAGATATGTGCAAATGCATGTGTGCAGACATGTACTGGCTTAAAGGAGCACTGTCATGCTTTTTTCAGTTCAGCGTATTTGGATTAAATGCTTAAATTATGTGTGTAGGCATAAAATCACCGTCAGTGTTGCCATTTCCTGAATATGGGGCAAAACTTCATTCTGTATTTTTTCAGCATTTTTCCAATTTTCCCATGAGGTCAACCTACATTGATTGCTCTTATGGTAAAAAATAAAACTCAAAGATTGAATAAACTATTGGAGGTATCTAATTGACACATCTTCCATTTCTCCAGCTCATTTCTTCACCAAATGTTGCATCTATACCCAGTCATCTGGGGATCTAGCTCTATTGCTCATGTTAATCAGGTGAAAACACTTATGTTTCTTCTAAATTGCTCAGAATAAGTGTCAGCTAAAGTAATGCAAGGCTCCTCTGGGGGAGTTACTTATTGCTCCCAAGTGGAGTTAAATTGACTGAATTGGCTCATGTGTGCCTCTTGGACATGCTACCTACCAACTGCCATATAGCAACACAAGCTACATCACGGTAAACTAATAAGCATTCTGTAGCAATGCGCTGATGTAAATGTGTAAATGCGCTGATGTAATCTATGTCAGATTTCATAATAGAACTAATTATGCTGTGTCGCTCAGCTACCTACTGTATCTTGTCCACCTGCTCCAGTAGAATATTATTTAAGCTGTATGTAGGTAGGGCCACATTTATTTATTTCTTTATTTTTAAAGAGAGGAAAAGTACAGGAGTGATGTAAAATGTTGTTCTTGATGTGTTGTACATGTAAAACCAGGGCTGGATCCAGGGAGTGGCTTCTGTAGACTGGTTGGATTATGGTTTGCATAGCAACAAGCACGCTGGCACCTTCACTTTGTCTTCTCCAGAATGAGCTATTTCAGAAGCGTTCCATGTAGAACTAAAGAGCACAATGTACGTGATGATAAAATACATGGATGGACACATTCAATAGATGTTTTTCTCTGACAGGTAATGTACCAAAATGGATTTATTTCCAGCACAGTGACAATATTCTTTGTAACACAATACCCAGATTTGCTTTTAATTTGCAGTATATGTCAAATTGGATGCATTTGTATGCATTATTATGCTTCCGGCATTTTAATTCTATTCCAGACCCCAGCCCTTCAAAGGGAAACATGAGACCAGCCTAATATTGCTTGAACTATGTAATTATTATGGGGCTGACACACACACACATGCATACACACAAACACACTCACATACTCACGCATGCACACACAGGCACGCACACACATCAAGCATTGCTTGCTTGAAGTTACACCATTTTAGTAGTAAGTTAGTTAATACATTTAATCGTATTAGCTGTTGGGAAGCCACTCAGTCTTCAAGTATATGTATATATAGGATACATTAATTGAGACCCCCGTGTGGTTTGTCAGATTCATTTGAATTGTTGTCGGGGGAAACAGCAGTGTCCTACTGGCTGATTCCTCTGTTTTGGAGGCATTTAATGCTGATTGTTCTTATTGCTCCTAAATGGATTGTTGTTTTGTTGTTGTGATCGAATGAGCAGAGAGCAGTGGGGGCTGGGCAGCCCTAAATCAGTGGAGAGATGATAATGTTGCTTCACCCACCTTTATTGGAGGGTTCTAATTAAATCAAGCTGTCGTATCAATTGAGAAACCCTTTGAACCAGGACGAGTGTTTACTTCTGATGAAAAACCAGCACAGGCCACTGGAGGAATCCAATTATACCAACCTCTCTACGAGTAGAATAAAAATAGACATTACAATTACATATTGGTAGATATTGTTAAATATTACATTGATGGATCCACCAGTGTGATAGAGGACAATAAAATAAACAATTAATAGTCCATAAAATTTTTACAATGGATGTACAGCAGCTTAAAGCATTAAGCATTAAAGCATTACTTTTTTTTATTTTGAACAAACTTTCATTTATATCTGTTGATAAGAAGTGAATTTTTTTATTTTGTATTTAAATTATGTGGCTAAAAGGCTATTGCATCATAAAATGACCCCTGTAAGTGCACTGAAGAACAGATACATAAACGTTTATAATGGCACTACAGAGCTTGAGGAAAACTGTGTGTGAAATGTGTGAAAACTGAGACTGTCAGAGGGCTAAAGCAGAGCTCATGATTTACAATATCAAGAGCTGCTTATACTTGAAACACATGAAGCTCTTTAAACAGACTGTGGGAAGACATGTTTTCATAAGTTTCTATTCCCACTGCCAATCATTTTACTGACCAGTAAGCCATCTGAAATAGTCTTTACTAAATTGCATTTAGGAGTAAACCAAATCTTGCTATAACACATTTAATCTACCTTGACATACCAGTGGATTTCACTCTAGTCTTCTATATAAAATGAATAAAAAAAAAAAAACAAACAAGAATATTGAAAATACGACTGTCCCGAGAACAATTTCATATTGATCTGACATGGATTAGTTCCCTCTGTTGCAGGACTTTGTTATTGTTCCTTGGGGGCATGTAGCCGAGCACACAGTTTGCCAAATGCCATCTGCTGAGGTGAATTTCTCTCCCCCATCAACATAATGAACCTCACTTCACTGCACCATGGTTAAACCTCACCCCTGGACACATAATAATGCCTTCTGTGATACTTTTCTCAGAACCCACTGAAATGTTTCCTCTGAAAGAGCAGAAACACATTCACACCAATTTCAACAAAGTGTCAGGACGATATTGTTCTCTGGAGCATATTTTACCAGAATCAATTAAAAGGCACAGTTGAGATCTCAGTTAGTGTAACTGGCTAATCAGGCTGCACTGTCATCCAAAGAGACTGACGGCTGAGAAGAAGCAGGGTTGGGAACAAGAGCACACAGTGCTGGAGCTGTGCTCCAGTGCAGCAGCGATCCCTCATGGACCCTCTCCCCCAGCCCTCACTCCATCGCTGCTGACTGCTTCTGCAGCTGCAGGTTTGATGGGGAGGGCCTTGGAAGTGTCCACTGTAATGAAAACCAGGAGGAGCTCTGCTGATAAATCTTTTCTGCACCATCCTCAAGTTTCAGGGGCCCTCGCTGCCATTCTGGGTCATCGACAAGGGGTTGTGCTCATCTGGGTAATTTGGGGCTGTGCCCAGCTTGTATGAGGCCCACACACTCAGGCTGATTAATGCCGGTGGTTCATGAGTCCCCTGGTAACCACTCTGAGGTTTGTGACACAATACCGATGCTTCCCTTGGCCAAGGAGACACAGACCATTAACCAGGCAACAACACATATCTTTACTCACACACACACACACACACACACATTTTTAATGTGGCAACAGCAACCAAGTTAGTTTAGCAATTTGCTAACAACAGAATGAACCCCGGATGAGACAAGAACAGTTGAACCTCAACAACAACAACAACAACAACAAGGTTTTTTGTTCTCTTCCTAATTGAGAAGGCAGTTGGAATAATTAGAATTTCCTTGTTTCTCACTAGCACCATACTTGTTTGTCAACAACCATCACTTGAGTTTTTCTGTTTTAGTTGTGCCTGTGACCTTAACTGCCCTTAACTGCCACTCATTAAACAAAATACAACAAAGTGAGAAGAACATTTGAAGAAAAAGCACCAATTAAAACTGAACTCACTATGAAGAAATGTAGTCATCAAAGAAAATGTAAAGTCTAAATGTATGATATTATATAAAATATTCAATGTAGGCCTACATTTGAAACTATTTCACTTGCATATGTCACATAGCTTTTCGCAGCGTAAATAAAACATCTCATTATTACAACATGTTGAGCAGCACATGGCGTCTTAATCTACTGGTGTCTTCCCCTCCGTGTGAGCCTGACGTCTGGTGTGATAAGAAGCAGCAGCTGACATTGCAACAGGGATCTCACAATCCCAGAGGGCTTTTGCCTCTGCTGGATTCTGATGTGTTCTTGCACTTAAGTGCTTAATTCAAGTTGTTGGTTGGCTAGAGTCTGCACACATTGGGCCCACAAAGGATTAAATTGGCTGCCAATCGAAAGGAAATCATAAAACCTTCAGTGACTGTGGCCCTCCAGGACTGGAGTTTGTGATCCCTGGCATGACATTGGCTGCTGCTTCTTATCACAACAGAGTTCTGCTTTACATGCATCAGTGCATCTGTTAACCTACAGTACTTTTTTTATAAAGATCCTGCACTCCAGAGATAAAACTGCTATTTTTTTTTGTCTCTGGGTGGGAAATTTAGAGACCATTGCAATTAAAACAAAGATCATTTTCAGGTTGTGACGATCACAGGTTTTTCATGTGATCAAAGCAATTCAAGGCTTGAAATGTAAGAAGAAAAGTGTCGGTCAATCTGAAGTGGCAAAAGGCTGTGGTTGAATGAAAATGTGGTTAATGTGGTGCATGAGATCTAGGGAAATGATGAACATGGTGATCTAGGGCAATGATGTGCAACTGCACCACATTCATTGATCAGGAATGTGTTTTTAGAAAGATAAATGGTAAATGGTTGGCATTTATATAGCGCCTTTATCCAAAGCGCTGTTTCTCATTCACCCATTCATACACACACTCACACACCAACAGCAATTGGCTGCCATGCAATGCACCGACCAGCTTGTCAGGAGCATTTGGGGGTTAGGCGTCTTGCTCAGGGACACTTCGACACAGCCCGGGCAGGGGATCGAACCGGCAACCCTCCGACTGCCAGACAACTGCTCTTACTGCCTGAGCCATGTCACCCCTAAGATGAGGAAGGTTCTACTTCTTCTTGGCTGAGTGTTGCCCTCTGAGGGGCTCTGTACCATGATAGCACCCAGAGCACCATGCATATAATGTCCACTCCTGCAGTCCTCTTTTCTAGGACTGTATTGCTGATGTCTATCAGATGTTTTGAAACTCTTGATGAAAATTGTAAATGCAGATTGTGCTTAGCATGACAGACAAAGGTACATTTTATAATTTGAAAAAAATAATCAAGTTACATATCAGTTAGATTACGGGCATAATATACACAACAAACAACATACTAACAAAACAGGCTGACTTGCCTTTCATTTCCTTTCAACTTTCCCCCCTTTTATAAGAAAAGCATTTGGTGCGAAATGGAAAATATTCAGCATTTCTTATGAGGAGGGAGGGGAAGGAAGAAAGGAAGAGGAGGAGGGGAGAGAGAGAGAGAGAGAGAGGGAGAGAGAGAGAGAGATTATTATGCCCTCAGGTTACTCCCTGTGCTGAAAACTCAAAAAGTAAGGGAAAGCAAGCAGCTGGTCTGTTTCCTTTTTATGGGTCATTAGGGAAAACAGCGCTGCTGTACCCAGTTTATATGCCTCCCAGCATCCTTTGCCTTTGCAGAGGTCTCCTTTCTATTTGAATATTGAAATAGATGTGTATTGCTGTGGTACAATACACGGCAGCAGATTTATTTTGGGCATGTCGTTTTTGTTGCCAATATCTGATAATGTACACTCTTAATTTCCCACACATTTCTCTAATGTTTAGCCATGGAATTGGTCACACATGAGTCATAATTCCACGGTGGACTGATGGCCACCACGAAAAATATTGAGCCATCAAGCCACTATATGAAATGTGTATATAAGCAATGTGATCAGCTACGGGCACTGTATGACTTGTGTTGGATAAGATGCAATACAATGATACCTGGGGCGTATTCAAAATGCAACATTTGTTTGCTCCTGTTCAGTGTGAAGGTGCTGTTCTGCTTGCTCAGTTGTTCCCATTTGGAGGACATGACAGGTATAAACAAAGGTATCAGGAGTAACAAGCAATATTAAGCATCAAAATGTCACACCATACACAGTCCTTTCAGCAGCCATTGCAACAGCAGTCTGGACATTCAACATAGGCCCATTTCATTTTATAAAAGAGTTATTGTTTGGGCCAGAATCCAGTTGTAGTCAAGACAGAAATATGATTGTTATGGGTTTATGTGTACTGAAGACCTGGGCTGATAGCCATTACGCCTCAGTGTTTGCTGCCTGCAGGAGAGGCTGAGATGTAAGGCGTGCTCTGTATCTGAACCTCCCCTTGAGGCTGTGATGTCTGTGTGACCATTTATTTTCTGAATGTGAAATCCTACAGTAAACATATCCACACATCAGTGTTTCCCATCAGTTTCACCCGACGGATTTGAAAATGTTTCACACAACTCTCCTCCAAACAAACAGGATTTTCATGAAACAGTAGTTTAAAATACTAAAACAACACACAACACACCTGTTTTAATAAGAAGGCAGACCACAGTGAGACAGAAGAATGAGAGGCTTCAAATTTTACTTTTAGTTAAACCTGTCTGAACCGAGAGGAAATTTATGATGGGCAAACGATAATATTGGCGGGACGGTGGTGCAGTGGTTAGCACTGCCGCTTCACAGCAAGGAGGTCCTGGGTTCAAATCCCGGTCGGCCGGGGCCTCTCTGTGTGGAGTTTGCATGTTCTCCCCGTGTCCGTGTGGGTTTCCTCCGGGTACTCCGGTTTCCTTCCACTGTCCAAAGACATGCAGGTTAGGCTGATTGGAGAGTCTAAATTGCCAGTAGGTGTGAATGGTGTGTGTGTGCCCTGCGATGGACTGGCGACCTGTCCAGGGTGTATTCCTGCCTTTCGCCCAATGTATGCTGGGATAGGCTCCAGCCCCCCCGTGACCCTGTCCAGGATAAGCGGGTTAGGATAATGAATGAATGAATGAATGAATGAATGAATGAAACGGTAATATCCACAATTCTACCTGTACTAGTTAATGCCTAACAGCCATATCATTCAGGTGAAAATCTGGCAACTGATGTACAGTCAGAGAAGCTAAACCAAGTCTGGTAATCAGAGTATGGAGTGAGTCATCTGGTGACACCAGCGGTGGTATAGGCCACACCGGGGCTTGATCCACCAACCTTGGGAACAGAGAAATAACCTCAGGTTGCCCCTCCCTTCATCACTCCCACATTAAGAACCGTATCAAAGCTGAATATTTTCCTTCAAGGGTATTTCTATTTTTTTCATTTTTTGAAACCTTTAATCTACTGGTTGGATGCATCTGCAAATCCTAAAAGTGTGACGCAAGGGAGACTGTGGAGAAAAGTATCCCAATGACGAGACGATCGATTGCCAGGCGAGAGGGGGGAGGGGCATATCTGCTGTGTAATGGAGGAATCTGACAATATTATTTACTTTATTTGTGTCAAGAGGGTCCTGTGGATTGGCCATTGGATATATTTTTTTATCCCTAGAAGGTGATTTAGTAGACCTGTGACATGAAATACAATAAAATAAATTTGAATATTGGTATCGTTACATGGGATTGATGCCGTGACCAAGTCTAATTTCGAGCTTTACAGCTCATTGAAAATGCCTCATTGTTGTCATTGGCGCTGTGCTCATAATATGTTGAATATTCAGTGTTATTCCTCACACATGCAGGAAGAAGGCAGTCTGCTCACGCCGAACAAAGGTTGTGAAATTTTAGCACAGATTTCTTCTGAAATGGGCCAACCTTTTCAGAAGCTTAGCTTGAGCTCCGCTTTCCATGCAAAAGGAATAAATCTTCAGTTCGGCTAATCTGCGCTGTCTGGTTAAGATGATTAGCCTCCTCTGCCTTTATGCGGGGTAATCCAAAGCCAGGAACTCAGCAGTTTATAGTACACCTTTGAGCAACACAAAATAATGTCTTTCTGCCCACTGCTTTCATCAAAATGTTTTCTTTTCTACTTTTTCATTAAGTTGCCAAATGCAGGGGGTTACTATCTCATGTGTGCCTGCGCAAGGAAAACGTCTGTAGCTCATTTTTAAAGTGAAGCTGGGACCAAAAAGGTATTATTTAGAGTGATTCCTGTGTGACATCTATCCTTTATAATTGAGTGTTGTTTTCCTGTTTCTCGTTGACATACTGGTATTGCTACGTACAGCATATCCTTTAAATTGCTGCATATACCAGGTATCGTATTTGATTCAGCAAAAATAATAAAATACACTGTGTGTGAGACTTGCAATACAAGTTTTCAGGTACAAGTCGCTTAAAGTCACTTCCATGTCATGGGTAAAATCATAAATGACAGTTAGTGAAGTTTGTGAGATGCAGTTGACAGATGAGCCCTAGGTGAGAGGCAGAGGCTGCATGTTCATGCAATGGTAGTCAGAGGAACCCTGGCTGATTTAGCCCACCCTGATCTGAAAGGACAAAGTTATTTCTGTCTGCTGCAGATTGCTTTCGCAGATTGCAGTTCATGTCACAGTCAGCTAATGAAATATTGGGCAGATGAAACAACTAATCAATCACAGGCTTTTCGAAGAATCCAAAGGACAGAGAATGTTAGTGACAGTAATGTTGAGAACCTGTACAATTTTAGTAGCAATAGGCCAATTGATTTAAGTTATACGTATATACACAGAAAATTGTCATTGCTGTATTTGTTGTTGTTATGCAGAGCGATATAATACGATTTTTATCTTATTTACATGTCGTATTTAAGTTAATAAAGAAATCAAGTAGGAAAATACATTAGCTCCATGCACCCTGGGCCAGGCTCTTTAGGGGTGAAAGGTGGCTCTGTCAGCCAAAGGGCTGCTTGGAGTTGCAGTGCGGTGACAGGCCGCTAATTGCACAAAGTCCATGAGCGGTGACAGAGCACAAAGTGCAGCTTCTCTCAGCTGTCAGGGGGGAAGGATGTCAGTGTTATTCATGTGTCCATGGAAACACAGTAAGAGTACTGTGACTGGCTCTGCTAAGCACCATGTTATCTGCCATGTTAACCTCACCAAAAACACAAAAATATCTCTGCTCCAAAATCTCTCTTCATCACTATTGAGTGTAGAGGCCTGAGTGCAGAAGCCTATCATTTTCATCATGTATCATCATCTTTTATTGCTATTACCTGACCTGGAAAGACAGAGTTGATGCATTTCTTCAATCTACTAAAATGAAATCTGAATGAAGGTAACATTTTTAATTTATTGAATGACATGGAGACATTTTTTTCAATAGATACCTGTATATGGATTGAAATGAGATCAAATTTGACATTGATTATAGGGGTAGTAACAGTAAAGTGTCTTTCATATTAACCAATGAAGTGCTTCGTTCTCATTTCTGCAGCTGCTCTTCACCCTTGCACTCATTCTGCAGAGTATGTGATGTTACCACTCAGCAACAGAGAGGAGTCAGGTTTCAACTGTAATGCTTTAATATAATATTATATTTTGTGTGTGTGTGTGTGTGCGTGTGTGTTTGTGTACATGCATGAATAATATACTGTATACAATGTACTATAGATACAGTATATAGTAATGTACTGTTTTATTTTCAGAGATTTCAGGCTTTATTTTTACTGGCACACATTTCAATGATAATCAGTGTACAGGCAGTGAATATTAAAATGCACTAAATATCCGCACTCTTCTACCCCTCTGGCTGTTCTGCCTTGAGGTACACTCATCTGAGTTAGACTCAAAGTGCTTTTACAGAAGTGCTTTGGAGGTGGGAAATATATGAAGGAAAAACTAAAGGAAACAAGGGACATAAGGAGTGTGGAAATGTACTTAGCCTCTAAGTACTGATGCTGCAGCCAGTTAATGCATGCATTCAATCACCCAGTGGACTGGAGGTTTTTCATTTTAGATCAGGCCAGCAGGACTGGACACATTGCATTGCAAGGTCTGCTTTGGGCAGAGTAACTAATCTCTAAAAATGCTTGGTTAGTTATTTTAGAACATAATTACAGTAAAGTCAATAAGTACTATATTTGTTTTGCAAATGTATTCATTGTAAAAATCATTTAAACTCACTGCCAGATCACAAAGAAAAATAGTGTCAGCCAAAGACACAAATCTGGATTGATATTTAATTATAACATTGTTCAATTAATTAGTTACATTAATTAAATTGTTTATAGCAGATAAGCATTGTGCATGAAATCATCAATAGCAAGATTTAAGGGAAAACAGTATTTAATCCCCAGTACAAATGCAAATTATTTTCAATGTCTCAGAAGCTCTGCTAGTAATTGTGTGTTGTGATAATTGGATTTGCATGATAATTATGGCCAGAAATAAGTTTTTCTTTATTTCAGTGTGTTGCTGGTATACACCATGGAGGTGGAGCTTGATAATATTGCTGTGCTTGATGTCAGAAACTCACATTGTTTCCTGCATGTCCCACACTTCCAATACAAGGTTTCATAGTAAAGAGGAAGCATTTGGCAGAAGGCCTTTGAGAACTGAACATTTGTGTTACAGAAGGGCAGAAGGCAGTGAGATGTGTTATATGTTATGTGTTACTTGTTTTACTCCCTGTTTTATAGAAAGGGCCAGGTCATATTTGCACGGGACCAGCTTGACTGTAAAGAGGACATCCGAGGTGAGGGGTCCTGCTGTCTCATGTTCCCCACCTGCAGGTAGCCATCTGGCAGCACATTCAAACAGCTGGGGCAGCTTGGGGAGGTGGTGGGGACTCAAAGCATTGCTTGCATCTCAGCTAACATCTGAGCTCCATCCTGTGTTCCACAATAGGGGAAGACGAGGGCTTAGTGGCACTGAGAAGGCATGTGATGTCTGTTGCTCACACAGCTAACTCAGGTCACCTGGTTTCTTGGGTCTGAACAGGTTGCTGATATTAAGGTAAAAACAAAAACCAGAGAGACGCCAGAGGAGACGGCACAATGCACTTACATTTACAGGAGCTTTGAGTCCAAAGTTGGCACAGGACTGATGCATCATGGGTAACTGCCATGCACTGTCATGGTTGATGCCATCAACCAATCTATCATCCATGGGCCTGATAAGCAAGTATTATGACATTTTGAGATATATTTAAAACTATTTTCTTTAGCTAATGCTTTTAAGTAGAGGTAATGAGATGCAGCTGCTAATGCGCTGGACCCCACTGTGTGAGCTGGTGTGGAGGAGCATTCATAGTGTCGGGGAACTACATGCACTTCCCAAAAAAATATCTGAATTATAGACTGACACAGTTCTCTAATGGGCTGGAGAAAGGAAAGTGAATATTAGAAAAGGAAGGAAGGGAGCTGGACTCACTGAACATACATTCACATGCATTCTCCTATCACCTTGTTTTGTTGTATTACCTTTCTGTCTGAATGTAATTAGTTTGCCCTGCGAACGCCCCACCTGTCTAATTGCTTCAGGTTTCACAGACAGCCCTAAAGGCACACAACGTTGCAGCTTTCAGGCATGCTTATTTTTAGACCATACATCAGGTGATTGTCATGGTAACCCATCAGCCTATGATTGGCCACCTTTGTGCTCTGGACAGTGCCATGGCAGAAGACCACTGTCCTTTCAGCAAAGTGTTCTTATAAAATGAGCAACCTAACCTGGCCTCCGACGCACTGGTAATACATTACCTATTGATTCCTAGCAAGGATGAATAGTGCACTTCACTCTCAAGGCTTTCTGAATGTGTGTCCTGACCACAGAAACATATTTGCCTGATCTCTAGTTTGCCCTTCTTTGAAAATGAAGTATTGGCTTTTTCACAACTTTCACCACCATGCCTCTGATATCCAACGTGTATAAAATGGATCAGATTGTCTGGTGCATGCTGGATATATGGCCTCTTTCAGGGGCTGGAAATGTTTTACATCTTAACAAGGGACACATTGACTTTCTGTGGACTTTAGAGTGACCCTTTAATAGTGCGCTAAGGATGAATTCTAGCCCCATCCATGAGCGGATGTTGAAAAAGTCAATAAAAGATTTGGTCCAGTGTGATTTTCTTTGAAATCCTCCAGCTGTCTGCAGCCACCACAGAGCTAGGAAAGCCAGATGGAAAGATTAAATTCATAAACCATGATGTTAAACTATCAGAGGTGGTACAAGTGCTGGGGGGATTTATTCCTCAAGGGACCATTTTTACTCTGTCTTTGAGAAACCCCGTTGTCAGGGTTTTCAAACTGGCACATGAGAAGGACTCCCAGTCGTCCTCTGCAAAAAGGAATGAATATTTGTCATTCCTAAATCATAAATTACATATATTAGACCAGTGGTCCTGGAAAGTCACAGGTTGTGCTAGTTTTAGTTTTCAGCTGGCAACCAGCAACCAGTTTAGACCCAAAACACCAGATGAGGACAGTGAACTGTGCACTCAACAGCTTTAACTAACCAGCTAAGGCCACTCTAATTTTATAGGACAGTGGTTGAGAACCATTATTTTATTAATAAAATAAAATAAGCCATGTACATGCTTGGTAAAATTGTGGTCATTTCCATTATTCAATGAATACACTCACTGAGCACTTTATTGGGAACACCTGTACACCTACGTATACATGTGATTGTCTAATCTGCCCGTCATGTGGCAGCAGTGCAATGCATAGAGTACAATCATTCAGATACGGTTCAGGAGCTTCAGTTAATGCTCACATCAGCCATCAGAATGGGGAAAAATGTGATCTAAGTGAGTTTTACTGTGGAATGATTGTTGGTGCCAGACAGAGTGATTTGAGGGTTTTCATGCACAACAGTCTCTAAGGTCTGCAGCGAAAAAGAAAAAACATCCAGTGAGCAGCAGTTCTGTGGCTTTGTTCATGACAGACATCAGAGGAGACTGGTCAAAGCTGACAGGAAGGTGACAGTAAGCCAAATAACTATGCATTACAATAGTGGTAAGCAGAAGAGCATCTCTGAACACACTTAATAAAAAATAAGTCTAATAACTACCTAATAAAGTGCTCACTGGGGGTGACATTATACAAAAAAATCTATTCTTGGTATAATTTTTCCCTGGACTAGTGTGATAAATAAGCTCTGCATTCTAGTGGATGTTAGATAAACATTTTGTATTGAGATGGATGTGCTCAGTCACAAAGTATTAATTTTAGAGGACCTTTCTTCAAGATGAAAAAAATTATTTCAGCTACGGTATACAGAGCTTGAAAGGGATATCTGCAGAAAACAGTTGTCAGAATCTAGTACATTTTCTTGTATATTTTCGTCAGACACCTTTATGAGTCATGCACACAACAAGCAGTTTCCCATTTGCTCTTTGATTGATGTCAGTCAGAGCTGAGAGAGGTAATTATACCTTTTATGTTGTGAGTGCACAAGGTTGCTGGCCCCGTGGTGTCAGACGCTCTTTTCAGAGGAAAAAGTAAGTGGTAGCAAGACAATGCATCATTTATAATGGTGCTCCAGGTGCTCCAGCAGTTTGTGTAAGTTAAACCCAAAGGTGATCAATCTAAAGTGCATTTTGTAAAGTTTTAAAGGTTGAAGGTAATCTCACCGTTGCAAAAGGCAAATGCTAATTATTCATTGTGACCATCTACACAATGGGAACCATGTTTGCACACACCGCTCCCTTCTTTGGCTTGTTGTGGTCAGCCAATACATTTTGGAGTTTGCTATAAAGGGTCATTGTGTAATCAGACTCGAAACCCATGTGGAAATGGGATTGAGGCCCACGGGTAGGGTCAGGGCAGGTCCCCTTTTGCTTTGGTGAACAGTGAAAATATCAATCTCATCTGAGCGCAGAGACTGCAGGGAGCAACCAGCGCTCGCCTCAGCTAGGGATGAAGAACACTGGGCGTGTGTATGCAGTTACGCCATCGGGCCATATGACACTGGTTCAATGCACAGAACTCATTCCTGATACATTGCATTACATTATTGCATTTGGCAGATGCTCTTATTCAGAGCGACGTACAGTTGATTAGACTAAGCAGGAGACAATCCCCCCTGGAGCAATGCAGGGTTAAGGGCCTTGCTCAAGGGCCAAACGGCTGTGCGAATCTTATTGTGGCTACAGCGGGATTCGAACCACCAACCTTGGGGGTCCCAGTCATGTGCCATGGCCGGTGGCTGTTTAAAATAGACATCATACTGTACACACATAATTGCTTTCTATGCTGATACAATATAATGCCCAACAATACATTTAAAAGGAATGTAACTACTAAATAAAGTGCAGAGAGGCAGGGATCATGCTCTGTGTGTTGGCTTGAACCCAGTGGCCATAAAAACTTTTGATAGATTCTACTTGACACTTCAGGATGCAGTATTCTGACACCAAGTACCTTTCTTCCTCTGTGTGATGACAGTTGTGAGTCCATTAGCCTAACACCACTGCCTTCTCTGCCACCATCCCTTTCTCCAGGCAATCCACTCTCGTTGTCTGGTCACATTTAAGCTAAGATAGCTTGTAGTCTGCTGATCTTTGTGAATTTAACGTCTCTCATCCCAGATTTTAGCAGAATTCAGTTCTCATTCTCCAGCTGTAATCTCATTTGCACTTCAGAGCCTGGGCACATTCTTACAGTTTTGGTTTATTCAATAAAAAACGAAATAAAATTCAAATGGGCAATCTCCTGTAACCTTGGGCACTCAGCACTGATCTTATCGAGCTGTTCAGCTAGTGCCCAGATGCTGATGTTTATTCAGCCAAAGCTTTGATGGCAGAGATGGCTAGTGCCTTTTAAGAGTACTGATAGGTCCATTTCGTCCTTAGCCAGCATAGGTTACTTACCATGTCGCACTGTTGTCTGCTTTCATTCATCAGTAGCTGTTCTATTTCATTAGCCTGAGCTGATTAGGTAGAAGTGCTGAGAGGGAATGTTGAAAAGAATCTTGCAGAGTGCAGAGTTTTTCAAGATTACTCCTGAACAGGTCAGTTGGAAAAGGTACTTTACACCAATAAACTTGCAGTCCAAGCCTTTCCAGTCAGGTGTGCTATATTGGGAGTAATGATGATTTCAAAGGCCTTGACTAATAGGGTCCCTCAAAAAATGCAGTGTAATTGCGCAGGGATGTTGGGGCCCAGTGTGAAATCTTTTCACGGGGCCCACAATGCCTGGAGATGACCCCTTTTCCAGTTCAAACAGGGTTATGTCACTAGTTAACCATCATTACTGCAGCAGAAGGGCACAGTTACCTAGGGGTAGGGTGGGTTTGTGATGGCCAGGAATCGTTTGCTCCTTCCATCAGGGCTATATGTGTCCTGTAGTACTGTGTGGAAAGTAGGAAATAAAGAAGTGGCTGGACCAGTGGTGGATCAGAGGAGTGTGTTCTTTTTAGCTGCAGTGTCAGTTTTAAATTGAGAGGGAAAAAGGGACAGGATGGGATCAAACACCAAGACAAGAAATATTTTAAAATAATGACACCCCACCTCCTTTTCGCGTCTCCCATTTGGTGGCTGATGAATTGCCTTCTGAAACGCAACAGACACCCAGACTTGTTTGCTGACATATTCATAAAAAAAGTTTTAAAAATCGTAAAAATAATAATAATATGCTCAGGTCAATGACACAGGTATAAAATGTTCTACCACATCATTGTGAGGCCCCTGAAATGTATGTGTTCCTTTGTTCGTAAAGTGTCAGAAGGATGTGAGAACAGTAAGCCAGAGACCAACTGCTGTCAGGGCTAGCATTTCATCACCTTTGGTTCAGATTGAAAGAAAAAATGTCCAGAAAGCCTTTGAGACACACCGCCAATCTGGGGTGGGAGATCGCAGGTCTCGAGCAGCTGGCCTGCTCTGAGCAGAATGAAGCATTATCAAAGCTTTATGAAAGAATTGATGCCAGCATCAACAATGGTCACCTTCATCTGTGATCACTAGCAATGTTTTTTTAACCAGATTTTTTTGCCAATATAATCAGAGCAAAACCTCTGTGAATAGGGGAGACTGGGGGATGTGTATAATACTAAGCTAGTTGTAACACACATTTTACCTATACAGCATAGGTTGTGATAATGTTATCACTATTATCTAGACCCATATTCCCCTTTGAGCTAACAGGACAAGCTGGATGACTCTATATTGAATGTTGGGTGTTTTAAAACAAAACACATTTTGAGGTACAAAAGTAATTATTCTCATCTAGCCTATTTTTTGCTTAGCAATCACAATATTGTAGGTAAAAATTGTTTAAGTTCTATGGCAGTAATAAGCAGTTGCTCTAGTCAAATGTCATGCTAGCTTCAACCTGGGTTGGAGACAGTTGTAACACTTATTTCTACAAAATCTATCAAAACTGGTTGTTTTTGGGATTCATTTAATTCTCGGCATGCCTAGAAAATGGGAGAGACCAACAGACAGAGGTGTCCCAGTAGACACACTAAAGCACTCTTGTATGTAGATGAAAGAGATATTTTAAAAAACGAAACAAAAGAACAAAAACATTTAAATAATAAAAAAGTATCACAGATTTTATTTGAAATATATAATTTTAAAAATTGTGACGTTATAAAAAGACATTTATATTTGTAAAATGGATTTTACATTTTCAAATGATGTTAGAAATATACTATTTTATATTCCATGTTAAAGAATAAAAGTATTTTTGTTCATTTTTAAAGAATGTACAGTATGTATGTTAGGCCTAGTCAGACTTTTTTCTATAAAATTATTCTTCTAAAAAAATTCATATTGTGGGTCTGATTGAAGCAAATGTTCTATTCCTGTTACATCCACCTGCAGCTAGTGTTACACCTTTCCCAAATATATTCTAACAGTGGAACTCTTTGTATTTGATGTTAACTCACACATTCTGTGATATTGTAGTAGATGTCTAAGTGACTAATATTTGTAGCAGACAAGAGTTCTAGCAAAATCATTTAATCATACATGTTGGAAGAAAAAGTGTTACAATCATCCCCAGGCTCCCCTACAACAGAGAACCAACAGGCATCCATATTCTCTGTAGCATGTGCTCCGACCTAAAGCTTGTTTTTCTGTCCTGGATCCAGGAGCTGAGCTGCACAGCCTCTACGTCAGAGGAGTGCTCTTCAGGCACAGCTGGTGCTGAGTGACTCACTGGCATTTCATTATGGATGCCTTCAACCGGAGTGAGTTTATTTCCAGCAGCCTGCCTGCACCGGTTCCCGCAGACCCTGCGACTGACTGCCTACAACCACACGCAAATGCAATATGCATACAAACACACTCACATACACATAGACACACATGCACACACACACACACACGCACACACACACACACACACACACACACCAACCCACATTCAACTCACACTTCTATTAATTTTGAACTTTTAGGACTGGTTACTTTGCTGTGACCATTGTAACCTTGGGCACAGATGCCTATTCTTTTTATCTTCATGAATACAATTATTCAGAGTTGCCTGTGCAATATGTGATTTTTTAGGGCTCTTATTTTTCCCCACTGCTGCACTTTGAAGTTGCGCTTTTATTGCATCAGCAGCTTGGTGACTGAAATGAAATTGGTGCAATCTAAATTATGCTTGATGCTAATATTGCATTCATATTATTCAAAATTACTCACTAACACCATAAACCCAGGACTAATCTTACAGACTGATTTTACGCTTTCCATTTTGCTATTCTGTTATCCATAACACTGAACAATGCTGTGAATTTGGACTCCATTATTACATTATTACAGTGTAATAAAAAACCATGGATAAAAATAGGTCCAAACAAAAAAAAAAAATCAGGCCTTTATCCTGGTGGCCATCTGAGGGACAGAGACAGATCCTTTCCACTAGTGACCATGACCGAGCTTATCAAACCCACACAGATCTGGAGGCCGGATTACCTAGAAGCAGACAGTGTTGTGGTTGTCACACTATTTCCTCCTGTCTGATAAGGACTTCCTCTGTCAGAGCAGCGTGTCTTAGCACACACACACAGGGATGAGAGCCCACATAAGGCATTATTGCATATTCACAGTGGAGCCCGTATGTATTTGGACAGTTGGTACAATTTCTGTTCTTTTGGCCCTGTAGTCCAGCACATTGGATTTTAAATTAAACAATACATGTTTTTTTCAGATTTCTCAGCCTCACAATGACTTTCATAACTGTCATTTGCACAACACTGGGCCTCATGTTGACAAATGCCAATAACAGACTCCAAAGGCAATCAAGACGAGATACTGAAAACGTTCTTATCCCGGCACTAAGGACCTGACCATTCAGAAGCAGCTGAGAAGCCAACTGTCCAATTACTTTTGTTTTTGATAGGGATGAAAATACCGTCAAAATAAAAGGGATAGACTGCACTTCCAAGTCAAATCCAATGTGCTGGACTACAGAGCCAACAGAACATAAATTGTACCAACTGTCCAAATGCCTACAGACTGCACTGTATGCATCATTCAGCTTGGATTTTTATCAGTAGGGACCTCCAAAGCCAGAGAATATCTGCACTTCATCTTGGGAAATTTGCATAATGGGTAGGATGCCGGGTTCTTACTCTGCTTTGGCTTTGCTGAGTCGGACTGGCCGGATAAACTGGCTGTTGTTATTGGGCTACTCTCCACCTGTCCAGCAGCTGCTGTGTCAGCCTTTAGTAACAGACTGTGCAGCCTTTGACTTGATTTCTTCTTCTGAGTTGAGAACAGAGATAATGGCATGATTTAAGGAGGCAAGAAAAATGCCCTCATCTCCCCCTGTTAGATCAGTCACAGGAGTGGGACACATTACACTTTAAAAAGCCTAAAAGATTAATAGATCATTTTCCCAGGACATAGGAATGACTGAGACTGGAGGGTCACGATACTCTATCGAAGAATAAGAATAAGAATAATAGTAATGATAAGAAGAAGAAGAAGAAGAAGAAGAAGCTTCTCTCTGTTCTGCATCTATGATGCAAGAGTTGGCATGTACATATAGAGTTAGGTATTGTGTGCTCATATACATACAGTAATTATAACAAACATTCAGTGTTGTTGAGGTGTGGTGTCATATATATTCATTGCAATTGATTATAAACTATAATATTGTGAGGTTGTTCGAATAATAAATAAATAAATACATAGTGGAACTAATTAACACAGATTTTGCACAATTAACAGACATGTTATTGTTATTTTTATTGTCGAAAGACTGGCAAATGTATGGGTGTGTTAAACTGTTCGAAAATAAGTACGAGCTTTTCCTGTGCACACTATGCCAAATCACTGCTTCCACTGCAGAATAGAATACAAGTAGAAAAACAAGGGTGGAGACCCAAAGCTCTTAGGTTGGTGTACAGGGAGAGGAGATGAATAACTAGCTAATTAAACAAGCTAATTAGTGTGTTTAATGTTTTGGGGATTATAATGCCTGAACTGGCAGCCATGTATATTTGAGGAATGCAAATGTTTATTTGTTGTGCTGGCAGTACACATTCAATGGCTTGTAATTTTGCAAGAAAGAAGTAATGGCATACACTGTGTATATATATACAGTATATATCATTTAATGTGAAATTATTATAAATGAGCTTGTTGCCGGAGTGAAAAAAATCAGTTAATTTTTCTTTCAGCTTCTTAGCTCTTGGATATGCCTCATAAACCCACATGAGAATTCTGGAACAGCATATAACACATTTTGCTGTTTTGTCTTTTGTTGTGAAATGTTTTTACCACTCAACGAATTAAAAACAAAAATGGCCATTTGGTATTAATGAGACAACAATTTTATGAGATAATACTTTTCAGAGCTGGAGCTCAATATTATGCTATAACCCATGCAGTAGCCTATGGAAACAATAGTGATGAAAATATTTTAATTTTGAAGTGAAATGGAATGATACTTCCTTTTTAAATCTTTAGACCCAGTTTTTCCTTAGTGTTCTGCATAAATGCTATATGCTGTAGCAAACGTAAATCCCTCAACAAACAAACTGTTCATCCATGCCCTGACAAAACAGTTGTTTTCAGCCACCTGGTAGAGGCAGTGATCCCCAACCGTGTCTGTTTGTACAAAGGCATCAAGCAAATGTAAAATGAAAAAAATCACTCTCATGTGGACCTCAATGACAACTGTGTGGCATTGATAACCAGGGTAGCTAATTTGTTGAATTATTAATACATATTTATTGAATAAATGCAGGCCTACTTTAATTTAGTAGTATATTGGCAACTGGCTGAGTTCAGAGAAAATGCACATCGCAACATAAAAATATATTTTTATATATATTTTTCATCTCCAGTTGACCTATCTATGTAAAAGTAATGGAAATGTAATTACTACTAAAGTAGTTACCTCAGAGAACACGTAGTAGTTCTGAACACTGACATTTTTGGAACTCTGAAAACGACCAATTTTAGGAAATTCAATATATACATTTCTGTTCAGTTTATTTCAAGTCATAACCAACAATAGGCTAAACTTGTAAAACCAATCAGAAACAAATCCGTATCGTGACGATGGTAAAGCTCACACTCTTGTGGCTGAGCACCAATGGTAAGCAAAAGTCGCTCACTTCTGACTTCCATCCGACAGCAAAACATTTTCTTGTGTTTTTTTTATGTCAACAGAGGTACTTTAGCAACAGTCGTTAAGATCAGGCCCTTTTCTAATTTTAATATAGAATTTAATATGTCAAGTACTTTCTCATTTAATAGCATTACTCCTTTACGTTTTGAAGTCAATTTTGTAATTAATTTGAAGTAATTTTGTATTAAAATTATACTTCCGATTCCATACCTTGTTTGGTTGGCTGCCTCTTTTTTCTGAGTTTCAGATCTCTGAGGTTGTATTGTACTTAATTATACAGATTTTTAAGAGGCCAGGACATTTGGGTCACCAAAACAGATATTACTCATTGGAATATCCTTACTGTTCCATAAGTAATGTCTTACATGAAGCAATACAACTATTTGTGGACTGGATTCAAACCTATCAGTAGAAGATGAATGTTTGATGACAAATACAGGCCGCACTATATCAAATGAAGTTGCTTTGTTGGGAAGTGAATGGAGTACCTGAAGTACATTGGTTTCCCACAGGGCCAGAGCATTTGCATGAAGGAGCCTGATCTCACATCGCCCCAGGAACTATTTCCGTAGCATGTATCTTACTGAGGTGATCATGAAGTACACGCACTATATATGCCTCTGTAAATAAATGTTGTCATTTAATTACAAGCGCGAACAACATATACATTCATAATCTTTATTGACCTCGTCTTTCTGATGGAATGAGTCATAAGTTATCACAGCCATGACTCAAGAACATAGTACAGTCAGTGATTCAGAATGTGCATACATTTATCCTTTTTACTCTAAACATTAGGTTTAAATCTGGGTCCTGACAGAGATGCCTTGCAAACTGAAATCTTGATCATGTTGTTATTGTGAGTAATAAACCACTGATTTAGGGAGCAGTATTTCTGGTGTGCGGGTTCCATTTCCTTGTTCCTTGTTCCCTGTTTCCTTGTTATATCCGATTCCTCATAAATCATAATAAACAAGTAATATGAACCAGTAATACCATTTTTTAACTGTGTCCTGCCATTTCTCATTTTTTTAATTAAATTGATTTAATATGATGATGTCCCACCAATTTCACTTCCAAAAAACACAGAAAAGCAGTTGAATAAAACATTGAATTAGTTGGCCACTTGGAGTGTTGGAAAATACCAAAGCAGTTCTGAATACTGAAATTTTTGGAACTCTGAAAACGACGTTGAAATACACCAATTTTAGGAAATTTTACATTTATATAAAACATTTTTTCAAGTCATAACCAACAATAGGCTAAATTGTAAAATAGCCAATCAGAAACAAATCCGTATCGTGACGATGGTAAAGCTCACACTCTTGTGGCTGAGCACCAGTGGTAAGCAAAAGTCGCTGTCTGCATTGTGTGTAGCCATCTGTGTGATCTTTACTGGATTTATCGGCCACTAGGAGTGTCGGAAAATACCAAAGCAGAGCGGAGAAAAGGTCTCCACGAGCATCCAGGCCAGATGCCCGAGCAGAGAGTTAAAAAGAAATCCCCTGGAAAAGGAGATGCCTGAAAGAAAAGAAAGGGTTCACTTTGCATTTATTCCCACTAATTACCCTGCCACAAAGGCATTGTTTTCTTAATTACATTATCTTTGAGGAAACCCTGAGCCTCTTCACAATCAGATGTTAATGCAGCAAGTGCTGAATGAATGAATTTCCTTCCTTAACAGACTAATGAGAATGAGCTTTGAAGATGAAATGGGAGAGACGCCCAGGCTGATTATAAGACTGGCCAGAATTGTCTGTGAATTTGGAGACCACAATTATTGGAATGCATTATTCAGCCAGCTGCGGGGCCTAGGACCTTCCTGGCTTCAATATGCTTTATAAGTTCACAGTCTGGCATTCTAACCGATTAAACTACTGTGTGCTGGTATTGACCTTCAGAAGAATTTGGGGATTTTTTTCAAACAAATTCATTGTCACTTCTGTATCGAGACTAATAAACACCAGAGGAAAGTACATGTTCCGAAGAAGAGAGAAACACACACACACCTTATGAGTGAATATTAAAATCAAGGCAGCTCACTCCTGAAGCAGTACCAATGCCTCCTGCTCTCCCTGTAAATGGGCTATAATCTTTCAACAATCATTGCCCTTCGCCCAATGAGCCAGTCAGCACACCTGCTCGTTTCCTCTGAATTGCCATGGCGACTGAGCGCTTTTGCCAGCTCCTGTACAGACACAGCGTCACTCCTCGGGCACCCTGCTCGAGTCTGAGAGAGAGGGGAGAGAGCGCAGAGCACATTTCATTTTGCCCCATAGTACAAACCAAAAGAATCTGATCAAAAGAACCACCGGTATTCTGTGACCATGGCAACCACAACAAGGGGCACTGATTCATTGTGCATAAGGCACACACACATATTCTAGGACAAACTCATAGGTCTGGTTCAGGGCCTGTAATAGATGAGTTAAGTTGAGTTTGAGGTGAGAATTTGAGACTATATTAGTCTCATAAATAAGTCTACCTCTGGTCATTACTCTTCTTCATGGTCTCCAGAAACACTGTCCAGGGTACATAGGAACATTTTGCTTCAAATTCCTTCCTAGCCTAGAGGGTCAAGAGCAAAGAGGCATATTTTAATACGGAGAGGAGAGTATAAATTTAAATATCCACCGGATAAATCACCCTGCTTATATGTTGCCATCAGGCTCTCTGTGTGCAGCCAATGTACTGCTATCTTTACTGTAATGAGATATCATCTAACATATTAGTAGCATGTTAGAAATGAGCAAGCTGTGAGCTTAATACACAGGACCAGGGTATAGCTGTTCTGTTTGTAGCAGCAGTAAAACTCTCAATGTCAATAATTTATTGACCATCACCACCACCAAACCAAAAGTGCTTCCTGGATTGTTTATAATAGCTAGTAGGCTGGGGAAGCTTGCTACGCCACTCAAGCACTCCCCTACTCCACTCGAGTGGCTTTGATCGTGGAATGATTGTTGGTGGCAGACAGGGTGGTTTGAGTATCTCAGAAACGGCTGATGTCCTGGGATTTTCATGCACACTAGTCTCTAGAGTTTGCAAGGAATGGTGCAAAAAACGAAAATAAATAAATAAATCCAGTGAGCAGCAGTTCTGCAGACAGAAATGCCTTGTTAATGAGAGACATCAGAGGAGAATGGCCAGACTGGTCAAAGCAGACAGGAAGGTGACAGTAATGCAAATAACCACACATTACAACAATGGTATGGAGAAGAGCATCTCTGAACACACAACGCATCGTAACTCTAAGTGGATAGGCTACAGCAGTAGAAGTCTAAAACATAATTCTAATAAATACCTAAAAAAGTGCTCACAGTGTATATGCCTCTAGTCTTGTAAAAGTTTGTAATTTGCAACAGAGAGCCTAATGACAGCTGCACTCTATCTTTAGTGAAAGTTTTTAATCCATTATAGTGCACAGACATATGGAAGTTTTGTATCCTGTATGTTAGTGCCTTTTTTAACGGTCTTCTGTATTTTGAAATTGCATCTTAAAAATAAGAAATATGGTATGTGTTTGATTGCCGATTTACACAAACCCTTTGAGCACTGTCCTTCCATCTTAGTGTGGGCAATACTTGACACCGAGCTCTACAATTGGTCAGATAGCTGAGTGGGAAGTTCAGCAGACACCAATGAAAGGACTGAGATATGGAAATATCAAGGATCATTATGAACAAACCAATTCCACAGACATAACTGAATATTTGAAACAGCATCATCGTTGCACTGACCTTAAAAAGAGTCAATTGTACACATACACTCACTGAGCACTTTATTGCACCTATGCTTATTCATGCAATTGTTTAATCAGCCAATTGTGTGGCAGCAGTGCAATGCATAAAATCATACAGTGTCAGGAGCGTCAGTTAATGTTCATATCAACCATCAGAATGTAGAAATATATGATCTCAGTGATTTCAACCGTGGTAAATTTGTTACAGAATCTCAAAGGAATGTTTTCACCGTCTTGTGGAATCCATGCCATGAAGAATTGGGTCTGTTTTTAGTATTAGCATTGTGTTCCTAATGAAGTGTTCAGTGAGTGTACATACAGCTGTTGTTCTACCTTTTTAGAAATGGCATCTACATGTGGTTGGAAGAACAGCTTGCAGTCAAGCACAGTATGTAGATATTAATAATTTCCAATGATTTCCACCAAAAATACCTATCCATTTTCACGTTTTATGCTTGTCATATCATGTTTCATGTTTAGTTATTGTCTTAGTTATTTTATTGTCATGTCACATATCATGTTAGTCTAGTCTCGCCACGTTTTTATGTTTTATTTCTTGTTACATTTCATTTTCATGTCATGTTGATGTATAGTTGTAATGCAATGTATTTTCTAGTCTTGACATGTCACGTTATATTCATGTCACAGTTTTGCAAACTTGTTATGTCATGATTTATGTTGTTCCGTTCATTGTTTAGCATACACTTTTTCGTGTCTTGTTAACTTGTGAATCCTTCACTTCAATTCGCATGCTGCTCTCAAGCTAATTGTCTGCACCTATCTACACCTGCATAAAGCTCAGTTCCATGTCATGTCCTTGTGAAATGGCTGCCTCCTGTTTGTCAGTGCACGTCTGAGTGGTTTTCCAAACCATTGGCTACCTGTTAAGATCCGGGCCTGTTTATTGACCAAAGATTATTGAATTCTGTTTTGTTGACCTCTGCCTGCCTGTACCACAAACTTTTGACTGCTGTCTTTGTTCTTTTGCCCCACGGAGCAGACTTTGGTCTTGGCTCTTGCACCGCCATTGAAATCCATTATAGAAATGCCATGCAAAATAGTTATCTCATAGATAATATACGTAGTGCAAGAGATATTGAATATGCTCCAACCTTGAAATAATGGTATAATATGATGCATATGGATATATCACATTAATTACTGTACGTATAGGCGCCTGGAAATAACACCTGCTTTTTGTCTTGCATTGATGCCGATGAGGTGTGGGTGGGCCACTCCACTTGATGTTACCTGTGCCAGACATACTGTAGCAAGCTTCCACACAGTGGCACATAATAGCCTAAGTGTTGAAAAGGATGGGAGAGACTTCAGTCAGCAGAACCACTAACTGCCTCTGGTCAGTCGGGTTCCTGAAGTCTGCTTGCACAAGCTACCCATGGTGTCCTTTTAACTCTCTGCACAAGCTTAACTGCAGAACTATGGAGCAAATAGGCAGGCATTTTTACTACTGCTTTAACAATCCGACACAACTCATGGCATGAAACAGTCAGTGAAGACTTACGTATATAAAATCATATGACTTCCTAATACTGTCATACTTCAGTACATTGAAGGTGAAATAAACTTCATGACATACTCCCCCAGAAAGGGAAGCAGAGGCTTCTGACTACCCAGCTCAACTTTATCTGCTTATTGCACCGTTAGTGAATGAATTGTAGGGCATTTTACATGGGTGTGCCTCTCTACAGACCCCTAGAAGGAAACAGACTGTGTTTACAATGAAGGACTATTGCACCCACCATTATGCTGCCTCTGTGCAATTCTGCCACCTCAGTGGAATGCTCCCAGAACTGTAATAGTACTGTATAGATCATACAGTGTTTGGTGTTGTGGGAAATAGTTTGGTGTCATTGGTGGTGTAGTACAATAGTTGGTGAATAAAGATTTTGAAATACCATTTAGAAATAAACCACAGGTAATGCAAGTTTGCCGTTTTTGCTGAACTGTTAGTACAGAGGAGCAGTTAGCCTAATCATTGGAGTCAGACAAACAAGACACATTTAATTAACCCGGTTCCAGTAGCATCTGGTAAGACTACTCACCTCTTAGATAATTCCGCTTTTTGGTGTATTTGGGGGGTTCCTAAAATAAATTTTTTCGGCCTTTTTCAGCTTTATTGGACAGTATAGTATAGAGAGACAGGAAGAATGGGAGCGAGAAAGGGAAAGACATGCGACAAATGTCAGACGGTCGGATTCGAACCGCTGACGTCGCGGCTCACAATGAGCATGCGGTCAGTGCTCTACAGGCTGCGTCACCGAGACAACCCCACAGTTGGCGACCTTGATGCGATACATTTTAATTCATGTCAGACCTGTGTCATCTGTGGGGACTACACATCTATTAATCTGTCAAACAATGTATTACTTTGCATGATTTCTTGTTATGGTGGGGCACTGTCATTATTTCCGTATGTTGTGTCTTCAGGAACTCAAAAGGGGTTGAATTGGAGGTATACTGTGCATAAGCAAGAACTAAACAAAATTGGAAAGATTAATAAATACATTTACTTGGCTTTGAGGGACAATCAATCCCAGTTCCACTGTAGCCAATCGGCTAATTAGTTCAGGTAATGAAGAACATGAATTAACTTGTTCAAAATGCAGGCTTTGTGCTTTTAGGTTAACAATGTCTCACTCAAAAAAAAATTAATTACAAATTTCATTTTGATTTTAATGATCATGCTCTAGTACACAGTGCACAAAGATCCCTCCTGCTATTTGCCCCCAAAACTGCACCCCCTCCACCAACCCCCACAGTCCCCAAAATTGCACCCCCTCCCACCAACCACCACAGCCCCCAAAACTGCACCCCCTCCCCTCCCAACTTCACTACACTCTATTTGAAATTAACAAAGTTTGTTCGCAAGCTTTTGATCATGATTTGATTGCATTTCGATGACCATTTATTAATAATAATACATTTAAATTAGGTCGGCATAACAAAAGTACTTTTCCTATGCTTTATCAAAAACCAAACCAAAACTGTGGCAGCAAAACCATAAACTGGGCCAGGAATGCATCCAGTCGTTGGGCACACTTCTGAAGGCATCATTATCAAGTGCTTTGGGAAAGCATCAGTATCAATCAGTCTAATGCTGATTAATGTATTTATGGAGGACCGAGGCAGAAGTGTCTAAATTAGACTGTGTTGAACTTATCAGGTAAGACTCCATTGCTTGAACACTTTGAGGGTTGAAGAGCAAGAAACCATCGTAGGTTCCTCATCATTAGGTCTGTAAAAGCCAAAGAGGAGAGAGCCCATCTTAACTCTGTGAAGAGGAGCAGCCCATGTTTTTAAGGAAGTAGACAATGATCTATCTCTTGCACCAGAGAGACACGTTGACATGGCAGCCTGACTGGTGAGACTCACCTAGATGTGTGCTGCTGCCCACGCCACCGTGTGTCACTGGGAAGCAGACAGCGGGACTGTCACACAGTAATCTGCCATTTCCCTGAGGTGATATGATGTGAGCTGATGTGGAATAAAGAGATGTGACGCTGCCTGAGGGATCAAACGACAGCCGTAAGAACTGCCTCAGGTCAGCTGCTGCCTGATCCAGGATCAGTGGGAGGAATGAACAGGTCTAAAATATTATCCGGAGGGAGACATTCTCATGTATACATTTATTCTGTAAAACATGATATTAAAAAATATGAAAATTAACATATGAATACTTGGCATTGCAATTTTATGTTTAGTATTTCCATGAATTTCCATTACATGAATAATTATTTGACCCCTTTCATCCTTTTAAAACTAGTCCTGCCACAATGATCTGCTATTCTTGCTTTTCAATAGATGCACTCAAATATCTAAAGCAGAAAAGCAGCAGTAAACTGAAACTGAATTAAATTATTTTGAAGGAGAGAAAAGGTCATACTTACTGGACAACATGCACCTCTGTGGATTGCCAAAAAACTACAAAACGTCTTCCGACTCAGTGTTGTTCAACAGCACTGCAGAAGTCAAGTCCGGCGAATTAATAACCAGCACATTTGGTTCAAGGTGCCTAAGGCCACAATTACTGGAGGAGTGTAGGGATTTTAAAACTTTATCCCTTTCCTTGCTTAATTACCAGGATTTCCCATCAGGGCCAGAAATGCTTTCTTCCTCTGAAAATCTGTAACCTCAGTCCCGGTAAGAAACGATAGCTGCTTAAGGCTATCAAATAAATATGTAAATATGGAACACCATAGATTATGCCATACATTACATTACATTATTGGCATTTGGCAGACGCTCTTATCCAGAGCGATGTACAACAAAGTGCATACCCATAACCAGGGATAAGTTCGCTGAAAGACCCTAGAGGGAAGTACAATTTCAACTGCTACCTGTACAACAAAGATAAGGACGAGGGCCTTTTTTTTTTTTTTTTTTTTTTTTTTTTGAGAACAAAGAAACAAACAAACAGAGCAAAAGTGACCAAAGTTAACTATCCAAACACTGCTTACCTAGCCAACTAAAAATACCGATACACAAGGAAGTCACAGAGACAACAATTAAGGTTCACAGGGAGGTAGGGAGGGATGGGGAGAGATACTCAGAGACCAAAATCAAGTACGATGTGTTCCATTCACAGGATTCTGCTAATGCTACCATATTACAGCAAATAGTCAGTACTCCTAACAAGGCTTTCACATTATTCAAAGTAATATGGTTATTATATTCATACATTTGCCTGACTGTCGTCCTCATCACACACATGCTCTTCACATTGTTTGTGGCCCGTCCACCAAGACGGATGGTCTCATGGGTGAGCCTCCTAAGCAGAGATGAGAGGACTGATTGTGGGAGAGAATGCCAGTTTTTGGCAAATGAGACACCTGTATTCTGCAGCCAAAGCTGTCTCTCCCCGCATAGCTGCTGTTCTCCCTGCAAGCTGTTAAAGACCAAACGCATGTCATTCACACCCATTGTTCTGTGCCAGAAAAATAACTGTTTCACATTCAGACATTGGTAGAATAAAAACATTTCATAATTTCATGTTATTCAGGTTGTGTTAACTATTCAAAGCTTGTTTATTTTGTGTAGCTTTTAAAACATTTTAGCTCTTTGGCTGCCTTTTAATAAAGTATTTATTTTCTAGATACAGTACGTAAGTGTCAAACACCTTTATGCGTATTTTTATGACAATAATATTGCTAATCTATGTACTTGGTAGAGTGCTATTATATGAATCAATTAAAATAAATAATATCAAATAAATCACATTAAATGTCAGAATGTGAAAATAAAAATCAACTGCATTATTTTAAAGACAGAACAGAAAATACATGAATGAATAAATTAAATAAAATTAAATGCTTTTTCTTAATAAGAACATAATTATAAAGAAGCACAACACCTGTTGGCAAGTTAAGATGTGTTTTAGATATCAGGTCCAAAATGGAGGCCATTATTGGTGCTGGGATAGAAGGCTGGATAAGCACCTTAAGCAGCGATGTTGCCAGTAATTTGGCCGACCTCGTCTACGGTTTCAGAAGGAGAGCCTTGCTGTTGCACCAATTTTTCATCTTTCGTTTTAATGTGAGGAGCAGTCGGATGCCTCATCGTCGAGGTCAGGTTTGACTATAGCATTAATCTGCCCAAGGCTGAGACATGGCTGTGCTCCCACAAATACCACAGCTGGACACAGAGCACTTTAAGAAGGAGTTTGAGCTTGTTTTTCAATAAGAAAATCAATACACACACAAAAGGAAAAAAAAAAAAAAGTCTTGTATCCAAGAATTCAAAAGAATTTTTTTTTCTCACTGAGAACAGCTGCCCACAGCCAACACAAACAAATGAACATACATAACACATAGAGACAATACAAATGTATTGTCATACAAATATGACATTTTGGGCATGTACAGTACTGCAGCAAAGGTGTGAGCTCGCCTACATGAGTGGGAGTACTTCACAAAGAGGAAGAGAAAGTGACTAAGTGTTTAAGATTGAGATCAAGGATTCTGTAATGGTTTAGCTATTTGAACATAGAAATGTATCTTTTGTGAGTTTTGGCAGAGATGGCTGCATTTGAAATTGTGTGACTCTGCAGCTGTTTGGGGAACACTTTCACAACAACTGCTAAAGTTATACAGACATCAGCCATTGCTTTGCTTCAGTATTTTCTTCTGACCATGATAGTAAACAAATTGTGCCTCACCAAACTAAACTGAAAGGCACCAATTCAGTTCTGGGTCATTTGGCCTGAAGATTAGTTTCCTAGGGGTGGGAGAACGAGTTGCCCCTTTAATTTTGGTTTGGTCATTGTCACGCTCGAAACAGAAGTTAGACATTCCCCACTGTGGCAGTAGCAGCGCTATATTTCTGGGCTTTGCTATTACTGCGTCATGTAAACACATGTAATGCAATACGTTATGTTCAAAAGTATAATCCGGATAATAGCTGACACAGTCAATCAGCATGCTAATAACGATTGTTGCTTTACTCTGGAGAAATGTGGGACATTTACACTTGAGCTGATTTGTGGAGCTTTAGGCTGTAGTATTAAAATCTATGTCCTTTCTGTTTGGATTAGATAGCTCTACTGCCCTCCTTGTTTTCCCAAGAATGCGTGTCATGTTTGCATCTGGACTACAAACACAAGACAGTGTTTGCTCTTTTTGAATTCTCACACTGCTGTATGCATTGCCACTGACACACAGGATGGGGTGAGTGAACAACTCTCCTGCTGCCAACAGCACAGCAGTGCATTCATGTTCATCCTATATGGCCAGAGAAAAGAGACTGCAGAATAATAGCAGCTGTTTTTCACGTCCAACTGCGTATTGAATTGCGAATACGAGTGGGAAGTTCGTGATTAGTTTAGATATCACATGTCTGCGTGCCCATTTCCCACATGATTGGTGCTTATTGCATGATGATGGATGATGGATGATATGCAACTCACAGCACATGTGAGCACAAGTGAAGTCTTACAAGTTTTAAGTAAATGGATAAACATTTTGCCATGGTAAACTTTTTTCCGCACCAAGAGCTTGATAAGTTTGGAATTCAAGAAAATAAAAATTATTCAATCATTTATTTTTGGGCTATATGGGATGAATATTGTTGAATCAAGGCAGAACATATTTCTATGTCGATGACTCTCCAGATAAATGGAAAGTCACTTGATTTGATGGGTGCTCTATTCTGTTTCAAACGAACCTTTTTGAAACACACACATGTATATTTTAGCATTCCAGTAATCTGGTCAATCTCAACAAGTGCAATGTTTAAGCTGCTATAGAGTTTTATTTATTTACCAGTGACAGATCCAACACACTGGCGAATGGCTCCAACATGGTTTTCTTCTTAACCATTCCTTCATTATCTATTGTGAGTTTCGCTGACTAAATGTGTAGCTGAATGGGCAATCTTACATAGTGTACCAACAAAAGCACAGGCAAATCGATCTGCAATAGAACAGGGAGATTTAAAGACACATTGAATTGTGATTTCCCCTCTCCTGTCACTGTTCCACACAGTTCTGGTTGTTCTTCCTTGGCAAAGTATCAAAGTGAAACAATGTTACATGAATGCACTACAATTAATGCTGACTATAATTTTAATTAGATGAACACCCCATTTGTAATGAGATGAACATCCAAGGTTTGCAATACTTATAAACCACTCTCATATACCCAGTAATATTTTTATTTTAATACGGATCATGTTTTTGTTTCCTGTTGGCTTTCAACACTGTTGCTAGTGTGATATACTGCTTTGGGAATTTAGTTAGTTACCAGAATTTTGTGAGTTAATGTCGTGGAAAGTAGGACACTACCGTTGTACCCTTGAGCAAGGAACTTACCGCAGAATTCTTCACTCTGCATTTTTTTAAATGAAAACAATGACAGTATCACAGGAAGGTGAGCCTTTTATCATCACAGAAACATCTACATGCAAAAAGGCAGTTACTGCATGCATATAAACAGGCCTTTCAGCTCAGTGTTAGGAAATGCAGCAACCTGATGTATTAGCATTCTATATTGAAGGATATATCTATAACAGCAGGTGTCTGGCATTCTGAAATATTAGTCCCATAGTTCATTAGCTCAGATGGAAGCAAATTAAATCAGTAAGAATGTACCACCCGACTGACTGAACAATCCAAGAATAAAAAAAATAAAAAAATTCAGATAATTGCAGGCTATGATTGCTAGCATATTACCTTCTTCAGCTGTAAAGCAGAACAAAAATGCTCATAATGAAAGCACTTTCCGTCCATGCATCTCAGGTGGTAGAGGATTAGCTGAGACTAAGTGGATTGGCTACAGCAATAGAAGACCAATAAGTCAAAAAAATTATAAATAAAATGATGAAATAATACCTAATAAAATGCACACTGGCTGTATATGTCCTGGAATGTGCCTATTAAGTATCATTTTGTTGGTGTTGTATAAAAATAAATATATCTTGTATCTTAATTTGTTATTTTGTTTTTTTACAGATTGGACGTTCTCTACTGTCAGAGTTTCAGAACTAATAAAAGCTAATAAAGTTGGTTCAAAAGCCGAAATGCTAAACTCATGGAAAAAAGAAGAGTTTTTTGTCTAACTATTGCATAGTTTGGAGATGCATGACTTATGCATGAAACCAGCTTTTGCTTCAAAGCATATTCTTCTGATCCCTCAATTCATGACATGTCCTTCACATCCAATCCATTCAACTCTTTCCTTGTCACTTATTTCATGTTTTGGATTTTTTTTTAAAGCACATTGAGCGACATCATAGCAAATATCAATATCATAGTAATTATTTAAGCTTGCTTTTTAAATTTTTTCCTGAATTGTGTGTTCCGGGTCAATGTTCATTAAAGATTTACCTCCTTGGCATTAATAGACCTGTAACATCAGGGGGTACTGTGATTCATTGTAGCCTGTTAACATTCATCATTTTTATTTCCAATCAGTACTCATTAATCTGACTAGAAATTCCATAAAACAAACATAAGCCATGGAAATTCATCAGCATGTATCCATACAGTGTCAACTGTATTTGAGAGAAATGGATCGAATTCAAGGCTCTGGCAGGATTATAAATTTGGAAGCATTAGGTTGCAGGTTTTAACCATCTCATTAATCATAGCACTGATTCAATTTAGCAACTCAAAATCTAATCACAAAGCTCGTCAAAATATTTTTATAAGTATATTAATGTAACCATGCACTGCTGTTTATCAGCACTGAACTGGTATTCTTGTTCAGGTGTACAATCTAACATTCTCAATGATCAGTGAGAGATGTCGTTTACTGGCAGACAAATCTTATCTCCCTGTGCCCTGGGCCGATTGGAGAAGCCTGCTGTAATTAATTCAGTCATTTATATGCATGTTTTAAAATGCATTACAATTCATGGGTGACATGAGCTGATGCTCTAACCTGAAGTTGACAAGAAACTTCATAAGCTTAAGAAGAAATGAAGGTGTGAAAAGAAAGGAAGCCATGTTATGTGTGTTAAGTATTGCTTGGGGAGGAGTCACTTTAAGGGGAGGAGTTGGAAAACAGTGACTTTGTTTCTAATATACTATAGTATAGTACAGAGAACCACTGCAGGAACCACCATCGCCAGGTGCCTGATAATAGGTTGAACATAAAGTTTGGATTTTTTCAAGTCTAAATAATTGACTTCAGTAGATGCAGTTGATCCAAATCTGTGGAGTTGAGGTCATGAACACATGACTTGTACTCACTGGCATGAACTGCAAAACAATGAGGGGCTCTTCCTGAAATGAGGAAGTGGTTTGAACTAACTGGAAATAACAAAGACATTATCAGGATTACAAAGGGCATTTTGTTTGTTTCTATGTTTTCACAAATTAGGTGCACTCCACAGAAAGGATATCCTGTGTATCCAAGTAATTGATTGGTTATATAAAACATTATGCTGTTCAGTATATTTGGTCCTCAAGACAAAGACTTGAAAATGCATCTTCTAAAGAATCCAACATCTACAGAACTGACCTTTATAGCGACAAAATTGTCATATAGTGGTACAGAAGAAAATCTGTGACCTATTGATTTGGATGTTGCACACAATCCCAACTTATAATATGATTATAAGTATACATATATGTGACCGTATGGTAAGGAAGTAAAATGTCACAAGGCTAAACGTGACTACGCCACCCCTGATTATAATGGGTAGGGGAGCCCAGCTAGGTACAGCATAAGCAACACTTAATATAAAAGATAAAGATTTTATTTTCAGTTATCCATAAAAAGTAGCTGGTTTGGGCATCACACTCCAGCACAGGCCCTTGGTGTTACAGGCAGTCTTCCCACCAAATAGTTAGTTAATTAATAAATACACAAAAGAAAAATACAACAATGCAGAGATATATGCACCCCTTGATGCCATGTCCCAGATGGGCCCCAGTACATGCTTTAACCATGAGGCTAGGCTAGGCCCTTAGGGGTTGAGTCACACCAAACCGTTCAGAGTAGGATATAATAGGCCTTAACCCATGTGATGCACAGCACAATCCGTGATCACTACACACTGTTCAAAGAAATACACAATTTCAACAGCAAACAAGTGTCACTGCACCGCACCCAAAAGCTACTCTGAAATAATAGGGGTGGAATTAGTAGCCCGAGGGCCAATCTAGCCACAATGGTGTAAGTTCTCCAGGGCCAAAAAACCCAGGCACAACAGTAGATGCCTGATATGGGCATGCGCCTAAAAGGACAATAAACCAAATACACACATAAATCACAATACACCAAATGTAAACCAAGGCCAGCAAAAGGTGAGAAATCAATAAACAACCACTATGGTGGCTCAACTCATTTCTAAACTAATATCGGAGGGAAAAGAAACAGTGGCCATACAGCACTCCAAGCAGAATGGCCTACCGAACAAAATAACAATAAATGGCAAACAATTTAAAAGTACGTCGTCATTACATGAATAGAATAAGGACAATAAATACCAAACATTACAAATGTACATCAAAAAGTTAATCATACAGTCAGTATGCAGAAATAATACTCAGGCACTGGAGAAAACCTTAGTAAAAGATTAACAAAACTACGTTTACAAAACACAATAGAGAATCTATTGTAAAACGTACCCTTTCCTGATTCAGCAACGGAACTTGATTATTGCCGATAGTTGCGTCTTAACTTCGGTCAGACAATAAACACACACTGGGACATAAAGTGTTCAGATTAAAACACCGTATAATTTAAAATGTAGAAGTAAGTGAATTAATTTAGCATACCGATTTAAATCATTTAGAGCAGGGGTGTCCAATCTTATCCTAAAAGGGCCGGCGTGGGTGCAGGTTTTTGTTTTAACCCAGCAGTAACACACCTGATTATACTAATGAACTAATCGTGGTCTTTAATCAAGACCTAGATGAGTAGAATCAGCTGTCTTAGTCCTGTGCTAAAACAACAACCTGCACAAACACCGGCCCTTTCTGGATAAGATTGGACACCCCTGATTTAGAGGATCACACACGCCAAACAATCTCCTACAGCCCAGCCACGAGGATGCAAAGAAAGAGACAAGAAAGAGGCGGGTGTACCTGTCCTATATTCAATGCTCTACGCACCTGTTAGACCGCCACCCTCCCTAACTCTATCAGTGGCGCTGATGGATGTCAATCACTTCCTGGCGAACAGGTAAATATTTGACTGGGTAGACAACGGGAGAGAAAAAGGAGATGACACCCAAGTGCGCCTTGTGCACTAGAGATAAGTATTTGCGTGATCATTATTATGCGCACTGGAGGAGAATATAAATATTTGCGTGATCGTTAATACACGCACCTCACTACATATATATTATAATATACAATAGTGTATGATTACTGAAAAAAAAGCTATGGGTTAGATTTCATACCATAACTAAATACTAAATAATAAACACTAGTGATTTGTGACTAACAAAACACTAGTGATTTCTGAAGGCCTGATTTATAGACGACTGAAAATAATGTTGCTAATAGCAAATGTAGCCTATAATCTTAAACTGAAATCAATGACAAGATTTAAGATTTGACAAGCATTAGCTACAGTAGTTAAAGGCTATTGGCAAGTATCATTCACTACTAACACATGCGCAATGATCCCACTTAAGAAATGTAGATTCCTTCACCATAATTGATTCAATGAAATTCCAACTATCAAAGATCTAAACAAAGCACAACATTTCAAAAGCTTACATGATATAAAAAATTTTTTAAAGCCTACATGTTTATGTTATTGAAGATATTTTTTCTCATTCCTTAAAGGTACAATAGGTACCTTTAGATTTTTCTGTTAAAACATTATTATAAGACAATTGTAAATCCCTCCCTATCATTGAAAAAGGCTCACTGACATGTTGATTCACCCTCTACCTGTGTTTATAGTCCTTAAATCCAGGTTTCAAAATATGCAGTTGATTGGCGTGCACTCATAAACATTGTATAGCTGTACAGTAATTCAAGCTTATTGGTTGAAAATTAGTTCTAATTGCCACAGCCAATGGCGTTTCAACTTCAGTGCATTCACAGAGAAGGGGTGTGGTAAACAGTGTTGTGGTTTGAGCATGTTTGTTTCTGCAATTCCGCTCTTGACAGTTAGAAGTTCAAAATTACCAATTGAACCTTTAAGCTAAAATTAGTCCGTTTTATAGAAATACAGAAAATGTACATAAAAACTCAACTCATACTGGAAAGTATCTGTAAGAAACAATAGACTTGTATCACTGATGCTCTGATGCCCCTTCCCTGCATGACCAATAATAAAATTAAATGAAAATAGATTTAATATGCCGTGTGTCTCCCCTGTGAGGGAGATGCAGCACCTCCAGAATCTTCCCGTTGTTTGCCGCATGGAGAGGGAGAGAACACCCACACCAGCACAAAATACATGATAAAAAGTATTCGCCCTTCGCAAAAATAATAACTTATCACAATAAACTAAAATAAAAAAGGGAAAAAAAAAGTCAAACCGAGTGACAGCTTTTCAGCTCGCCACTCTGAGACTTTTCAACAGCATCTTCCTCCAAAATGCGCAGTGAAACTGAAGGATAAATAAAATGCGTTTTTAAAACTCCACCACAAAACTGCCGTTCTTAGAGTGTTCTCCTGTACAGTAGAAGCGAGCACACGTTAAGCACCTGGGCCGTTTAGTTAACGCAACCCAAGTGTGTGTGCCCTGTCCACCAGTAGGTGGGGCGGAGGATCTGCTTCCCCAACAGACCAACAACATAGTAACAGAAATAGATAAAAAAATAAACAACAAAATCAGTTATCACTTAGATGTTGGAGCCAGACATTAGGTCAGTTTGCAGCCATAAAGCTGTGAATTGTGGTGTCAGGTTTCAGCATGAGGCATTAGCTGAGCTTGTTCCATCTGAAAAGCTTACATTCTCCCACAGAGGCTAGGAGCGATAGATCATTGTGGAGCCCTGTGAGTGAATGGAAACCTTTGTGCTCTGGCACAGGGAAGCTTCTCCAGGGTGTAGCACGCAGTGTAATCAGTGATTGTTTTTTATTTTGTTCTACTTCTTCTTCTTCTTTTATTTGTTTGTTCCCCCAGCTGCAGTCTGAAGATAATGTGCAGAATCAGTGCTTCGCACGTCCCTGCCTGGAATTCCTCCCATCTGGTCCAAAATGGTGGCAAACGACCGTGACTGTTTGTCGATTGGAAAACAAACAGATGTCAGATGGGGCTTTTGTGAAGTCATGAAACCACTTACCATCAGTGATGTTGCCTGGTGAGACCTCAGGAACAGCTGGCAGAGAAAAATGTTGGGGCCTGACATATCAGTCATGCGACTGAAGTATACAGATTTGGCATTCATGAGTTGTATCGTATAAACAATGTTCACGATGACAGAATAATTCACTACACATGCTCCTTCCACTGGTTATTTTTTAAATAATAAAAATAACCACCCCCTCAATTAGCCTCATACTGAATGGTAAATTAGCTCTTTGAAATTAGCTATTTTCTCTTTAGCCTTTTTTTTTTAAATTAAATATGGGGTAAAATAAAATGACTCTTTCTGCATCTCAGATGGAAATACTTGCGTGACTGGCTCTAGCAGTCACATTACACATATTGGATAAACTCAGGCCGGCAGCAAAATTACATTAATTTCAGCAATCATCTCATATCAAGGCAGGCTCACTGATACTTTGGACATGGGATCATCTGGCTTCACAGTTCAACCTCATGTTGGCACCACATAGCAAGAAAACTCAGACTGCCCACAGAGGTCAGGCAGTGTTTTGAGTGTGTGCTCTGTTGATTAATGAGGCCCTAGGCGGCTTCACCAAAAGCCATAAATGCATTTGGGATGGATGTAAGGTGAACCGAACCTGAGTCAATAGCACACAAGAGGAAAATTCTGCAAGTTATGGAAAATGTATTATTTAACTCCCTTTCTTTTTATTTCTCTTGCCAAAGACCTTCACAGTGACCAGTTTTTCCTGCTCATTCTCCACAGTATATTAATCTCAAATTGCTCTTCATCCATTGGATATTTTATTTGGAGGTGGTCTAAGAAGTGATTTACTAATTTACATTTTTGTACAAGATATATATTACGAAGTTTAATAAGTAAGTTACTCAAAGTGCGAAGCGGTTTGATTCAAATTTTTATTCATTGAATGGCTAGTTTCACAGACACAGCCTTATATTGAGATTAAGCCTAGTCCTAGACTATGTAAATTCTACTTTTAATAGAGATTCTTCATACAAAACTCAATTTAGTCCAGGACTAAATTAATCTGTGTCTGTGAAACTGGTTCAGTTTGTCAACTGTTGTAATAAATGCAGATGCCTTTTTTTCAATGATTAAGATCAATTTTTTTTTTTTTCTCAGAAGTAGAGGGAATAGGCACCCTGACCACAAAAAGGCAACAGAGATAAACGTGTGGCATCCAGGTTGGAACAGTGAGCCCGTCACTCCAGGAACTAATTTCCATTGGAAGCAGATTTAAATGATTTTAACACTATGCATCTGTAGCACAATGTCAGCAGCCACTGTTAAGGGCTCAACACGAACAAGAACATAGAGTTCAGTAGCTTGAGGATGCTTTATTTTCTCACAACAGGGATTTTAAGCGAAATACATATAAAAGTAACTTACAAAACAAGAATAAAACACAGCAGGGGCCTGGTTTAGGTGAGTTTAGGTCCACTGGTGGCTTACCTGAGGGCATTAGAGCCAGGAAGCACAACCACTGCTACTGCCCGCTTCAACAATACTGTCTGGCAAAGGTAATGAGCTACAGCTAGGCTCATTACCACACTGCCTCACCTGCACTTGCGTGTAGTGCCTGTAGGAGAGAACACTGCTGTCTGTGGTCCCGAGGGCCTCCCAAACTTTAACAGGGGTTGCAGCCAAAGAGGAGTAGGTTTATGCTTCCTGTGAAATAAATTTGCATTAAGACTTCACATCAGCTCATGTTTTATGCATAACACATACTGTACAGGCATACGCTATAGACGTTCCCAGCATATCTTTAGAGCTCCAAAAGGAATAATAGTTATGTTTGACAAGATAAGGGGAGTATCTCGCCTGCCTGAGGACTGGACTGGAAAGGGCCGTAGTTGTAGTTGTTGTCAGAGCCGGCTACTTACAGAAGCAGTCTATGCGGTCATTTTGGCCACAACCATCCATGGGCCACACAATCCAAGTTTTACTCTTTTATTTACATTGAGGTATGTTAATTGTGCGTATTTACAGGGTGCAAATAGATTTTTGATGCTATTGTTCTGGAGCCAGTTCATTCTTATTTAGGCCCACCAAATGCCTATAGCCAGGTCGGTGTATGGTATTGCATGACCCATAATTCCTTGACATTACATCCTCCTTCAGCAGTATGGACCAACTGTTTCAACAACAAAGAAAACTCTGAGCCCCGTCTTTTATTTCAGACTAGTCCATGTGAAGTTGTCCGGGTAAGGAGTCTCATATAAGCTAGAATCGCTGTCTCTGGCCTTTGGTACTCATTTGTGCTCTGGGCACTAAAAGCTCTGACATAAGCTGCAAAGGATCTGAAGGAGAGCCTGCACACCATATCATCCACAGTCCACACTATCTGTCCCCACAAGATGACAGAATGTATTTGAGGCAGTAGTGAGAAAAAGGACACGAAACATCTGCCAAATAAAAAAGGGAAAAAATCTGCAGTCATCTCTCTTCTGGTTCATCTCGTCTTTTTGGCTCCAGTAGCAGGGCCATTAAATATTTTACTTGTTGCCCTGATCGAAGTCTCTCTAGTAACAGATGGGCCAGAGAAAATGCCGGAACAGTGTGATTCTCTCTGGAGAAAGTTGAGAACAACACTCTCACATGTACTGTGCACTGTGTACTAGACACTAACCGTACAACCATATATGGTTATCAAGATCATCATCAATCTCACAACGGGAGAGAAAAATAAGTCTCCATATTGGATCTGACTGATAGATGTGCCATACAAAGCCAGTCATGTTATTTCCACGTCCACCAAACTAAAACAAATGTCTTGGTCTCACCAAATTGTATACAGAAGGATAGAAAAGGTTACTGAGACTGTGAGTCATGGAGTTTGAGAAAGCGGACCCTTGATAGTTTAATTGATTGGCTTTGTGACAGCGTTTGGTTTAATTTCTGGACACAATGTGAGATTTGGTTTGATTGCTGGCTTGAGACAGGACGTTTGCTGTAGAGGAATTGGCCCCTCATTGTGTAGGTTGATTTGGCAGGGTCTGCAGTGCTTATTTCCTGCTGTGGGCTGTAATGGGGCTCCTAACAGATGGCAGTGCTGTGAGATGAGAGGTCACAGAGACCCTGGCTCCAGCTCCAGAGCTGCTCCAAGAGAGCCACTCTCACCAGCTCTAACACCCATGTAGCACTTACAGGAACAGTAGCACTCAGCTGCAGTCTGCATCTGTTTCCCTCTGTGCCACGGCTGGCAGCAGTGTGAACCCACAGGGACACCAGTCTGTTCAGCAGGCGGCCATTTTCATTTTTCAAGCACGATACAAGATTTGTTTATTTTTACTCTTTTGACCTGTGCACCTTTAATACAAATAAGACATGTAACTATTTTTCCTCCCAAATATTAAACTATAAACTGTTATGTCACTTTTGGTAAGATAATTCAGATTAAGTTTCAATGTTAAAACCATGGGCCATGTTTATATACAGTGCAGTACGTAAGTATTTGGACAGTGGTACAAAGAGACTGGTAGGCCAAGGAAGACCTTGACAGTTGATGACCGGAAAAGTCTCGTCATAATGAAGAAAAACCCCCCTAACACCTGTCTGACAGATCAGAAACACTCTTCAGGTGGCAGATGTTGATGTGTCAGATTAGTCTCTACTACTGCAGAAGACTTCATAAGCAGACTTACAGGGGCTGCACTGCAAGATGCCATCCACTGTTTAGCTGCATAGAAAGGATGGCCAGGTTACAGATTAATAAGTAGTACTGAAAAGAGACTGCAGGGTTCTGGAAAAAGGTATTGTGGATATCCCACATCAAGGCAATTATCTGAAACACACAACAATGCTTTTTCTTCTTAATGATGTTCCAAATAGTTTTTACCTGCAGTAAGGAAGCAATGGAATATACCTGAGTAAATCAGAAACAACTGAGAAGCCAACTGTCCAGTTACCTTTGGTCCCCTAAAATGGAGGGACAATGTATAAAAAGGGATGTAATTCCTACACTGATTACCTAATATGGATGTAAATGCCCTCAAATCAAAGGTGACAGTTTGCATTTTAACCTCATTGTTCATTGCTTCATTTAATATTAAATGTGCTGCAGTACAGAGCCAACATAGATCGTTCCCCTGTCCAGATACTTATAGACTGCACTGTAAGTCATGGAAAAACCAATTGAGAGCTGTTAGATATAATCAAAGTGAGAGCAGCTCGTTAGATATAATCAAAGTGAGAGCAGCTCGTTAGATATAATCAAAGTGAGAGCAGCTAGTTAGATATAATCAAAGTGAGAGCAGCTAGTTAGATATAATCAAAGTGGTTATTCCTGAGATGAGTAGTATATAACAAGCCCATATGGAATGGCAACAATGAATTACAGACAAGCACTTTCCATCTAGCCCACTGCGGGGGTAGGAGCATGAATCATGTCCAGACAGCTTTCAGGGACTGTCAACAGAACTGAATCGAACAATGGGATCACTGCAGAATAGATTATAAGGTATTTATGCAAATTTGACTTGTTTACTTATTTGGTTATTTATTTTTAATGAATGTGCAGAAGCATTAAACATGCTTAGAATAATTCATAATCACCTAGGATGAGAGTAGGCTGCTAATATTCTACTTGGATGTAAAACCGCCTGCTTAAATGGGTATGTGTAAGACTATGCGTTGAGGATTAGGTAATTATTATTATTAATGGCACCTGAGAATGCATGAAGGAACAAACAAGCCACACTATCACTGTGGACAATTGGTGCCATTTACTGGCAGGTTGGGGGAATACATGTCAGTTTGTATTGCACACAATTTACCAAAACGTGTTTGAAGTGTGTTTGAAGGTTGATCTTCAAACTGCCAGGTTAGCCCTACTGTAATGCAATAGATAAGTTTTAATTTTGAAGTGATTTCAATTTTACAATTTTACAATATTACATTGCACATTCCCTAGGCTCAACCAGTTAGTGAACTACCTTTTTCCAGGACATTGTGCACAAGACATTCTCAGAATTTAAACACATACCACTCATACACTTTCCTTAACAACACTACAAATGGCTGCTACCTGCCATTAATACTCAAGATTATATCAGTATTTGCTCCAATGTATTCACTTTGAAAATACTTTAGGGAAGGAGAGAGGGCATTATTGGTGACCGTGAACTGTTGATGTGAAAAATGTTAAATGTGAAAATAACTGTAATTTGTTCTGTTAAATGTGAGAATAACATATGCCAAAAAAATCGAAATCACTTGTAAAGATCAGAAAAGTTCTAGATCTAGATCAGAAGTGATGCTGACCTCTAACTGGTACATTGTTAAACATGACACATTTCTTCAAATTTTAAAGCAAGATTACTTTTTATTAAAAAATGTTTCACAGTTTCAAAATAATACAAAAAAGGCAAAAGGCCCTGTGCAAAAATTTGGGAACCCTGTCTGTTAGCACTTAGAAGCTCCTCCTAGGGCAACTATAACAGCTTTAAACGGTTCCGGAAGCCAGAGTCTTGCAATTCTGGATTTTGGAATTGTTCCCCATACTTCCTGGCAGAGCACTTCTAGCTCAGAAATATTCTTCAGCCTCCTTGCATGTACGGCATGTTTGAGATCTCTCCACAGACTTTCAATAATATTCAAGTCTGGGGACTGTGGTGGCCATTCCAAAACCTTCATCTGTCTTTCCTGGAGGTACTTCATGGTTGATTTCGACCTATGCTTTGGATCATTGTCTTTCACCTCTCTTCAACGCCAATGTCTGAACTGACCTTTGAACATTAGCCTCTAATTGTTGCAAAGCATAATAGATCCACCTCTATGCTTACCAGTTGGCAAGGTGTTCTTGGTAGGGGTGTTGCATGTTAATGAAGGCACACAGAGGCTGATGTAGAAAATCAGCCTTCACAGTGGGCAAATTTTCTCAATTACTCCCTGTTTCAACATAGCCATGAAACCATAAGGGAACACTGTATTTTAACTGTATTTATGTACAATTTATTAAATGGCTTACTTATAGAGCACAGATGTAAAGTCCAGCCAGAAAGTAAAAGCCTGCCATGTGTTTCTCCCCCCCCCCCCAAGAACTCAGCTAGCTGATTTTACTATTGCTGTAATTCTCCCTCCATGATGAAGAATTGTGCTAATTAGCAAATCCAGGTGATTGGAACAAAAATCCTGGGGATGTTCACATTCTGTACCTGTATTTTCCACCTCTGTCACACTGATAACTCCACTGATGCGCTCATATGAGACTCACCTGTGCAGTAGATCATTAGCATCCCTCATACTCTCTCTGCCGTAAATCGTTTGGTTGTGGTTGCTAATCAGTCAGGTGCGGCTGCCATGACAGTGGGCCATCAGAGGAAGAGCGATCACCCATCAATGAGGAGAGTCAGTCTTTATTAACCACGCTACAGACGCTGCAGGCCTGAACTTATTAAAAGAGTGGAACGCACACATACACAACTGCCCTGGTCTCCCCTCAGCCTTTCACTGCTTTACAGAAACACCAACAGTGCTCTACACAAACACTAGCAGAGCCAGATAATAGCACACACACACACGCATTACGTTCTGTTTGTTGCAGGAGGACAGTGGGCCAGAGTGGGAAGGTTGTTTGCTGATGTACCAGACTTTTGCAGACTTGGCCATGTAGGCTATAAAGGGCGGCCACATTGGCCAGCTCTCTCTTCCCTATCTCCTGGCTGGTTCCACCACTGGTTGCAGTTTGGTTCTTTTTGGTTTGTATCTTGGTTTGGATTGTATCGTACAAAACCCTCACAGCACACGTTCCACGCATTCCACACGCTGCAATTACCACTGATCCTGCAGACTCCCCTACTCAATTTCATTCTTATTTCTTGTACCTTTGATACCATGATTGGCTAGATATTTCATTTGTGATTTTATGGTACATTTTCATTAGTTTTTTTAATCAAAACTATGAACCATTCCACTTTATGATTAACAGTTGAAGATTAGCAAGAATGTAATATTACAGCCACATTATTAGATTTTAGAGGGTTTTGTGTGTGTGTGTGTGTGTGTGTGTGTGTGCTACAGTGTAGTCCCTGGAGATCTATTCATTTTGGTTGCTTTGAACATTTCCTCTTTCTAACCTTGGCGGCTCCACTCTTCCAAACCACTGAAGGGATTTGAAGCATCTTACATTTTTCATTGCATACAACATTTAACAGCAAATGTCCCGATCACAGAGATCATCAGCTCTTCACCTAGAGAAGTATTCTGTGGTAAAAATACAGATATATTTCTTAAATGGATCAACACTGTATAAACAATATACAATTCTAATAACAACATATGAAAAACATTTATCAGTGAAACATTTTATTTCACAAAGAGGCAATTAGGCCCTCTCTAGTAATCAGTATTGTGTTTAGCCTTGATCTGCAATAGACCAAGGGTCAAATACCTCCATTGCAATGCCTGGTCTGTGTTTTTACAAGTCCATGGGAAAAAGACTTCACACTGATCAGTGTGAAATTGGTCTATAATTCATCCACCTATGCTCCCTTGTGTGTTATTACTAGGCAGAATACAAGAATATTGCCCATTATATAGTACTTCTGTGCCTCATGCAATCCAGTAAAGTGTACCAGTTCATAAAAAAAGTGCTTGAGGGTTTTTGCAGCTGTGTCAGTGATATTCGGAATTCTTAATCACTTTTCTTGGGAAAGTTATAAGGCAGTCAGTGTATCTAATGAGTGGAGACAGGTGTGTTACACCTAACACCAAAAATTGCTAATCACCATGGCAGCTCTCTTCCCCACCCCTGGTATTCAGAGCAGAGAGGCTGTGCCTCTACAGCATGTGGAGTGTTAAACATGCAGTGTTGTGCTACCAGATGAGCAGGGAGGAAATGTGGGACATAAAGCTGTCAAAAAGTCTTCAAGTCAAGGATTTTTCTGACTCAATTATCACCCTAGACAGAAGGTCATATATCTTTATGGCTCAGAATATTCTTCTTTTAGTGACCCCTAATTGCAGAACAGAATGCTGCTTCATTAACTGTTGCTAGGGATTTTTCATTTTGAAATGAGAATGACCTATAGAAACTCAATTACATTTAAAATGATCCTCTGGGATACCAGATTATGACAATAATTAATTGATAAATTAATAACCACTAGAATGAAATATGCAGCGTATGGCTCATTATATTATTATAACAATAAAATACCAATTGTCATCACCATGATCAATGTAGTCTATACTGTCGTTTATCATTATCATAATCATCATCATCATCATCTCTAGCATTGCTAACATGAATATTATAATCTTTACTTTGCAAAATGCAGTCTACATGAAGTACATATATAAGAACTGTTGTGTGTCTAGTGCAATGAAATAATTTGTTACTAGTACAGCATTATGTACAAATAATATTGTTACATTTTACCCTATAAATGAAACTTTTACAAGCTTTAAAGGCATGTTAAATCTCAAGCACAAATAAAATTTTTAAACTGGGTCACAGGAATTAGCATTTGTGATATCCCGAGAAATTGAGTTCAGAGCTAGGAAAAGCTCTGTGCTGTGTCAGAGTTGTGAGTTGTGTACCATGGGACGGTCGGATGACCTGGGACAGGGAAACGGAGATTGCACTCGGACGTGTGAGATTAAAGGTTCTGAAATGTTGGGGGGTGTATTGTGCCTTTAATGTCAATTGTAGAATTGTGGCTTTCATTTGGAATTGGGAACAGGAGAGTTCAGCAGGATCGGTAAAGCCCATTACCTCACATAACATTTCTGTAGGCCTCACCCAACTGGTTACCCTATTTTAAAAGGCTATGCCATTCCTGCAACCTAATTTTCCCTTCTCCAACAGCAAGATCCTGATATATTTTCCTTGTTTCAATATTTTCAGGTAATAATTACAAATCACCACATTTCTGGCTAAGGTCAATAATAATTACTACTGTTTGAGCACTATTGCACCGGCTGGTTATTTGAATACAACCATGTTTCCTGATTGGTTGCTTCATTCATGGAAGGTTCTAACACAATGGGCCTCAATCTGTGTGTAAATGTATGTATGATCAGAACCAAACTAACAAATTCCGCCTGATTTATCAAACACGCTTAGACACAGCTTTTCATACCCACGTGTGTATGTTGATAAATACCAAGTAATCATACATCAAATGTGTGTTCACAAAATGGGTGATTACCATAAATTGATGCCCTGTATCTATGTTACTGAGCTAGCTAGTTTGTTAAACCCATTGCAATTAGTTTCCTAGTACTACAAGCTGCTGCCTTCCAGACTTCACTAAGAGAAGGAAAGTACAGGGCTGGAGAAACACATTATAGGAGAGACGTCGCTCTCTGGAATCCCACTGGATCGGATGACAGCAATAGGCTATACGTTTTCCCTGTCCTTGCAGAAAGCCAGAATGAGGTGTCACAAGCCTCAAACAAAGTCATTATGCTTCAAATCTTCTAATAAAGCAGTAAATGTAATGTAAAGAGAGGTCAGCCATAGCAACGAAGCCTAATGCTGCGTCCAGATCATATCGGAATGACCGAATTACCACCTTCCGACTGGGAAAAACAGTTCACATCAACCTCTGACATCAAATGCGAGGCAAAAAACTAAATTCATAAACAAATGAAGTGCATCAGCCACATGCCGTTGTTTCTTCTGTGAGCCTCACCAAAGAGATCGTCTTTGAAGATGCACTCTTTCCGAAGTAGGCTACGCCATGCCCCAAATCTTCTAATAGGCTAAAGCAATAAATGTACACGTAATATAAAAAGAAGCCAGCCATATAAACAACGGTCTAAGCAGGGTACGCCCTATTTATAGCAAACTTTTTAATGTGTTTTATGTAATTTATATTCAATTCCACTTAAGCATTAGTTAACCAGGATTACCGGAATTAAACATCACCCATTTTAATGTTGAATCCTGTAACGTTTTTATGTAATATGAATAATTATAATATTCAGTTGCATTATTAAAATAATTTTGCCATTTGAAATCTAAATTAAATATAAATCATTGGAATAATAAACACACAAAACACGCTTTACAACTGTGAGCTTTCATTTCCTCACACACAATACTAACAGCTGAGATCAGTTGGCTCCTACGAAAAAACTGACATCTGAAAACCTCCCACATTATTTGTGCAAATGCATTTCAGAAGGATTTACGGTCAATTTCATTCGGTTCATGTTTGATAAACGAGGCCCAATGTGTTAAAGCAGTTATACATCCAATAAATGCTGTGCTGGCAAGCATTTCAAACCTGATTTTTATTAAGGGTGACACCTTATAATTATAACTTTGTTTCAATAATAGCTACATTAGAAACATGACACTGGAAGATTAAACCTGCCAAGAATGCAGTACACACTTTGAAAGAGTATGGGGTTCTGCCATGTCTGGAATAATTTCCCATCCTGATTCTCTCAATCTGCCATCTAATCATCTTTAGTTTAACTGGATGCTTATTTCTCTCTCCTCAGCTGATGTCTGTGGTAAAATGGCTGCCATGCACTACTGAAATGGGTGACACACATTGGTGCAAGGTGTGTTGTCCCTCTGGTTAAATTCATTATTATTCTACAGTGATATTTTAGATTAGCTTGATCCAGGAGATTTTAACGCATCAACCTTATCTACATATTGATTCCTTTTATGAGTTGATAAGTGGATGAGGTATTAAATAATGAAATAATTAAATGTATGCTTAAAAGCTAACAGAGAAGCAAGGGAATATTATATTAACCGCAGTAATCCCCCCACACCTCCTTGTGTTCCCATTGTGGGAGCTAGCATGGATATAAAAGCAGATTTCTTAATGCCTCTCTGGAATAGAGCCTCAGCATTAAAGGAAGAAAATCTCAAGAACATCAAAACAGTTTTTTTTTGTATCCTCTGAAGACAATAATATGAACACAGATAGCACAATACCCTGCTTGTTTTCCTGAAACTTAGACAAATAACTAGATGACAGAGGCTGGAAGCAGAGTTGGAGCTAAGGGGGCAAAACAGAGAAAGCTTTCCCAGGGCCCCTAGAGGGAAATGTATTTGTGCATGCATGTGCGTGCACACTGGGGGACCCCTTTCTCATATTCTTTTCCATTTCTAGATCTGTCCCTGGTTAGAAAATCTCTTAATCACTTAATGACAAGTATATGCACATTGATATTCTTGGCTTCTTACCACAAACTTTGTCAAAAATAAATAAACATTTGTGGTACTTATCCTCTGTAGGCAAGCAACTGTGGTCTGTAAATGTAAATGACGTCATAGACTGGCATCATACTTCTATAGTTCATTGTAAGGTCACAGCTTATGATGTCTATAAGATGCAGGTGTGCTCACAATTTTTTTTTAAACCACTTTATAAACTCAGTGACATCATAAATGTGGAATGACCTTCTGGCAGACAGACCTGTTGTTTTGAATTAGAAATTAAATTTGTGACTGTTATTATAGTTTGGTTTGTGGGGACTTGTGTAATGGAGTGTTATGAGGGTCACTGTAGCCAAGCTGGCAGGGTTGTGTTAGTCATAACACTGGCTGTCACACACACACACACACACACACACACACACACACACGTTCAGACGGAGCTCAGGGATTATTAGACCTGCATGGAACAGCCCTGAGAAAGGAGAGCTTTCGGCTGTCACGCGCATTAATCATTTATCATTGGTTGATATATAAAGTGAGGAATTACAGTAAGCTTCCAAGGCAGATCTTATCTGAAGCTCCATTTTAACTAAATAGCTAAAGCACTGTTGTCAGGGCGATCCAGGTTCATATAAGCAATTTAATATGAATGTCCTTTAAGGGTATCTTATCCAATAGATCTCAATTTAATGAGATCCCTCGCCATATTGTGGATGTTTACCGACAAGAGAAATAAGTATTTAAGAACAGGAGGAAAAACCACATTAACTACCACAAGAATGCCATGGTCTGATATCACTCTGATTAAGCGCCTGTCCTTGAGGTCGAAGATGGCAAATCTCTGGAATGCCTATCATTGCTAGAGTAAGTGCTGTCACCAGACTTCTTCAGATCTCTGTTTCTGAGATGATTTCCCAATGATTTGTTTGTTACATGAATCGTCAGTCTGTTTCTGAGGTGGCAAGTGCCTATAAGGAGGGAGGCAACTGAAAAATAATGATCTCTGTGTGTTAAAGATTAATGCATACATGGCAGGATTAGCAAAGGATTAAAGATTAAACTGTGAGTGCATTCAATTAGAAAAAAAACTGTTGCAAGCATCTTCATGAAATTGTCATTTCTCCAAGTAGGGAGCAGAATATTATTTGTACTTAATTGCTCAATTACTCGTCGCAGTTGTTATACACAGAAAGAAGCCCTCTTTCTCCCAGATGTAAAATGGAATAAATATAAGCATTCCCTGTAGGAGGTGAGCTCTCAGAAAGGTTTATAATCAAAGAAGAAATGTTCTCCTTCTAGAATGGCCAGCATATGCTTTCAGGTCATGTCCTCCCATTCTTAATAAAAATAAAATCACCCTTGTGAGGATTGTGGGACATTAACAATCAAAAGAGTAAAATCTGATACATTGCCTCTGCATAGCACTGCTACAGTTGACTGCAGTCTTTTCAGGCCATTTTCTTAATACAGCACAGCCTTTTCTTTGTCAGTTCATGAGCTTTCATTTTCACCACAAAAACTGTGAAGAACTATTTAAATTTTACAGTTTTACAAAGACCTGAGATGAGAAAACATAACTGCAGGACACAATGATTTTGTTCATGCTAATTGCATGGTTCAAAGAAGCAGAACACTGCTATCTAAAGTAAACTCAAAATCGTACTCAAAATACTGTGACTCAACCAGGTGACACATACCTAAGCACGCCTGCCTACAAATACCTACATTCGTCAGCTGAAGTCATCTGGTGAAACCAAATTCAAAAGAAGACACTTGAAGTATTGACTCATGTTTTGTGCTTCTTGTGATTTCCTTTGAAAAAAATAAAAATAGAATATTAAAAGTGCTTCTCCAGTCAGACGGCTTTCACAGTTAAGTTCACGGGCAAGTGTTCAGATGTGAATATAAAGAGGTGCCATTCAGCAGGTGAGTGATTGTTGTTGTCTGATCAGAGAACTTCAGCAGAAACTAATTTTACCCAAACATACTTTCTCTGCTCTCCACCAACTCAAGGCTTTGACTTGTTGTTCTGGATGGAGCCTCTCTATAAGACAAAACATTCATATGTATTTAATTAGCAATAGCACTCATAAAGAAAAGCTTAAATACAATCACACAACTCAGTCTTTGAGTCATTTTCAGTAAATTATGTAGCACAGAGGTTATAGTTCTATTCCCAGGTAGGACATCGCTGCTGTACCCTTGAGCAGGGTACTTAACCTAAATTGCTTCAGTTTATACCAGCAGTATAAATTGATCATTGCAATATAGTGGTATATGAATGGTAAATGGTTGGCATTTATAAAGTGCCTTTATCCAAAGCGCTGTACAATTGATGCTTCTCATTCACCCATTCATACACACACTCACACACCAACGGCGATTGGCTGTCATGCAAGGCACCGACCAGCTTGTCAGGAGCATTTTAGGGGTTAGGCGTCTTGCTCAGCGACACTTCGACACAGCCCGGGCGGGGGAACGAACCGGCAACCCTCCAACTGCCAAACGACTGCTCTTACTGCCTGAGCCATGTCACCAGGTTCCTGCATTGTCATTGCTGAGGCAAATGGAAGGTTGTTCAAAAGGGTTCTGCTGTTTCCCCCTCTGTGTTTCTTCTCCTTCTTTTCCCCCTCATCACTGAGACACTATATACCGTTAGAACAGTTTGACATTTGACATTGACATTGTCTTTCATTCAACTCTATCTTTCCACTGAGTATCAGGCTTTCAGAATGAATAGTGAAGAGCCAATCTGCCTTTGTGAGAGTGCTGCACTGTGATTAGATGAGCAGGGGAAGAGGGAAATGTGCTACTGTATATCTGAGCCCCAGCTCTCCTCCGTAATGGAGGAGCATCTCAAACCCACAGAGGTTAATGGCGTAACAAGATGCAGCTGCTCTGCTCTCCTCTCCACTAATGAACTTACACTCCAGCAGGTGGACTCCCGGCTATGCCAGCAAACAGAGAAGGGCCTGTAAACTTTGCATAAAACTACAATTCACCAGCCATTACACTTAATGTTCTTCTCAGTAGGAGTAACAAGGTGCTGTAATTATATTGTCATACAGGGCCAAAATCGTGCCAAGCTGTGAGAGAATGAGCTCATGCTGCAGAGAATAGCACCGCACATGATGTCCTCCACACATATAGCTTGGTGTCTAAGAAAAGACCATAGCCTGTCTGTCTCTGTCTTTCTCTCTCTCTCCCTCTCTCTGTCTCTCTCTCTCTGGGCTCATTGCAATCTGTTATTTCCTTATTTTTCGTTCTTATCACAATGCCCTTGCTCCTTCAAATGTCAGTTCAAAGCCAGACATGTCAGAGTGTCAGATGCAGATGGGGAGAGGTGGACCCACAGGTCAATCATTTATACAATGAAAAAATACTTCTGCAAATGATGTGTTTGCACTTCCTCACAAAAATGGAAAGTTTGGGAGTTCTACTTCTACTTCTAGCTCAGAGAAGGAACATTTAAGGGCTGCTGCTCATGAAGACGAAGACTTCAGAAGGTCAATGGCCTCATATCTTCAGCAAACATCATTTGATCCTGGTGTCACCTTAGCACTTTGCTCCTTTCCCTTTCATCTTGAAGAGATTGCACTCTCTCAATGAACCTTTCAGAGTCTCCTACTAGAACCTACGCACATACCAAATCCATCTGTATCCCAGTGGCTTTAGCAGGATGAAGCATTACCAAGAGTCTGTCAGGAAATGTGTCTCCTGAGTGTTCCTCCAGTTATTACCAGTATCCTCCATCGCATAAGATGGTTAGTGTAACACTGAACCTGAGTCATACATGAAAATGCGTGTGCGTGTGTGTGTGCATGCGTGTGTGTGTGTGTGTGTGTGTGTGTGTTTATGTGTGTCTGTGCGTGTGTGTGTGTGTGTGTGTGTGCATGTGCATGTGCCTGTGTGTGTGTGTGTGTGTGTGCGTATGACAGCAGAGGGCTACAGAAGAGGTTCTGTCGTCCAGGTTTACATGCTATTTCATTATCCTTCATTTATGGATGAATTAGAATTATTTAATGAGGCATCACAATACATCATCACATCCCATTCTTCCACTACAGGCAAATAAATAATTATGAATGCTTAAATAATAACAGGAAAAGTTACCCCCAATATATGCATGTATTAAATGCCAGCCATTCTTGTTTTCTCAACACATTCTTTTCCTCACGGTGAACTACATGTAATCTATCCAACAGATCTGCTATCTAAAATCTACTCAGAGCTCCTAAGTTCTATGCGAAGGTTAAATCACAATTTCCTTTTGCTACATCAAGTGATGATGTTATCTGTGAGTTAATCAGGGACTCTTATCCCAGGTGGATGTTATAGTTTGCTTTTTGCTCATCCATCATTAATTTAGTTTGGCCTCGACTGAAGCAATGGTAAATACTGTGCTCAAGGGTACAGTGGCATAGTGTTGTAAAAGCTGCTTTTTTGGATTTCTTTGTAGATTTTTGTACCAGAGTGCAGGTTGCTTAAATTCTACTTTGCTGTTCATATTGGACCGATCGCACCTGGTCTCATACTTCAGGGTGAAGATCAAGACAAATTCCATACATGACATATTTTATGGAATATGTAGGGTTTCTCTTATTTTGCATTGACCATACGCATGAGCATTCATGGTAATTTGTATTGAATTGAATCTATTTTTATTAAATGAATAAGCCAAGATATCATGAAGATTTATAAAAGAATCAGTATCATTTAGATATGCTTCTATGTACAGCTGTGGTAAATATGCATTGCGGCCTGTATTGGACACTCATAAACAATGTCCAAAGTTGGGTGAGATAAATGATATCAATTATTTTAGATTTGTATCATTATATTATATATAGGTGAAAACCCAAGTTATATTTTTAATATAATTAAATAGGTATTAAAATAGAGCTTTCAATGAACCTTCATTAAAGTTTTTTTTATATATCAAATCACTTCACATCCATTACCAGAATAGAATAGGTATAAGATATAAGCTCTATAAAGCCTCTCACATTTTCCGCTAATTGTTAAATAGTAGTAAAAAATCAAATAAAACCAAGATTCAATGGGTGTGTGTGTTGCAGCTACTATGTGTGAAAAGCTCCAGGCTGACATGCAAATATGTCGTTAGCTACTATAAAATCTACCACTTAATCCTAAATCAATTATGCTACAACATAAAGTCAGCAGACAGGTTCAGGTGGCAAGTATAATATATTATTTTCCCCAAAAGCACATAGGCCTACAGTATAGTAGATACACAAAACAAGTTGCTATGTGTGAGAATTCTATAAGCTGTCTATGTGTGATTAGATGTGAAAACAATGTAGTTACAAAGTGGGAAAGCACTGTATGCTGGCCTTACTGGAACTGCTGTGCGTGTAGTTTATTGCATCACATACAGTGCAGTCACAGTGCGTAGTTCATTGTGACAATCAAAGTGGGGTGTATCACTTTGTGTTTTTACTGGGCACCACATGTGTGATAACAGAGGTGTAACTGAACATGGGCACCACACTGAAATTACATTTTCACACGCCTGTCTTCCCCATAATACATTATAGTCTGGTTTATAATGAGCTGTTTCCTCAAAATTGCATCTCCTCCAATTCTGTGTCTAATCACACAGCACAAGCATGCAGCAAGAGACAAAAAGCATTAAGTTTTGTCGTACCTCTGATAACCAAAGCCAATACACTCTACGTCCATGAACATCAGTCTTGGCAGACATATTGAATAATTTCTTATTCATGGCACTAAAGTCCTTTTGGGTGTCTCTGTTTTTGCACTTCCTGCCCAGATATCTGTACACAGCTGCCTGTGCAGCTCAAATGGTTGGGAGCTGATTCAATTAAGCTGTAAAAAAAAAACTGCACCATCCATTTGTCTCAGCATTTGTGTGCTGCACTGTTCACATTAAGCCAAAATTTACTGTGACATTCTACAGTAATGAAGACAGAGAAATCATTAGCATTTGTTCATCAGTCAAATGTAAATGGGTTTGATGAATGGAGAATATTTAATGAGGGAGCCCAGTGAATCATAAAGTTCCTTAATATCTTGGTGAAATACCACACGACACTCACTAATGAGAGAAGGAGAACCTGTGGATTTCCCCAAATTTGTTCTATTTCCATTAATCACCAGATCATTTTTGCCTATTAGCTGTGAATTAACAATGTGCTATTAATTATACTGTTCTATTTACTAGCAAAAGTGACTGCTTCCAGTGACTGGTTCATGTCCATAGGAATATTCTATAGCCGGGTTTTGACATTAACAAGGCACTTGTTGCCGTCTCTTACAGGGATAAGAAACCCCACATGTAACCAGTGAGGACAGGTGTAATACACTGAAATGGACTGAGCTATACAGTGGATGGCGATACATCGCCATTGCTATGAACAGCAATACTCTACACTCTCAGAAAAAAGAGTGTTTGGCACTTGTCTCCATTTATGGAACCCTCTATCATTGGTGTGATGCATGAAAGCTCCCAGACACAGAATCATTTTGCCCAACTAAGAACCCTTAAACTAGATTCTTCAATGGAATCACAGGTTTGCTTTTGGAACTATTTTTTTTTCTGAGCGTAGAAAGAAATGCTCATTATGCTGAAATAGAAAATGTAGTTTTCTTGAACGAAAACCCCCCAAAAAAGTGACTAGCACAATACAATGTTTGGTACAAAGTCAACAGTGATACAGCAGATTATATCCTGAGAAAAAAGTATTACATTCAAACTGAACATTTGAATTGATATGAATGCAGAAGTAATAGTAGGAACTGTAGGAAATACACTTGCTAATGCACACGCGCTATGAACACACACGCATTAACAGTCACTGACACATGCACATGTTTGTGCACACACAGTACGTAAATAAGAACACATGCACAGACTGACCCACAAATATGTATTCAGACTTGCAGCCCACACATGAATGTACACTCACAGGCACATGCACACACTGCTAATGTTCCTCTCTCATGCCTGAAAACAGAGGAAATATTTGTCTTCACATGAAGTCAGTGTGCCTGACAGAGAAACACTTTTAAAAATATTTTCCACCTGGCAGAATGCCGGGGTGGGAAGCAAGCGACAGATTCACAGTTTTCCACACATCAGATCACATTAGTGTCTAATCTATGCATGGCTATGGGTTGCATGTCATGAAATTTGAATTTATACCACTCATTTATACCCAATTTATGCTGCTTAGTAACCTGCAAGACTGACATTCACAGAATTTACTTTCCTATATTATCACATTCCCTGTGGTCCAAATCCAATCATTTAAAGATTATTTTAAAGAGACTTCAAATCCTATAACCACATTCTTCTTCATTGTTTTATTTTCTCTGATATGGGTGAATATATACTGTATATTGACATGTATTACCTGAGTGAGACTTCACATTCTTGTGACATGTCTATGGTCTATTTGCCGACTGTTTATATGCTGAGCACTTTAGGTTAATTATTATGGCAAGGAAATTAAGATGAAATGGAGATGGATAGATATATCCCAAACACACTGCCTGCCAAATCACTATAATGTTTCCTGTAAGACGGCATTGTTTGTTTTACATTTCACCCATTATATTTTCTGCCTTTCAAACCACTAGGACAGACAATTCCATTTGGAACGCAGTTTGAAACATCCAGACAAAGTTACTGTTACCATAACAACACGATATAAGGATCTTCAGTGAGAGCAACTCTAAAAGCAGCCTGTCAAACAATTAAATTATATGTATACTGATAATTACAGTTATACAGTACAGTGCAGCCTACTTCAGCAGTGATGCGCAGCACAGGGATGAACAGCATGCATGCATGTGTCAAAGACCTTTCACATTCACAGTAAGCATCTACAAAATATCAGCCCAAAAATAGGTTCACTCCACGGAAATTGTAAGAGAGAATGGGTGTATTTTACACCTCTGACTGGAGTCACGACAGAGAATGTGTGTATGTTACACCTCTCACTGGTGTCACGACAGATAATGTGTGTATGTTACACCTCTCACTGGTGTCACGACAGATAATGTGTGTATTTTACACCTCTGACTGGAGTCACGACAGATAATGTGTTTATGTTACACCTCTCACTGGTGTCACGACAGATAATGTGTGTATTTTACACCTCTGACTGGAGTCACGACAGATAATGTGTGTATGTTACACCTCTCACTGGTGTCACGACAGATAATGTGTGTATTTTACACCTCTCACTGGAGTCACGACAGATAATGTGTGTATGTTACACCTCTCACTGGTGTCACGACAGATAATGTGTGTATTTTACACCTCTGACTGGAGTCACGACAGATAATGTGTTTATGTTACACCTCTCACTGGTGTCACGACAAAGCATGCTGGCTTTATAGTTTAGTATATTTCTCAGGGGGGGGTCACCCGGAGCAGGTACCAGCTCTACTTTAGTTTCTATTACAGTAGGTGCAATGGGAGAGATGGAATTATAAAAGAATGACCAGCATCTTCATTCTGTAGTTCTGCAGCATTTCTTATTATAATATAATATGGGGTGACATTGGCGCAGGCGGTAAGAGCAGTTGTCTGGCAGTCGGAGGGTTGCCGGTTCAGTCCTGCCCTGGATGTATCGAAATGTCCCTGAGCAAGACACCTAACCCCCAATTGCTCCTGACAAACTGGTTGGTGCCCTGCATGGCAGCCAATCGCTGTCGGTGTGTGAGTGTGTGTATGAACGGGTGAATGAGAAGCATCAATTGTACAGCGCTTTGGATAAAGGCGTTAAATAAATGCTCACCATTCACCATATAATATTATTACATTTAATCATATTATTATTTAGGAGCTACTAATGTGATGTGCAAATTCTATCACTTTACTATATTACTTTGCCTAACATTCATAATTTAGTAGACACTTTTATCCACAGCAACTTACAATGCAAGTTACATTTATGTTATGATGAAAACATTTTAAGAAAACTTTGTTCCAACAAATAACATTGTATTGCATTACAGTAAGATTTTGCGATCAGCAGTTTCTGAGCTACTGAAACCACCTCATAACCACCAATCATTCCATAGCCAAAGTCACTTTCTTCCCCATTCATAGTTCTGAACAACAGCTGAAGCTCTTGACCATGGTCATTGGGTATATGTAATATCATTAATTTACCTAGCACATTATCTATGCTAAGCAAGGAATAATACAAACCCAAAATATATGCAGATTATATCAATAACAAGCTCAAAGAAAACCTGAGAAAATAGGCGGAGGGATGAAAGGGAATGACCCAAGACACAGTCTGCAGAATGGACACAGATTCTGTTCTAATCACAGAGGTAGCTCATCCGACCCTTGGAGGGCAAGTACAGACAGGTATCCTTACCAGGAGGGGTGATGTGAGGAAAGAAACAGCCTCATGATTGAGATCTGGCCAGAGTGTGGGTTTTGAAGATTGACAGTATTGTTCGATTAGATTCCCTGTAGGCTGGTACCAAGATTTCAAACTACGAGACCAGTAGCAGTAACAGGCAGCCAATAATGTGAGATGAGGATTAGCTGCATGAATTCACCCCCAGCCTCAATTCAGCGTGTCTAGACTAACTGGCAACATCTTCTGGTGGTTATCATACAGTCATGCATAATGGAGGATACCTGTCAAATGCATCGACATTTGAACATTTATTGAAAAAAGTATTGAAACTGCAGATTTTATAACTTTGATAACATTCCCAATTAACATAAATCTACAATTCAAATATTCTTATCTTGCATGAATCATGCAAGATAAGCTGAATCATGTTCAAAAGCAATTTCTGTAGGGTACTATGCGAAAGATAACATTCAAGGGACCAAATTTAAACATGACTACAGGAATGCTGTGAATGTAGTTTGTAGGACGATTCAATGGATGTCAGACATATTTCTGCTCATAGCTCATAGCTCCAGCTGCATGGTAAATAGGTCCAGATTGCAGTTTCTGGATACTGTTTTCTTTCCACAGAAAAATGTTTTTATGTTGTAACAAACCACAACTTTTGTAAATTAGTTAAGACAACTATTTACACCAAATTGTCAATACATGAACTAGCTTGCCAAGGTCATATAACAGAGGCAGAGACCCTTGCGGTATGTCTCCTTGAGGCTTGCCACAGGATGCCTCGATGAGTTGAATAGCCTGTTGTCATCATTATGTAATATCACATCTCCATTTGGTGAATATGTTAAACAGCCACGGTGGAGTGTATATTGACTATCTTTGCTATTTGAGGTGAAGGACACAATAAATACATGAAGATAATTTTGTGTCCAGATTTATGGAGAGTATGAGAGCCTGTTTGCTCTCTATATCAAACTGCATCTCTCACATGTTCCTCTTAATCTAATCACTGGCGTCTTGTAGAAACCTAGTCTATGTAGAAACCGCGCTCTTTCCATCCATGCACTGCAATGCCTTTCAGCAGAATTTGTTCAGGAAAACAGTGCAGTGAATGTTGTTTATCACTTAAAGCTGTCCTTTAGAAATCCCCATCGCACATGGAAATATGTAATGACGCAGTTGCTAAGCTCTGTGCATAGGTGGTGGAATATTCATTTTCAGCGTATTTGTTCATTATGCATACAGGTGAAATAATATATGGCAGAGGATGTAAGCTGAGCACAGCATGAGTATATTAACGAATGTGGAATATGCTGGCACTCATAAACCAAATGGGGGAAAAGGAAATATGATTCACTCAAAACAGACACAGCTTTGCTCCTTCTCTTACCTGAAATATAAGGAGTTGGCAGTTTGTGTTTATTGCTATCAGACAATTAAAAGAAAAAAGCTTGTATTTTTTTGCATGATCTTGCATGCCATATATCAAGCAGTACCATTATTTTTTAACTGTATTGTGTTTTGAAACCTGCACTGATACAATTAGGCTAACCAGACCTTCTTACTATACCATGGTCATGGACAATTTGGAACTGAACTCATGTGGATTTCAAATATTGGGTCACAAAAAAATGATACCAAATGCATTAATATTAAACTGCACATAAACCACACAAAATGGGCAATAAAACTTATACAATAGCTTATTTGCAGTTCCCCAGTCACCCCTCTGCAACTTGAAGGAAACAGTGCCCCCTACTGGGTACTTCATGCTACTTGCTACTTTCCTGTTTATCTTCAACAGCTTGGCACGAGAAAATTACAGGGTGCTAATGTATTTTAAGGGGGAAATAAACAGTTGTTAACTTGCTGTCCTAGCTTCTCTGGAAAATGCAGTCATTTCAGTGGTATGCTGCATCTCACAGCCTCATCTTCCATCAGTTAGCAACAGGCATCTCTCCCATAACCCGCGAAGATCCCACCTTATTACAGAATCTCTCCCATAATGAACCACAATCCTCCCATTTTAAATGAACAGAAATCTCTCCAATTAAGCACCACAGTCCTCCCATTTGAAATGAACAGGAATTTCTCCAATTAAGCACCACAATCCTCCCATTTGAAATGAACAAGAATTTCTCCAATTAAGCACCACAATCCCTCCATTTGAAAAGCACCTCCCTAATGCACCTCAGTCCCTCTGGAATATGTACAGAGAATTGCCTCTTTAATACAAGCATGTTTCTGACTTCATCAGCTGTTAAAAAATCTGAAAATCATTCTGTGTACAATAGTTTTTTTGCAAAAATATTTGTAGCATTTTCAAGTGCCATAATTTACAATGGTATTTGATAATTTTTTATGCCCTCAGAAAATAAAAGGTATATTGTACCCGAAATCATAAGATAATTAATATCAAATACTGTGCTAGGCAGTTTAAAGGTGCAATTGACATTATGTAACTCATCACATTTTTGAAAGTGTTGTGCTCTTACAAGCATAGTATGCTTTAGCTCAAATTGATACATTCAGTAAATAAATAAAAATAATTAGCCTTTTAACTTGCTTCATGTAATTACTTAAATTTGGGGTTATCAAGTACATTTTTCTAGCTGCTGATAATCAATATAAAAACACCAAAGCCTGACCTAGAAATGTTAACTCACAGACACAATGCATATCCTTCAGAGTGAAACTCCTGTGTTAGATTGACAGTTCATGGTGTGTGTGCGGAGTTACTGAGCATCACAGGGGAAAAGGCAGGCGCTGTATTTGATATGTTTATGAACATCAATGTCTAGCTGCCACTCTCCCCCATGCAGCTCTGAAGACAACGGAATAGAAATAAGATCAAGAATCAACTTGTGGAAGAAACAGGTAAAAACATTCAGATTAACATACCTCTGGGGACTCTGGCAACATAACGTAGCAGCTGCATCAAAGGGAAAGAATATGGTAATTATGTAAGTATAAGCTACTTTCTCAGCTTGACGGTGCTCATACTGTGCTGTATTTTAGGTCGGATATGCTCTCAGTAAAATGCATGACCAAAAGCAATACATGTTGACATTCAATGCTATTTAAGTGGTCAGTTTGGCATGGGAAAGGTTGTAAAAGCAATCAGGAAACACACTTTTGAATGTAGCTGTATAGGAAGGAGGTAATAATACTGGCACAGAATAAAACATATCTTTGCTTTGTGTGTCTTCCCTAGCTCATCAACAAACATGAGGCAGAATGAAACATATCTATATTCATGCCAGGAGCTTGACAGTTACAGTGCAGCCTGTAAGTATTTGGACAGTAATTTTTGGTCCCCCAAAATGGGGGAGTTATATATAATAAGGGCTGTAATTTTTACAGGATTCAAATCCAGTGTGCAACAAAAATTGTGTTACTATCCAAATACTTAAGGCCTGCACTGTACACAGGAAAATATGAAACTTACTCGCTCCAAGTCTCTTTAATAACATGAGTGGTTAGGTTGAACATTATTCTATTACAAATTCTGCAACGGATATATTTACCATAGCATCTAGCAAAATCATTGAAGAGTTGTGTTTGTAAGCTAAATGTAGCTGCTGTCTGTATTCAAAATGCTGTTGAAAAAGAGATTACATTCTAATATTGTAATGCCAGCATGACCTTTCTGGCAAAGCTCTTCTTGAATGTCATATTTCATAACATTTCAAGAGAAAGACATTTATTAGACAGATTGCACAAGCCTGCCAAGGAGCTCATCATTCTGCTTGTCAACTCAAAGTTTCTCAATGTATTTGTCTTCATAGTGGGATATCTGTTATTCTATATTGTTTAATATGCACAGACACGCATGCCAGACTTCCGTATAGATTATGAATGAATGAACAGTAGACTTTATTGAATTCTTCAATTTCTTTTTATCTTAATCAGTAATATATTGAATTAGACAGCCTCATTCTGCATTTCCCCTTCAAACAGTGAAAGCATGTACCCTTCAGCAGCCTACCCATCTACAGAGGGAGCATGTGGAGAGCCTTGAGAGAGGTGGAGGCCTACACTCTATAGTGATCCTGTTACCTCAAGTATTGCTGCATTTCTGGATTTATTATGGATGTCACTTAAATACCCTTTACTATACATTAGAGGTAACCAATTAGTTATTTAAATAATGTTATTACAAATTGAGTTTACAAGGCCACTGAAACCACTGACAGATATTATTCCCTGAGTTGAAGCTGAAACAGTCTGGCATAGAAATATAGCTGCAGACAGGCTATAGGTTGGCATAGAAATATAGCTGCACACTGCAGCTCCGTGACAGTGACTCAGGCATATGATACACTAATCTAAACTCTCACAGACAGGAGAGGCGGGCCCAGACGTTTCCATGGCTATGTTCCATCAAGGAGTTACAATGATTTCTGGGACTTCAAAGGAAAATCACCACCAGTCTGCCAAAACTGATTTCCATTTGATGACAGATTAATTCCTGACCTTCTTATATCACACACAGGAGCTCTGAAGCTGTGTGCAGACCAGAATCCTAATATATACAGTGCAAAATAATAGAATATGGCTGTCTGGGCTTTGCACATAAAAGCTCATCTGGAGTGCGGAATTACATACATATAATGTATGTTTCTGTGCAGAGTGAGCTTCCAGCACTGTTCCGGCCCCCTTCAGAATAAGCACTTTATTAGGTAGACCTGCACACCAGCTTGTTAATGCAAATATGTGACTGCAAATATGTAGACATGGTCAAGAGGTTCAGCTGTTTTTCAGATTAAATGTTAGAATGGAGAATAAATGTGATCTAAGTAACTTCGACCGTGGAATGATTATTGGTGCCAGACAGGGTGGTTTGACTATCTCTGAAATTGCTGATCTCCTGGGATTTCCACACAAAACAGTCTCTAGAGTTTGCAGAGAAAAAATATCCAGTGAGCAGTAGTTCTGCAGGCAAAAACGCCTTGTTAATGAGAGGTCAGAGGAGGAGTTCCAGACTGGTCAAAGCTGACAAGAAGGTGACGGCAATGCAAATAAGCACACATTACAACAATGATTTGCAGAAGATCATCTCTGAACATACAATGCATCAAACCTCTAAGTGGATAGGCTATAGTAGCAGAAAACCAAGTCAGAAAATTCAAGTCAAAGTCTAATAAAGTCTAATAAATACCTAATAAAGTGAGTGAGTGTAGATATCTCTGCTGTTTAAACCTATAAAAGCATTTAAATGAATATGAAAATCATCTGATCAGTCTATAGTAATATCTGTGGTTGGGTATTGTGTTAAGCTTTAGTGGGACAGTTGAGTGTGTATTGGTTGGTTGGTACAGAGGGATTGTGGGAAGTGTGTGTGCTGGTGGTTGAGGTTGGCTCACATCACAAACAGTGCCCTCACTGCCCTCCAATATTATTATGGTTGAACACTTATAGTGGGGTTTTACTGCATAACCAATACAGATAATGACCTTATTGTATAATTAACAATGATCCCAAGCATACCTCAACCAAGAAATTGTTAACTGTGCATAAAATTAGATTTTACAAGGCTATCTCTCCTAACTTGAATCATCATTAATCACAGCATCTCAGAGATGCTGAGGTCGAGGAAGTGACCAGGCAGCTCCTTACTGTCCACAGAAGAGGAACATGGGCATTTAACACTCCGCTTAATATATCATCCAGGTTTAGTCATCCAGCCTCTGGGTCCCAATGTCCATTTCAGCCTGGCTGTTGCAGTTATTCTCTACCAACAATCCATTTTCCTTTACAGAGAGAATAAGTGAAACTCTACTCCTCCTGGATGTGAGCAGTAACAGGGACCTGAAATGAGAATCTGATCTCAGGTCAGTTTTAATCCCTGACAGAACTCATTTCTCAAAATGTTCCCCAGTAAATCGGTTATTGAGCTCCATCCATCTCAGTGAATCACTTATTGAACACCATCCAGCTGAGCTCACGCAGGTGCACATGCTGCACCCTCGGTCTGAGGAGACAGACACGGAGCAGATGTGTGAGTCACTGCCGTCTCCTCCTCTGCCTCATTTCACCGCCGGTTCTGCATGTTTACAGCTGTCTCTGGGACTAACTCAGCAAGCGCAACATCAACAGCTACACACCCAAAACATCGACATATCTACAGCCACAATACACTTACAACACCATACACAACATACAAAACATCTACACACCTACAACACCAACATACACAAACACAGACACATCTACATCCCCGACAATGGTGCAGAATCTTTGTGATTCTGCACCATCATGAATAGAGAAGATTAATCCCACACCTCACATTGTGTGTGTCGTGTCCTGTGGGTCAGATCTTTAAAAACAGCTGCTGAATCACCTGAACACTTACAGGTTTACCCATAATGCCTACAGGTATTCATCGTATTACAGGTCTCCAAAATAACCCATTTTAAAGCATAAACATAACAAAATATCCACTTATTTTCACATTGAAAAAACACTTTCAATGTGACCATGTCCAGTGAATACAGTTTAATTCATTGAACCTTAATGTAATGTTATTAATCTCTTGATGCTCTGATTCAATAAACAGGAAATGCAATGACAGCAGATACCAGACACATTGCCTGCTGAATATATAATGCTTGTCCTATATTTTTGTTCTAATTGTAATTATTTTAGCATTTTGTTTGCCTCAGTAAGTGGTCAGCCTTCAGCTGCATGCTTCCCCTGAGCTCCCTCTATTCTCTCATTAACATTCTGCACACCATAAATCTGCATGTATTACTGTCTGGCCCGAGCATCCAAATGAAATTTATTCAGTAACTGTTTTCACAGTTATTTCATACATGCCATTCTCTTTGATATCTTTCCGACCTATACAGCCAGTGTTCAAACTGTAATCCACACAAAGTGGAAAGACTCAAACGGGGCTCTTTTCATCTGATGACTGATTGATATCACATTTTTGTATTCCTGAGAGTAATGCTGATATGTCTTCCACTGATAAGTGACTGTATTGCATAATGTAAGGACTGGCCATACAGGCGCACATGCAGTTTTTAAAAACATTTTTCTAAAGCTTGGAGTTGATGCCCAAACCCTGCTTTTTAAATATAAAGGTTTTCACATCAAGCCTGACCCATGCATTCTACCCTGTTTTTCAGATAGGCCAGTGAGCTCATGTTAAATTGGCACAGCTTGACAGAACAGAAGGTTTCTACTTGAAATGTATCTCTTTATATATGCTGTAAAATGGCTTACTTGATTTCTTCTTGAAGGTTAATACTGAAGGGTAGGCTCCAGTTAAACTTCAAACTGCTCTAAAATTCTGCATAGAGCAGCAGGAAGTGAAACAGTTAATTAAACATAACTAAACTTGCATTGGTCTTAACTTCATGTGCGTAGTCCTGCAACAGAAAATAAAATTTTTCAGATGAAGCCTTCCATTTCCAGAATGAGCTTTTCATTGCTTTGAGAGAGATTCAAATTATTTGAAACATAATGCATGCACTTCACTTCAAATTATTATACAGTATCTACACATAAACATTTGGCATGCTGTGATCTGAGAACGGCAATGTGCATCAACTGAGCTTTTTTGGGTTTTTTTGTTGCTTTTTCTGTTGTTTGTTTGGGAGATATTTAAATACCATATAAGAATCCTAGATTTCCTTTACAGAGAAATCACTTGTCCCCAAGAGTCAATATTATTAGGTGTGGCCAGTGAAATCTGCAGGTATAAACACACCGAATCACTTCTTGCCCCTGAGAGTCTCGCTGTGATCCTCTTTATACTGTATGGTGCCAAAACAAACATCAGAGCACCTAAAAGGCCCTCTGATGCCCCCCCAACACACCCCGCCCCACTTCCAATTTAATATGGAAAGTTCCACCTGCAGTGAGCGAGCTCGCTCTAGATGTTTCAGTGAGGACTTCGTACATGAAGCTTTGGCAAACACAGGACATTTTCTACACACACTTCTGTGTCCAAATTTGTTTGCTTTCCCTCATGGCATTTGGTGGTTGATTAGAGCTCAAACATTTCACATTCTTACTTGGCAGTACTCTATGTACTGGTACTGTTCAGTAAATACCAACCTACTGAATAAGCGAATACAGCAAATGAAGGTTGGACCATGTTAGTGCAGTTGAACAAGGCCCATTCATACACAGGCAGCTGGCAACTGCATAAGCAAAACAAACAGTGCAATAGTGCACACATCAAAAGATCCATGACCCATGGGACTGTAAAACGTCTTTCTCTACATAGTTCACCATGAACTAACTGCTCCACAGTGAATAGTCGTTTCATACTTACATTTGATTGGTAAAAAGGTAAAGAGGCTCTGCCTTTGAGATCCGCATCAATCACTTGCCTCACTTATTCCTTATACACCACCTCTTTTTCTCCTCCTAGGTGATCCCAAGTGATTCTAAATAAGAGTTATTTAAAATGATGCGTGATATAGACTACCTGTTGAACCTGAGCACAGACGGACATCTCATCTGAACAGGAGGAGCAGAATCCATCCTGTCATCTCCGGCTTTGTGAAGAGAGATGAAAAAGTGTGGTCCTCGTTTGATGAAATGGAGGCCTTGTTGATACCAAAAAAGAAAGAGACTGATTTTAAATTAAAGCAGCAATTTCACTCCCTGACAGAATGTCCACGAGGCAGTGTTATGGGTAATGAAGTGGACGACATTAAGCAGTGCACTTTCACAGCTCGGCTCAGGCAGTCTGACAAACAACATGCCTGACAACCACTGTCTCGCAGTCAGGCAGCTCATTATTTCCACCTTGATCAAACGGCAGCATTATGCTGCTTTCAAATAACTTTCTGCCTCATCTTTTTATTCAATTTAATTATTTCCCCCCCTAATTTGGACCATGAAAATTTTACAATACCATCACTGCAATGTTATCCGTAAATTGCAACAAACTAGCACAATATCTATGAAATGTATGATGCCAGGTACTGCAGTTGGTGGTTAGCTCATAACTGTTGGTGAAGTACTGCTTTATTCTTAAAAGGGTACCCAGTGTACGAGATATACGAGATCATTCAGACTGATGTGGAACTGCAGAGAATACCAAGGCAATTACAGATCTTTAGTGAACAGAAATGCAAGGTCGTTACAGACACTATGTAGTTACAAAGAATTTGTATTTTTTTGCAGTGTGTTCCTGAGCCCTGGCTTGTTTGTGTGGCTCAGGAATTGGCTAAATGTTATTAAAAAATATTTTAAGAAGGAATACATTTTTTTGAGCTTCAGTCTAGACTGTTGGGTTATCATATGCGTAATTATCTCTGCAATCAATAGATTCAAATTACATTTCATGTTAGAATTCAAAAGGAAACATAATTGAATTAAGGGAAACATAATTGAATTTAAATCAAAATTGTCAAAAAAGAAATTCAAAATCTGTGCCCAACTTTTGTAATAAAAGGTGGACAGTCATGCAATAATGTGTGGCATTTGAAGTGTTTACCCTAGGGGAGTGGTTATTGACAAAAGTGACAAAAAGCTGAAGCACTCAGGTGCTGAGGAGGATGATTCAGAGGTCTGTGTGTAACACTGGGGGATTTATCAAGCCCAAATGTAGCCTGTGCTGCTCTGATCAATACCGCTGCACCAGACAGCACCGCAATAAGGCAGAGAAAGAACATACTGGCACATTTCTCTTTCTTTTTCCTTTTTCTTATTTTATCTGCCTAAATGGTCACTAAAGTTGGTGTCTGGGTACCAAGCAGTCTGGGAAAGCAAGCTGTCTAGGACAGCAAACTATTGGTATCTGAAACCAATTTAGATAGCTTGTTTGGAACTGTAATGCAGCAAAAAGGCTAAAGGAATATCACCATCTTTTCCTGATTTTAGCCATCATACTGTAACATAAATCATCATTAATGATTACTTATGAAAGCACACCATTTCACACAGGGCCCTTTTACAACATCCTCCATTAGATATAAAAGATTTCACAATTGTGATGTGAAATGTCACATTATTAGTCAATAGCCATACCACCCTATGGATCATTGTTAATACATGTCACAAACCACGTGACCTTGACTCATCTCCTATGTTGGCCATAAAACTCAATGTATTTCTCTGCCAAAAATATAGTTTTTAAATCTCAGGTCAATGACAAAGCATATAAATACAGAGACAACACAGATTCATTATGGTTCATTTCTGCGCAGTTTATGGTAGCTCAAATTGAGCTGATCGGGAGAGAGATAACTTGTTTTTTCATTTGCCAAAGATTATTACCCACCAGGGATAAGAAAATTGAAGGTTGTCAACAGAAAGAAGAGCAATTTGCAATATAAGTACGAAAGATCTTACACCAGAAAAAATGGAATAAATACAAGTTTGTTCAGATCACTTTGTCACTGGTAAGCTTACTTTTAATGCATTCTAACTCCTCAGATTCAAGTGAGCTGAAAACTCTCAAGGACCTCATCAAGTGTAAAACTAGCGAGCTACGAGGTACTTTACAACAAAATCAGTTAATAAATTTTGTGGCACCATGATTATTATATCCTAAGTCGTGGTGATATCCTAACTCTTTTTCAGTAGTATGACCTCTTTTATGATACTAATGATAGTGTAATCCTTATAGCTAAGGCTACATAACTAGGCTACGTTTGAACTGAAGTACAGCTGGTGCAACCCAGTCCTACAGAGGGCATGCAGAGGGTTGCTACAGCAGTGAAGTTTCCCCCCTTAGATCTTTGTTTTCTTCGGTTACAGGTCCAACCTTAATATGAAAACTGATATTGACTGGGCACCATCGTAATATTTTTTCATGGATGTCATGTCATCTAGGCTTAGTTTAACCCCTGTGTTTTACCGCAAAAAAGAATGGGTTGCTATGGCCGCTTGTCCTCCAACATGTCATCGTCAAGGAAATTGTCACGTGATTAAGAACGATCCATAGCCTTCTCACCACAGACAGCAGAGCAGTGTTTGGATAGTGCTGGGGTAATCTCTGGGGGGAAATTAAGTTGTGGCTCAAAGAGGACTTGGTAGACCAGTAAGGGGTAAACAGCAAGCCTCCAAGAGTGGGCCACAGCGGGACGTGAGGTAAAGGTTGGGTCACTCTGGGACATGGGCTGGGATGAGTCTGCTCTGAAATGTCTTCTGTTATGTAAGGTCAGTGCTGAGCTCTGGGATTCACCTTTGCCATGTTTAAAGCTGATATGATTTAACTTTGCTGCCTGCCCTGTACAGAATTTTAAAATAACAGATGTTATACTGAGCTTAGTCCACATCCTTTATGACATGGTCTTTCATTATTTAATCAGAAACCATGACAATAAAAATAATAATAATAATAATAATCATCATGGTCATCATCATCATAGTCAATATCATTTGTGAATACCCATCTCACAAAGTTGATTGTATTGTCCTTTGAGCATTGATTAGGTCGCCAAAAAGACAGAATGACGATAAATGGATTACTTGCACTGCTATCCATGTCTCTTCTGCTTCTGTCTGACAGGAAGAACAAGAGGCTGAAATGTGATGGAGATTTCCTGAGCACTGGTCTCTCTGCTGCTATTGAGGTCTGGGGTTAAGAGTCTGAATCGATCTGTGGATATATCAATCAGTACTCCTCTCCTCCAACTCAAGGCCTGCCTCTGCCTGCCGCTTTGAATTCCGCTGGGTCTCTCAGCCTCAAAAACTGAAATGAAAATCCAACTAACCCTGGAGAACACAGACAAAAACCATTACCAAATTAAACATTTCTGAATTTTCTGGACAGGAATGTAATAAATAAATTTTAAGTCTTACCAAATGAAAGGAGTTTTTTCTCTTGGTAATGGGACTGTTTGACTAAATATCACATAAACCCGTTTGGTAATACTGACTGTATTTTTGAATTACTATACATACACATACACAGATATCACAAACACGCTCACAATTATGTATATACCCCAGAAATAACCTGCTGTCAGATTTGTTTGTTTAGGAAAGGCTAAACTGCAGGAACACTGCGCCCCCTACCTTCAAATCACACTAATGCACCTCTGCCACAACATGATGAGACATTTTCCATAAAACGTCTTAATACTGGAGCACAAACAATCAAGCCAAAGACTCTATATTTTTCTTAGATGTTTTTGCTATTGGTCTCAAAAACCTTCAAACAGTGTAAACATCGACCGCTTTATTCCCTGTCCCTGTTCTGTATGATAGAAATGGATTGACATTGATATATTATTGATTTTTCTATTTCTGCAAATGATAAATGAACTGGAGCAGGAGTCCAGGAATGGGGTAGAATGGTCAGTTAGTGGCCCTCTTATGGGCAGTAAGGACAAATAAATAACAAGGAATCAAAGAGCTGGAGAGGGGATAAGCAGTGCATGTAACAGAGTCAGGGGCAGTCTGGGTATTCATTAATTCTGGTTTAATAAGCTGAAAGTTGAAATGCAACCATATTTTACACAATTCTTTGTGATCACTGCCCCTGTCTATTGTGTTTTGCTGCAGATGTAAACACCTTTTTCTATCCAGAAATGTACCATGGAGACATTTTACTAGTATCTATAAAATGAATAAATTCACCTCCTTGCTAAAGAACGTATCAGAGGCTGTGGATCACATTTCATGCAAGACACAATTCAAATTGATATGAGCAGTTCGTTCACTGCCATCACCTACCCATCAACCCACACATACACACACATACCAGGAGAACTACAACTGCAAGTTCCATGTACAATTGAAAGCTAAAAACAGCCATGTTGCAGTTCATGAAACATGATTCAGCAAACTCTGATACAGCAATTCTTACCCTGAGAAAGTACATTTAAACCCACCTGGACGTTAATTAACATGTAAATGATATCATGATATTCTGAGCTGAGAAAACTTAATGAAATATGCATATTCTACCTTGGTTTACAAAATCTTCCATGGTCTAGCCCCACCTCCTCTAAATGAGTTTATAAAGACAAACAGGTTAACTAGAGCGGGCTCCAGAGGTGACAGTTTATTCCCATTTAGAAAAAGTGCCTTTGGTCAGTCAGTGTTTTCATATCGAGCTTTGCAGTCCTGGAACATGATACCAAGCATCATACATGAACGGCCAACCTTTACCTCATTTGCCAAGCATTTAAAAATATTTCAAAACTGCTCACATAAATCTATCTTAATTTTTTTAATTCTCTGAATGTTTTGTCTGTATTTTATGTGTACGGGTTTGTTATTGTGTAGAGTGAGTCTCAGGTCATGTAGGCTACTCTGCTCTGTTTCAGGTACTGTGGATGGGTGTTTGTGGCTTCTGTGGGATTAACTTGGGGGATGTGTTTGTTATTCTTTGTTTTAATATGTGTTGCCATCAACTTGCCAAGGGACAACAGATTAAAATGAGCCTGGTGTCTAAATCTGGCATGTTTACATTTGATTTTAAATGTTCATTAATATGCTGTCCCTGTTTTAAAATAAAAAAATAAATACAATAAAAAACACTGAACAATGCAGCAGCACTAACCCAACTTAATGAGACCATTAATTGATTAATGGAACAAAATTGCTTTCAATTACCGAACTATTCTGTAGGACCCAGCCTGTAGTTGTAGTGACTGAACCTTTAGGAGCGCAGTCTCACTGATGCCCTCATCAATCAGAGCCATTGTACTGTGAAATCATAGTAAGTCACTCAGTATCCAATCTTTAATTGAGCGCATCAGAACCAAACCACCAGACTGAGCCAATACCTTCCTCGCACAAAAAAACCCCTTCATCCCCACCGTGAGAATGACAAGCCCATTCTTATTGCCGCTCATATGTGTGTAATTTGTTTTTGTTCACTACCAAACAAATTGATTCCACATTATGGATACATTCCTTCTTTTCAGAGACTCTTCAACATAGTTCCCATTATGGTCTTGATAACGTAGCGACGGTTACTATAGTTTGGGGGAAAGAAAATCTAAGCCACAGCAAATTGTTTCCTAAGGCAAGCGGGCTGGGTGAAATTAATTATACAGTGGCTGCACAGAGGCACGCGGAATGTGAAAGGCAGGCCTCTCAGGGGGACCAAGCAGGCAAACTTTCCACACTTCTTCATTTGAATTTCATCGCAGTCTAGCCAGGGTGCCAATCATTGTTCGTCATTTGGAAGCAAAATCAATACGGCATGCAGAGCACAGCGGTGCTAAGAATGGGAAAAGGGACACATTTGAAACCTTTGCCTAGTTTACAAAATGAAAACTGGTGGCGCATTCAGTTATTAAAGCTCAAATTTCAGTGCAGTGACGCTATAAAGGTGCGATATACATTAATGTTATATGTGTTTTAATAATAAAATAAATGCAGTGTAATTATGAAATGTCTCCATAGACAATTGTATGTATATTCTCTCTATTTCAAAAATGACTTAATGCCTAATGCTTGATATTTACTATCATCATATTTCAGTGTGTCACCAGTAGAGTAATGGGTGGTCATCCAAAATGTAACACCAGCTTGACAGACAGAGCCATGGGTCTATCTATCTGATCCAGAGTAAACACGAGCGCAAAGACCAGGGAGCAAAGTGCAGTAATTCCGTAGATGAAAAGTACAGCCCTAAGATTTGTATTATTTTGGCTCGGTCCTCCAGCACATTGGATCTGAAATGAAAGATTGAATATGAGGATATTTACATCCATAACCCTTGATCCGTGTAGGAATTACATCCCTTTCATACATAGTCCTCCCATTTTAGTGGACCAATACAAATTGGCCTTTTTGGCTTCTCAGCTGTTTCTTTTTTTTTGTGATCAACTTTTTATTGCTTTTTATAAACAAGGGGGGGGCGAGTAGATGGTTACAAATTCTCAAGGTCTCAGCTGTTTCTGATTAGTCAGGTGTATTAAATCACTCCTTTACTGCAGGTATAAGAAAGCTAGGCTAGATTCTAGGCTTTTGATTGTCTTTGAAGTCTGTTATTTGGCCAGAGTTATGTGAATGACAGTCAAAGAATTATGAGGCTGAAAATAAGACAAACAATCAGAGACAAAGGCCAAACACCATGGTGCGTTGGTTCTTGGGCAGTTCCTTGTAGCCTCCACACTTTTTTTATTTTGCTCTTGCCATCTCTCTAACACGTAACAAAATTTACTCTAATGTGTGTCATCTGTTGATTTAAAAAATGCAGAGAAGATGAGGTCCCCCCCACGCTTGTTTTACCATCTCACATGTTAGAAAGTACGGAAATGTTGTCACTAAAGCAAAGGCATTGTAAAATAGGCTATACAGATAGAAACCATTGAATTTAAACCCACTCCAGCCCATATTCTTATAAAATATTGATTATAATGATTTTTTATTCCCAATTCAAATATCCTGTCGCTGTATCTCTCACTGGTTATTTCTGGACATACAGGCACGATTTCCACACATTCATGCAACATGTTGTGCATGTTGATTGCTGATCAAAAAGTGAGGCTACGTTCTCCCTCAGAGAGGAGACCTCAACTCATAACACACTCACTGCCCGACTATGGCCCCACACTGTCATAACACATCCCTCCAGGGAGAACAGAGAAACATGCAACATTTCATTATTGCTTTAATCCCACATGGAGTGTGAAATAACATTTTTCTCAGGATACAATGCAGACTGTTTGACAGCCCTGAAAGCCAAGCATTGCATTCCACAGAATGTGGAAGTCTTTCAACCAGGCACAGGTATATAGCCTGATATTACACAGAGACGTTACTGGGTAATATACCTAATCTGCGTTACTGTCACCTTCCTGTCAGCTTTGACCAGTCTGGCCATTATCTTTCATTAACAAGGCGTTTCAGTCTGCAGAACTGCTGCTCACTGTATTTTGTTTTTTGTTTTTTGTACCATTCTTTGCAAACTCTAGAGACTAGTGTGTGCAAAAATCCCAGGAGATCACTCAAACCACCCTGTCTGCCCCCAAAAATCATTCCATAGTCAATCATTTTTTCACCATTCTGATGGTTGATGTGAACATTAACTGAAGATAATAATTAGATAATTAGATAATTGCATTAATAAATAGGTGTAATAAAGTAAAACTGTTCCTAATAAAGTGCTCAGTGAGTATACATTTTTAACAGAAGCACCCAAAAAAAAAAAAGCACCTTTTTAGAATAAATTATTATTTCAGAATGCAGCCGACACGCCAACCACTTATTTTTCACTCAGCATGTGAGAAACACCTGGGCTCCAGTGTGTGTAGGAAACACACTTTGGGTTCAGACTTTACAGACGTGACCTGTAGAAGCCCTCATCACATCAGGCATTATCTCAACAGCGAAACGGACAAGAAAGAGCACTGTTATGGTGGACTAAGTAAAGAATTGCAATTTCAGAAAGGGGGATTGTTCAGCCTGTTTGTGTTTAGATTTCATCTGTTCTCCTGTGATTTATTTATATACAATAAATGTCAAGATTTCCATGTATACCTCTTCATTCAGAGGCTGATTTCTGTCTCTGCCTTGTCTTTGAGAGGAAGTCACTTCAACCATAATTTGCTTTGACGTCAAAGACAATCTATGAAACTGAACTGAAGAGATGATGAATATCTTGGGCGAGCCTACATCTCCATCAATAACTGGTACAAGACCCCACCAGAAAGGACTTAACAAGCCCTGAATATAAAGGTGGAGGCTTGGTTTTTAAATGCATCTCTGATCACATGCTGTTCACATTCAACAGCACACCATGACTCATTAGCCAATTAAAGACACAATTATAGGAAAGCCATTTAGAAGCTGCTGGCACCAGTTATAGAGAAGCATGAGAATCTCTTTCTCACTCCCTCTCTTTCCCTCTCTCTTCTCCTTTTTGAGATGGTAATCCACAATATGGGCATAGTATCAAGGCACTATTGCTTGCGAACCCCCTTTGCTGTCAAGAATTTCATGTTTTCTGCAAGACAAGCTCTACTCTTTGAGGTTGGCAGAAGATCAGAGAACGGGCTCAATTTGTAGAATAATGCAAAAATAATGAATATGAGACGATAACAGGACCTCGCAAATGCTGCATTTAATTCTTGGTTTACAGAATATCACATACCGTCGGTGGTCTATGTCATTTCCATGATGGGGAGGGAGTTAGGGTCTGTGGCCTAGCACAGTGAGAGTGTGAGAAGGCGGCTGCAGGAAGGATACTTATTTGTACAGTTTAGAAAAAGCAGTAGAACATTAGTCACTTCTTAATTCCTTCAGTTGGAAGTAGCAGTCACAATATATACAGGAAATAAATATATATAGACTTCCCTTGTTTTCTGCACTTACAGTTGATCAGGGAAGCTTCTCTCCAGTTAGGCAGAAGAAGACAGTAAATCATTTTCATTTTAATGGGTCGTATTGACAGTAACAGATCCAAACTATCAAAGTCAGTCTTCATTGGGCCGAGTCATTAATTAAGTTTCTGCAGTTTCACTTAAAACTCTCACCATGCTGGAAACATTGTCTGCTACTAATTTCACTTTTCCCACATGTTGCTCTGAATATTCCCACACCATTCTCAAAACGGCAAATGAAACAAATATGTAAAAATATGCTAATCGTAACTCTCTCAAGCGTCAGAGATTTGAATACTTGCAGATGCATTTTCTAGGAGAGTCAGAGGTGTAAGGGGTGAGCTAAATGTGGCTTGTCTGCTATACCACTGCTGAGGAAAAAATGAATTATTTTAACCAGTCCTGTTATTTCTGCAAGAAAAGAAAATGAATCTTTACAGGATGTTAAATTAAGTATGCAGAGGGTATCTGAGATGGAGCTGGGAGCAGGGGGAAATCACTGTGAGGAGCCAGGTATCTGCAATAGAATTAATTAAACCTGTTTGTTGATTTAGCATACCCACATTTCTATGGTGATTACTTGACAGCAAGGTCAAAGGTAATTTTGCCTTATGACCACTAACCATTATCAAAAAGGGAAAAAAGAGAAGCAAAGGGGAAACAATTATCTCATCATAATCACACAGTCCCAGTGACTCCATCAGATTTTAGATGATGTTCATTTTCATTAAGCATTTCCATTTGACTGCAAACTACATTGAAAGGCTTGTTATAAGATGGTTCCAGGCCACTGAGGTTGTCGAGTTGTTGTTTGGATTTGAACTGAAGGGTCAACAGACCATCTGGCTTCAACAGATTCTATGTCTGTGGTACAGCAGCACCTTCCAATAAAAGGAGATCTCAGGACATACCGCCAATCAACTATGATTGATCTGCAGTTTACTGCATTCCCAACGAGTCAAGCCCACTGGTTCCTGTTAGGTCTAAATAAAATTGTCAAAAAACACACTATTATGTAAGTTCAGCTCCTGAAAGGTAAAGTTACATGCCTTCAACAGGAGATATCACTCCCTCCAGAGAAAGCCTTTGCTGCAACCAGATGTTTTTCTTTCAGACGTACTGGATTGGGGAAAGATACACAAACTCTGCTATGTATCTGCTGCTTATTCGACTACATCCCAGGTCTCTAGATCCCACAGTAACTTTAATGTTATGGGATCTGAGCTGGCCAGTGCTTCTTATATTCTGCCTCTGTGACTAGAATATCTAATTTCGGCATGATGGAATCATACAGGGCCACCAATTTTTAATATGAATTAAGTGTGAACAAAAATAATTGTGACTGATGTAATCTCCAGAACGAGTAGAAATGTACATAACATGAATCTCTTTCTCAGTCCCTCTTTCTCACTCTCTCTTTCTTACTCACTCACTGTCACACACACACAGATCATTTTAACTTCAGGTGTTTATGTCACAGATTATAGCTAAACCATGTGGAACCATCTGAACCATACAAAACCATAAGGAAAGTTTTCTGACAAACTTGACAAACGCCTAAAGTCAAAACTAAGACTTTATAAACTCAACATCGAAGCTTAAAGTGCACCAAGAACCACTTACGATAGCAATATTTTACTCCCAGGAGCCTGAAGTCAATTACATCACTGACAGGAATAATCCTATTGCACTCATGGATGGGGCATGAAAAGATGGAGATGTTGGCAGAAGTCTAAGGTCATAAAGAATAAAGGAATAAAGATTTTATGGGTGTCCCAAGATATTATAGGCCATAGGCAAGATGCTTAGCAAGCACTTTACGCCTCCCATTTTAAATTCAACACTAAAATTGGGGCAAATTTGATAGGAAGATAATGCACTTACTTGACTGTGGAACTATTGATAGAATGGAATGCTTATTTCACTAATAATCAATATCACCTCAATATGAGATTGCGACCTGCATGTCCTAAACTATATTGCCTCCACTTTACTCTGGTACGTGTGATTGCAATAATAAGGGGAAAAAAGGCCATTTTATTAAGGCCATTACTGTGGCACTTACTGCAGCATATCATTAGCATACCTTTTCTAAATCTAGTGAAGTGGATGATTTGCCTATCAGGCAATATTCTTCCAGAATTCTACACTTTGGAAAAACCTCCGTAGTAAAGCCTTCTGTCTGCACTGTTGAGACTTTCCATTCTGATACCTGCATGTGGTGCAGGTGTGATACATTGTTGAAGTTTGCAGTGTTATTTCTCCCCAGTTCTCTGTGAGATGGGTTTCCTTTTCATTTATCTTCCAGTATTAAGGATGGGATGCCTCAAACTCTCACCTGGCCGGCCCTTCCCACTGGACTCTCTCTTAGTCTTCTCCTTGTCTGGTCCATCACAAAAGAGCTCAACAGGATCACAGTATGACCTGAAATAAAAATGTGTGAAACCTTTCGCTGAAAATATATGTTCCACTTACTTTGCCAATAACCGTTGATCAATCGATTATCCACAGTTTTTTGAATTATTTTATTTGTGTCAAAGCTTTTTTTCATCTCAACTGTTTCAATTTAAGAACTATTTCCAAAAACTGACCTCATGGACCACTTCAAATACTTGGGAGACAAATGCTTGCACACAAACACAATATGTTTTTTAAAAACACATCTATATAAATACATGAAATCCCCTAGCATTGATTTGTAATTTGCATTATGTACATGGCAGAAAGGGAATAGTGACAAGTCAGTAGAGTAAAGCGGCGCTACTCAACTCATGTCCTGCGGGCCGCAAGGTCTGCTGATATTCGCTCCTACCGTGTATTTTCCGAACCAAGCAGATGAAATAATGAGTGAAATCAGGTGGTGTAGCGTGCAGTTGAAGGAAATTCCTGCAGACAATACGGCCCGCAGGACGTGGAGTTGAGTGCTGTAGTAAAGAGTAAAAGATCTAACATTATAGGAAGCATCCTAGTTTATTATTTCACTTCATTCAGGCAGTTCATAGCAGAGAAAATACCACGGTAGGGAATCAAATCCCTGATCAAATGGTGGGGTTCATATATTGGTCAAAAACTGGATACCTTACAGAAATGCTTCTAGAGAAATCTAGATGCTAAAGATTGATTTTTATAAGTTCCAGTGCAACCTCGGTGCTTCACTCATAACAAACCACTCAGAACACTGGAGCTAACTTCACCCCAGCTATTCACATTATGAAGCAAGTCCCACGGCACTGCAGAACCAGGTCCACTGGCAGCTCCAGGGAGCCTGTCCACTCCATCTGAAAATTGCTGCTGTCACACAGGAGACTCATTGGCATTCTGCTCCACACATCGTTCCCTTACATCATCCACTTCCCCTAGAGGACACTGCTCTGTCCCCGACACAATCTCTATTAATCTACCTTCCCAACCGTCCATCTGAATCCCATCACCAACCTAACCAAAGTGTCGGGACATGGATATGGCCCTAATTCGTAAATGCTCATTAAATCAAATGAACTGAGGTAAGTGCTGTTTATATGGGAGGGCATCTGCTCGCACCTGTGAATGCACAGATTATTTGGCACAGCGGTAAAACAAGGATGCACAATAATGGAGCCAAGAGTGAGCTGGAGCAAAATTCCACTAGCTTTTTTGAGAAGTAAATGTTGTCCGATACAGCTTATATATCTGGGTGAATGTCCTTTCCCAAAAATGTTCTATATTAAAACAAAAAAGGACTGGAGCTAAGTAGCTATGCCTACCAACTCTCCCTCACTAACAGACAGCACACTGAAATATGTAAAATAACAATAATACATTTAAAAAATGAGATGTGAAAAGTTAAGAAAAGACATAAAGACATAAAACAAGGACAAAGTAGACATAAAAACAGCAGACAGGCGTGTATGATCGAACGGCATTCTGCAGTCTAAATCCTGTTGTGGTGTGAGTCACAAAAGTTAATGGTGCGAAAGCATTCTGTGATTATAGATCCAATGTCATATGAGAGCATGCTAAGCTTCTGATGGAGATGGGTTATTACACTTGTCAGGGCCACTCACCTTGGGGCACCAAGGACAGCCAATGAGATTATTACAACTCCGGAAAGCACCTCTTCTCATTGGCCTCCAAATTATTCTCAATGAACAATCAACAATGTAACTGCAACAAAAGCGTATTTCTACAGGCATACTGGGTCCCCAAAAATGCTCCTCAAAAAAAATTAAAAATAAAATGTAAATCACTAGGTACCTGCATGATATGATATTCATCATCATTTATTATCCCCCTAGGGTTCCCTTTACATGGTAAAAGTGCTGATTCACCACAGAGATCGGACTCTGCACAGAGACGCAATAAACGAGGAGCAGCACTTTATGCTTACTAACATCTGGAAACACACTGAGGCACAGCAAAGCTGCAATACAGTCAGAGCCACAGGGACCTATTTTCTGAATGGAAATTATGTAAATCATCTCAGGCTTCTTTTTTACCGAACATCTAGGATGACAATGTAATATGATTTTTTTTTTTTTTTAATGCACAACAGCTCCAGCCTTGAATAATAATTTAAGTGACAGATTGCAGCTGCCGGAGTTTGAAGACATTGTACACGGCACTTCAGGGACTGTGACTATGACTCGTGGCTTATTGAAATGAAGAGCGATGCTGCTCTCTGTCATTGGGTTGATAAACGCTAGTTTTACCTGGTGTGGCAGCATCTCACCTGAGGTGAACTAAAGACACAGGAGATAGCTCGACGAGGAGGTCTGACAACGGTGACTAAGACCTAATGACAGTATACAGTATGTACTTTGATTTTTCAATTTGAGACATTGTTGAAGTTATATCATGGATGAGACCTATGGGACACAAATGCAGGCCTGGTCCTTGCAGTAGGAACCACACGGTACTGATGATTACTGCCCAGCTGTATTTTAACAAGTGAATTTCTATTAGAGAATTACCCACAGTGGGGCTGGATCTTGAGGGTGGAGGGGGGGGGGGGGGGGGGGGGTATACTCATTGGTTAGATTCAAGTCCAGTGTGCTAGCGTACAGAGCCAAAACCTGGCTCTGAATAAAAAGTCTCCCCCTCTAAAATCTGTGAGTGCCTACCCCAATCAGAGCAGACTAGAACTGGGGCTGACCTACAATACTTCTGGTTATGCTTTTATCATTATAGATAATTCAAATGATGACATCTCATTAACTGAAAAGATTTAGGCACAATTGATGAGAATGTTATCTGCCTAACTCATGCCACACATTTTTATACATGAGAATAAATATTCAGAGAGTGAGAGATAATGAGACCTTAATTAGCCAGCTAATTATGCCCTATTAGTGGCCATATCTTTATACGTAATATTGGGAGAAAATATAACGCATTGCATGTCTTGTGGCAAAAGTTCCTCTCATATATCTTTCATGTCCATTTTGAACACTAAGCAAGCCCAGCGGCTGCTCATCTTAGAAAAAACACAATGCACACAGAGAACAGGCACATATAGATCAATCCAGAAAGCTCCGGTCCTTTGAAAGCTACAATTTAATACTGTTTATGCACATATCAGGCAGCCGAAGGCCCCTTAAGAAGAATTCCTACAGATAATTTCCACATTTATAAGGCATAATGCAGAATGGCATAAATATCCAACATATGTAATAGTGAGAAAGCTTCCTTATAATAGAGTTGACACAGGAGAGCATGGTGTCAAATTAAATCACCGATTTTCCTTTTCAGGAGAGAAAACATCGCCATCTTTTGGTTGATCATTTATCATAATTTTCAGAACCTTTGAGAAATCTCTCAAAACAAAGCCTGCTCAAAACAACTGTGCAGAGAAGTAGGAGACAGCTGTAGTTCTTAAGTATAAGACCGATAACACTGCAAAACAGACATAAGGCTAAACCACCAGGTTCACAAGGTGTACTTGCAAAGTAACTTGTTGATGGCAGGCAGTGATATATGGAAGAAGAACTTTTCACTTGAGTCAGCAGTGTGCAGACTCTGTGTAGAAGTCAAATGATAGGAAGTGCTGAGTGCATAATAGCCATAGCTCTCCTGTGTGTTTAATGCAGAATTATATCATAGTTAGCACTGTGAGGAACTGCTTGCTGTGCTATACCACCAAGACACAAGGGAGAATTTTTGTAATAATGGACCTTATAAAAATGCCTTGATAGGGTGAAATATATTAAACGGGCCTTGCGTGCATTTGTACAGAGCAGATGCTGTTATATATAGCTGATGGGCTAGATAGTACAGATTATGAATAAAATAATTTATTGAATGTTAAACATGAAATAAATAAACAATAAGTAATATATGTTTTAGGAATGCCTAGTTGATAGCAGGCAAAAAGTGAAGAATAGTTTTCTGTCAATGAAGTTCCATGGTAAAATGTTATTGCAAAGTGAAATAATTGATACTAGTACACTGAAGTGGTGGATATCTACAGTATGCTTACCATGGTGACAAGGATACTGAAAGTTTATTGAGTGCACACGTCACTGAAATATTGTTTCATTTTATTAAATATAAGGGCTGAATCGACAGTACTGATGATCATGATAGAGCATTGAGGTTCTGTAAAATCATGGATTACTTATAGTGCAATTCCTGCCTGGAGCCAACCAGATTGTGTCCTTTGAATTGTAGTCATTATTGCCCTTATTGTTTTCCATCTAAAACACAGTTTATTATATTCAGCAAAACTCATTTAAAATCAACATGAGTTTAATAAAACATGAACAATAGCACTCATTTTTATGTGTTCATCAAGTTAAGGGGAAATGTTTCTGCCCTACTTTTTTACTTCAAACAGAATTATATACAGAAGAGCATAAAAGATTCAGGTCCAAACTACACCATCACATCAGGCTATTTATGAAAAACAGTTAAATATAGTGGGGGGGGGGGGTTCTAAAAAATAATTATATATATTTATAGTACGGTGTATAAATGCTAAGCCCTAGCAAGTGGCCATACTACTGTGTAGCACACTCTTGCTGATTGACTGTAGTTTGATAATTACTTGAATGAGAGGCCTCCCTGGGAAAAAAAAATGCCTGTATTACTGCAAAGTAAACTGAAGTGGATGTGACCGTTTCAGCCTTTCCATTTAACAGAGTGGTACATACCCATCTGTTGTGTCCTCCAGCCTTCCAAAACAGGGCGAGTTCGTTATTTAGGTTACAGGCATTATCTGGGATGAGACCGGGCCTCCATGCACTAAAAATCAATGGCGTTTAAAGCTGAAAAAGTGCACTGATGGCGTAGGGATGTCATTATAATGGAGAACATCAGAACAAAGCTTCAGTCGTGTCAGAAGTACTTCATTTGCATGGAAGTGATTTTGCTGGCTGCCCACGGGTTGCATCTGTTATGAAGTCTTTCTGGCATTATGGATATTTGTCAGTCGCTCATCATAACCATTTGCTTCTAGTGGATACACAAAAATCCATGTTAAGAAACATATATACATACAGTGAATGTGCTACATTCATTTGTAATAATAAACAGTATGTAAACAGAAGATGTAGCTGATGTTGTTAGTTTTGTTTTATGCCTAATACAACACTGGCAGAGAGGAAGAGGGAGAAATCTCTAAACGCTAAACATTTACAAAAAGAGCAAAACTGTTTTTGGTGTTAAAGGAGGAACAATGTTTTAAATCTCTCATAAACATTTTATGAGTGCTTTAACCTGAGAGCAGACTGAGAACAGACTCCCCACAGGACAGGCAAACAGCAGGGGCAAACAGCATCTAATTCTGCTCTATTAAAGGTCCTGGGGCCTGTGATGAATGAACATATATATCCACCATGTCAGTAAAGTACTTCTATGAGCAGCACTGGAATTACTGGCCTAACCACAACCAGTCAGCAACAATCTGACACAACACTAAAACCCAAGGGACCATCTCCATGACCTATACATTCAACATGTGACCAATAAAGTAACATTATAGGCTAAATAACTTTCATACCACCACTGAATATAAACATACAGAATCAAGTCGGATAGCTGGACTTCTTCATTGTCATGCAGTGAGTCAACTCCAGGAGAAGGAAAGCACTGACACAGGTTGAAGCTTCCCTTCCCTGACACAAAGATCATTTTCCAAGTGTATAATTGTTCATTCAGCAAGGAAATCTTCTTTTCCAAAGATATCAACCATATAATACACCCAACTCGACGCAGTATTGATGATTCTATTCGTGCCAAATATCTGCAATGCAATGATTTTAAACAATCTTGAAGTGTGTTCTGTTATTGCTGGTTATACTGAAAGCTAGATAAGACGGGTGTACCTTTTTTGTTACTTATATGTACTTATAGATTAAAACACATTTTACTGTAAAACTGACTACGAAATGAATATATAATTTAATCTTGTTGCACGGTGTGAGGAACCTGTGAGTTACTTGCCTATTAATTACAGTACTGCGATCGTCAGCACGCTTGTTAATCAAGATGAAAACAGGTTCAGATCAATGATCAGTTTAAAGGAAAGGTTTGGCCTTCCCCAATTTACAGCTCACCCATCCCCACTGTTCATCAATTGAATCATATATTTAAGTCTGGGGAAGAGTGTGTTTCTTTTCCAAGTTTGAAAGGCCCTGATTATAAGCTGGCCTCCCATTATGTTTTGCTGTGAGTGTTGCTGTCTTAATGCAGAGGGAAAAATCTAGTCTCTTAAATGACTGTTCACACCCACATATCACTGGCCACGATGCTTTAAAATGTTAATGACTTGCAGTTGTTGTTTTTTTTACTGAGAATTGATTGACAGTTTTCAAATGTAAAATTACAAACAGATTTTCCCCTCATTTTACCCAGGAGACAGCAATAGGTGCAGTTGGAGAATAGATTGAACTCAGGTTTAGAGAAATAAAATGGACTGGGCCGTGGTTAAGTGGACTACTGCACTTCTGAATGTTCTGAATGTGTACCTTTGATAATAATTTATCTGTAAAGCAGATACATTTGGGATACCCTCTTGTATTCCAGTGCCATTATAATCACAGGCCAAAAGATATCAGATGGGTTAGGCCTATTCTTAGCATACAAGAACCAGAAAATGCAGCGTGACTTCAACATGCTCCATACAGTCCCAGCACTATGGAGAATATTGCAATCATTACCCTTTGGTAATATGATCACTACAGTCATGTCATTGTCGTTGTCAACCCACTGTGTTTCATAGAGGAATTCTGCATTGGTCATGTGTGTATCTTCTAAGTCTAATATAAATATAAAGCACAGAACAAAAAAATATAATCCATGCTGATATAAAATGGAGGACATACAATAGGGCTTTGTGGAGTAGAAATCATGCCTTGCACCTTTACAGATCTGAGTACTTTTAAAAGCAGCGCGTTTAAAATTCATTACCAGAACACCTGCATGGCCTTCAGCATCTCTGAGAGCTGCATTTATGCTGAGTGATCCTGCTTTAGAGAGTCCCCGAGGCTGATCCCAGAATCCCCTGCGGACTTATAATAGATATTAAAAATGTTTAACTTACAGCAAAACTATGTAATGATATAACAGCATCATCAGTAACAGACATTACCCTAAATTACTGTGAAACAAGTACTATGAAAGAAAACCCACAGCTTGTTTAAATGTTTTAACAAGGCCAAGAAATTTTATCAGTATCTTACACACCAAAATAAAGTGGCATGGACGCACAGACTAACATGAATCCCCATATATTGTGTAACTGATGATCTTCACAATATCTCTGAGAAGAAGCTCATCGTGGAAGGACTACTGAAGCTTCCTCACTGATAAAGCCATATAATTTTACCAAAGGGCATTACATGTGTGCTATCATTTACAAATAGCCACTAGTAAAGAGAAGAGAGGGTGGAATAAGCAAAAAGAAAAGCAGGGTAGTTTGTCCATTTGGCACATTTTGATAAATAATAATGCAAGTTTGTTCAGTCTCAAGGCAACCTTTATGACATTTAAAACAGTTATTACATGTGCATCACAGTAGTTGCCCACTTCATACAGTATATGCTAATAATTATAAAGAACAAGCTGCTAGTCATCTCTCTAATATCATATCGTACTTCTATGTGTATCTGACATATTGTGTGTCACTTCAGAGCCTTCCTTTGCACATACAACTGGTGTTGTTTTTATATTGCACATATCAGAAACTAAAGACCCTCTAAAAGGAAAACCTCCTCAACACTGGTTCCTTGTTCTATTAATATTCCATTGTAGAATGCAAATGCACATATCCAATTTGTGTGGTCATTCTTCCAAAATAACATTGTGAAATTGAGCATTTTGTAATTGTGGTTACATTCTTACCATTTTTAACATGCACTTTTTGCTAAATAACAAGTGCATTCATTAAAGCCACTATGTGAACACAAATGTATCCTTTGTTTGTATCATCATGAGAAAAATATTGTAATTAACTGGTACAAGGGACCTGCCACAGACATCCAAGATAGCTTTGTTTCTATGGAAACCCATTTATGGCTGCCTGGCTTCATAAGTATTAGGAAACTGGATTTGTTGATTATGCTACTGAAACCTATTTCTGACCCTGTATTTTCTTGGTCCTGTATTTTAGCAAAAGGTCTCAAAGAAGATCTAGAACTATCTGAGCAGGGAATGCTAGTGTCACTTAAGAAACACAGTCATTATTGACGTTAGGAAACGTTGAAAATATTTAGTAGACCAACAAAAATGATACATTAGCAATATGAAATGATTCAAATAAACATGCAACGACAATGGAAATGTTTTTGAAAAAGAAATGTCAATGATGTATGACTACACTGCCATCCTCTGGTCAAATATCGTAACCGTAATTTTATCATTTATAAAATTTATAAAAAGTAACACTTGGAAAACGGAGAACATTGCTTAAACCATATCAATACATTTATTCTACATTCTATTTCGAATGATACAAAAACAAATAATATGTGTTGACGCTTTACACAATTCATAATTAAAAGCCCATCACAAGAGCTTGGAACCTTCATTAGGAGCACAGAGAAGGGGGAGGTTTTTAGACGTTGTACAAATATTTTTGACGTAATCCACACGTAATCCAGGAAGCTTACTGGTCAGGCGGCATCAAAAAAAAAAAAAAAAACCTCGGTGTGCTCTATTTCGGACCATGTTCCTGAATGGCAACAAAGCATTGCGTTCAGTAAGTCGCAATCTTAATAAATCCAGTAATTATGGATATTTTATACATGCAGCACGACCACTGCAGATAGCTTTCGCCAGAACGTTCACTGACGGCGTGAAGGACAACGTAGAGAACAAACCCCAGTTTGATATTTCCTTATTGGAATTTCTTGTCTGCCCCCTATCCAAAAAAACATTAAGGTAAGACTTGCATTTGCTAGCTAACTGTAGATTGTCTTCAACCTTTCTTCACATTGAGTTCATTTGGGTCTTGCATTTGTAATTATGTTCAAGCTATGTATCGATTTAGCCAACATTACGCTAATTGTCCAACCAACATATTGACCTAGCTTTAAAGCTTTTTTGCATCATTGTCGCAGGCTCATGGCTGGCTAGTAAACTAAAGTCTGCACACGTTTTGGAAACCCAGAAATGAACGTTAAACATAAGCCACCTTCCGTAATTGCACAGCCTCGCTGATAACTATCTTTCATGCCAACTGCGTAGCTACAGCTTAAATGTATTACGATGTGTTGGCTAATGCGGATGTATTTACCTGCCTAGGTACGACGAGACCACAAATGAACTGATAAACGATGAGCTTGGCATAGCTTATCCTGTAATTGGTGGAATTCCCAACATGATACCACAGGACGCCAGAATGATTCGGAAAGATCAGGAAGAAAAGGAGGATCCGACGACGGAATAATTCGAAGAGCGAACAACGCAGTGCTCTAAAATATTGTTACAATTGGACGGAAAGTATACGTTTCAAGTATAGAACGCTGTAATGGTATTTTCACTGTCCACCGTGACCGTACTGGTCCCAATAATCTCATTGTTGGGACTTTTCTATTCTGCGAGCGTGGATGAGAATTTTCCACAGGGGTGCACCAGCACAAGCAGTGTGTGCTTCTACAGTCTGCTATTACCCGTCACCATTCCAGTCTACGTGTTCTTTCACTTGTGGAAGTGGATGGGAATTAAATTATTCAGACACAATTAGTGCTGTTAAGAATGAAAAATGAAAAGCTGTACCATGCGGATGTGAAATAAAAGTTTTTTGTTTATTACAATACATTAGAAGGGTATATGATGTTTACGTTTTACATTTCTTGTTCTCAAAAGTACATAAATCAGAACATGTGATAATTACAAGAACCAAATATTGAAATCAAATAAATATAAAATACCTTTTGAAAACAAAGGTCTATGAGTAGGGACAGAGACATTACATGGAAGGGGGTGTAGCAAAAAGTGGAGGGAGGAAATAACAGCAAGAACTTGTAGAACAAGTACAGCAATACAGCAGCAATTGGTACAAAGAATAGGCCTTTAGTAGCACATGCAGCTGTTATGAAACGTGACTAGAATTGTACAAATCCAGAACACATATCTCAAATTAATACACAATGTTGAGTAAAAGTAAGCACAAACACATAACACGTGTATTAAAATGGCAGTGCATGAGACTGTGAATATAGCTGAACATGCTATTTTAACAACTATGACTTTAAAGGCAAAGTGAACTGGCACCTTCAAGGAAATAAAACTTGTGAAATCCTTTCAATCTTTCAAGATGAGAAAAAAAACACCTTTAGCTGGTTTCTTAATACATTAAACAGAATGATAATACCTCAAAAGGTGAGTGAAAACCCTAAACTGAAATTGAGTAACTTTTACTTAATTACCAATCTGGTATACAAGGAGGAAGCCATTTTATTTTTTGTGAATATGATGATGGTCTCAGTGCTGTCATAATGACTGACCACTGCTGCATGTTTTCTGTGTTATACTTCCCATATAATTGCTTTTGCATCATACAGACGATACTTGAAGGTGTACTAGGAGTTCAGACCTGAAGGCCGTCTGGCTTTCATGATCGTTTTCATCTGCAGCATCTTCGCTTTAGTCATGCCGTGATCCAAAAGGGGAGACTGGGGCACGGGGGACTCGCCACCCCCCTTCATCTTGAAGAAAAAAGACTCATTCAGCCGAGTTTGAACCACCTTCAGTTGAGTATTGCCAGCCTTACTCAGAGGAAGCATTCTATTTTGCTCATGTGAAACCACGCTTGTGAGCTTGGGATGGAGAGGGTCACAGCTGGTGTCATGTTCCTGTTTCACTTGCCAGTCTGTGGATTCTGTGGGCTCCGTGTGGGGTCTCTTGGGCACGCTCAGGTCAAGTGCCTGCTCTGTGCACTCTTGCTTCTGATGCAGCTTGTGAAATCTGAAAGATGTGGAAAGCAACGGAGAGCTGAAGAAATCGTCAGTCTGCGTGGCTCTCTCAGTGGTAGACTTGCTGATGAAGAGCTCCTGTGATAGCTGAGGGTATAATACTCCACTGTGCTGCATGTCCCTGGGCTCAATCGCACCACTGCTGTCCTCACTTGAGCTTTCTGCAGGTAGGAAGGTCTTCTGAGTGATGAAAAGCTCCTGGCTGATGTTTTCTGCTGTCGCCTGGGACACTTTAGAGTCATTTTCCCTGAGCGGGTCAAGAGCTTTGTCCTCATCTTCAAAGGTTGCATGTGCCTTTCTGGACACAAGAATTGACTTCAGTAACATTTCTTTACCACAGGTCCCGGGGAGACTAGGCTCTGTTGCTTCCATGTGCTCTGTTCCTCTGTGTTTTTTCACTTGACTACTGTCACATTCAAGGGAACATGGCAAAGAGTTAATAACAACACTTTTTCTATATGGGGTACCATTCTTTGACTTTGTTGGCTCCTGTTTCAGGCTGTGAGAACCCTCCGAATCTGGATGATGACTCCCAAATGATCCATACCCATCTCTTCCACTTTCAGAAGACTTGATCTCTTGAGATGCTAAGGTTTCTGCGCACTGATCTGAGGGCCTGGTGACGCTTCGGTTTGAACCACCCAAACTCTTACTTTTCTTGCCTTTTCTCCTTTTCACAGGCAGTGGGTAGAGACAGAAACTGTCTTGTAATTCTGATTTGTTTTTATTCTTCTTTTCTTTATGATGCTTGTCTTTGTGTTTTTTAAACCTTTTTTCCTTGTGTCTTTTCACACCCGCTTCAAAACAACTGTCATTACTCAAGAGTGCCTCTGCATTCCTTCTCAATTGCCTGCCTTTCTCTTTACTTTTGAGTTTCTTTGATTTATTCTTATTTCTTCTCACTGAATCCCTGTTAAGTGTCTCACTGGAACAGCACACCTCTGTCTCCACCGTCTGAGATGTAGACATTCTCCTCTGTAATTTAATCATTTCTATTGTAAATTGTATGTTACTAATGGCATTATCTTGAAGGAAAAAAAAAATTCATTCAGTACTTTGCGGCTGTAATATATACATACACTCACTGACCATTTTTATTAGGTAGATCTGTACACCAGCTTGTTAATTCAAATATTTAAACAGCCAAACATGTGGCAGCAACTAAATGCATAAAGGCATGCAGAGATAGCCAAGATGTTCAGCTATTTTTAAGACCAAATGTCAGAATAGGGAAGAACTGTGATCTAAGTGACTTTGACTGTGGGATAATTGGTGCCATACAGGGTGGTTTGAATATCTCAGAAACAGCTGATCTTTTGGGATTTTCATACTCAACAGTCTCTATATGTTGCAGAGAATGGTGCAAAAAACAATAAATATCCAGTGAGCAGCAGTTATGTGGGCAAAAATGCCTTGTCAATGAGAGAGGTCAGAGGAGAAGAGCCAGACTGGTCAAAGCTGACAGGAAGATGGCAGTAACACAAATAACCATGCATTACAACAGAGCTTCTCTGAACACACAATGTGTCAAACCTCTTAAGTGGATAGGCTACAGAAGCAGAAGACCAATAAGTCTGAAAAATAATAGCAACCTAATAAAGTGCTCACTGGGTATATATCTATATACACTATATAGCTGAATACTTGTTATGGTATGATAAATATTTTCCCTACCAGATACTCTTCCCACTCCTGCTGTTCCTCCCAAGTTGATGAGGAGTATTTAGTCTTGCTCTTCTTTTTGGAAACCATGTGATCTAACCAGGAACATGTATTGTATAATGGTTTCATGAGCAATATAGGCTACGTTAATTGCCTGTAAATTACACATTACTAAGAATATTCAAAACTGTGTTACCAGTTAATTAAACATAATGTCATATTTCATTACATTGTCATCTTAATAGTGACTATGCCGTGCGAAGTAGTGTTATGTATATAGAATAAAGTATAGGCTATTTCAATAGGTAATTTCCCATTATTTGAACATGTTTTTAAAAGAAAACTCAAATTACTTTGTCGTTTTTTAATCTGCAAACGGCTATGTGTTTAATGTGACTGAGACACTCCTCTATCTTTAAACAATGTAATTTTACTCGCCACTGTTAGGCCACGACAAAATGTATCTCTCTGTTCACTGGTAACAACTACGAATATTATAGGCGCCACACGACACACGATTAAAGCTTGATATCAGCAGTTACACAATAACATTAGTCGTTAGCTGAGCGAGCTTTGAACTTTGGTGAAAATAAAAGTTTCCATCAAATATCCATCTTTAAACCCGTAGCCTATGCCTACTTAAAAGGAATATCTGCACAGTAGGCTAGGCCAGATCAAAATTTTCAATTTTGTTCAATTTACAAGAAATACCACTGAAACGTACAACGACTTTATCGCGAATGTAGGGATACATAGCTTATGGCTAGGTAGGTGGCTAACGAACGTGAATCATCTCATTATACTGGAGGAATATGCCTAGCTGTGGGAATGTTTCTGACAAGTCGATGAATTTAGACGAATGTAACTATCACAAATAAAAAAGGAATAGTTATAGGCCCTACCTTCACCTGCACTGTCAGTGAACTATGCTGAAGAAGACCGCCCTTTCCTCGCAGTTTTGAGTGCGCGCACTTTGATGCTAAGCGCATGCCCATTTTGATTTGAATCCCGAATCGGAATAGGAGCTTCTCGGACGTGTGCAGTGTGCAGTGGTCATTTGGATTATTTGTTGTTGGAAATACACGTGATGCGCCGAGCATTTTAGTAAACTATTGGGAAAGTTAATCCTACTTTGTAAGGAAACTTGGCATAATCAGCTACATTTTTAAAGACAATTGGTCGTTTTTTTGTAATCACGCAACTATGGTAAATAAGATAAAGTAGCCTAATACAATTTCTACATCGGCACAAAATACACTTAGAGGTTAGACGCTTTGGGTGTTCAGAGATGCTCTTCTACATACCACTGTTGTATGGTTATTTGCATTACTGTCACCTTTCTGTCAGCTGTCTGTCAACTACTCTGGCTCTTCTCCTCTGACCTCTTTCATTAGCAAGGCATTTCTGTCTGCAGACCTAGTGCTCACTGGATTTTATTTTTTTATTTTTTTATTTTTTTATTTATTTATCTATTTATTTATTTATTTATTTTTGTACCATTATCTGCACAATCTAGAGACTGTTGTGCATGAAAATCACAGGAGATAAGCAGTTTCTTAGATACACAAACCTGGTTGAACATTAACTGAAGCTCCTGACCATATCTGTATGATCGTATCTGTGCTGCCACCCAATTGGCTGATTAGATAATTGCATTAATAAGTAGGTGTACAGGTGTTGCTAATAAAGTGCTCATTGAATGTATACTTTTTAACCTTCCAATCACTATGAACACAGTTGGTTCAGCTACCCTGTTCCAATGAAAACATACTCTTCAATTATTGCAACCGGGAAATGATGACTAGTCTATTCCTTGGTGTGCTGACCGTCAAATTCGCCTGTGTGGCCGCCAGCCCCTAACTGGTAATGTAACCTTATTCTGCCCATTCAGACTGTGAATAATCTGTTTCGCTCACACAGGGTCCTGTGATGTCTATATTTCCCTGCGTAGATGCTGTCAACTGGCTACGAAGGAAATTCCTCTTTGCACTTCAAAGAGACAATCTCATTTCATCACTTCTACTGGGAGAAATACGTTTATTCTAGTAATCTCCCAGAAGCTGTATAGTGACAAAGACATGGCTCACTTGGTCTCTTGCTGAGAATATTGGACCGTGAAAATAAACTCTCCCTTTGAGTAATCAGTTCATAAAATATACATCTATACACTGTGTTAAATCATCAAGTGCCTGTCTGGAAAAAGATGGATATTTGATGGAAACTGATGGAAACTTTTATTTTCACCATGAGTGATAATGGAGGAGGAATGGAGGAGTAACTGAGATCTCTTAATTTCTTCTTGATTTAGCCGAGTGTAATTTAATTGAAATCTATTCCAACAAAACAATATAATTGACAAAAATGATTTTAAATGCTGTTACCTTTCAAATATTTTACTTATATTATTGGTTTTCTATCTATCTATCTTAACCACACACACTCAAAAAGAATACCCCTTGCTCAGTCATCACAACTGTTCCTTTTATAACATTATGCCCACATACAGCATCATAAGAACTTATTTTTTTCTTTAAGTCAAACACATTACAATTATTTAACTGATGCTTTTTATCCAAAGCGACGTACAGTTGATTAGACCCAGCAGGGGCCAATCCCCCCTAGAGCAATGTTGGGGTTAGGAGCTCAGCAGCTGCACTGATGTTATTGTGGCTACACCAGGGCTTAAATCACCAACCCTCCAGGTCACCTTAGCCATTAGGCTATAGCACAGTATCATCTTGTGGGGGCATGGCATGAATAAAATTACAGATTTATTGCAACATTGGGAACTTTCAATAAGGCTTGTTAGAGTTCTTGGCAGTTTGCAATTTCATTCTGCAGCAGCATCTGTCTATTCAAACTTGTGCCACAGATTCACTGTCTATGAGGTTGTTGAGCATATTGTATCTTTGATCATGACAATGATATGGAGCACACACACGGGAAAACACACACGCACACATGAAAACACGCACACATGAAAGCACACACGCACAGTCGCATAAAAAACCATGAAAGCAAAGTATGAGGTAAAAACAATATTGGGTGCTAACACAAGAAGTGTGTGCAGATTTCTAACACATTAGGAGGGTTAAATCTCCTTCCATCAGTCTCCAAATTAGCAAGTCTGCATAGAAAGTACTCTACTGAATGGGAACATTCAATTACATGCACTTGTATGGGTGCCTCTCAAAGGTACCCATACAAGATTAACCAGATAGCTGGATAATTTCCCTCCAGCTCACTTAAAAGCACACAGGCAAATAATAAATAAAATGTTGTATTCTTGCTTCAGTTAGTTGTCAGTTAATTCAATCGCAATTTGAATTCCACTACTGTTAGAATATAATTAGAGGATGCTCATTTTTACTGCTAGCAAGCAGAGATATGTTTCGAGCTCCCTTGCACTCTGCACTGTTGCATTTTAGTATAATAACTAGATGAATAGTTATGTCCCTCTAGTTGTTGCACTTAAATCTCCACAATCAAAGGAAATGGGTCCGTGTGGCTTTCTGGTAAGGGCAATATTTTTTCTTCCTCCCTCGGCATGAATCACTGAGGACACACCGTGATCTCAATATTCACACAGCATGCTTCTGTTTTCCTTTCTGTGCACTTCATCATGGAAAGTCTGGAGTATTTTGGTTCCCGTGTGTTTCTCCTCCCCCCCCCCCCCCCCCCAATTGTTCATGCTGTGCAGAAAAGAACATTTTCCTTGGGTCTCAGCTTGATGTAGCTGATGCGTAGAGCAGGCTGATGTCTTATATGAAAGAGTTGACTCTGTTCTCTATGTCCTTCTTGTGACATGGCGATCTTTGTGCCACTTTCTGTTTCCTCTTGGAGCTATCAGGCTGAAACTCAGATGGCATCATTCCCCAGACCCTCTAGAGGAAATCAGAACAGGTGGGCTGTGATTCAGACATGCCCATTGACCCATGAACAGTGGCTTGTTGTGTACCCATTGATGTATGGGCGAAGGATAATCCCTGGGAGCTATTCCCCATGCACGCACGCAACAGAGGTCCATCCCTGGAGCAGAGCACTGAGGTCACATTGTAGTCATTTACTGCCAGGCCTAAGAAAGAGCATGATTGATATTGGCTGGAGAAACTGCACTCCAAGGGCAGCAATAGGGGTACTAATCGTTAATTAGTCAAACATTTTATTTGTTTCACTTTGATTGCATTTGCCTCAATATTATTTTATGAAACAAATATCACAAATTTAATTTAATTTATTTGCAGATACTGTAGATGACAAATGTACAAACAGTACACAACGGGTGTTGTCACCTGTGAAAACAATGTTATAGTAATCACTTGGTAACCTGAATGCTAAAGCACATGACAAACTGCATATTATCATCACATGATATTTACACTAATCACCCAGCCCACATGTATACATTTTGGAAAGGATGAACTTGACATGTATTTATTTTTTCCTGTGCTAACATAGTTGTTGTCATATGGGGGTAACCTCATCTACTGGTTTGCAAACAACACTTCACCTTAGTCCCGTTTGAATTCCTCTGCACACTGTCTATGCTGCATACCATTAGTGAGATGCCTAGGAATGCCCAGGCATGAGGTAATGAGAAGGACAGTTTTGGGGTTGAAAGGTCCTCCACCCCCATGCTGCTATAAACTGCTCGGAATTGTGCAGATGGGTTTAGGATCTCATGCAAAGGGCAAAGGTTGACTTGTGTGGTGGGTGTCATCTAAACAGGCAATGACTACTGAGGATTGCACCTCGTGAAAGGTGGAGAAGTACAGTCTTAATGCAGAATCCATTTATAAATCTCATAAATGTGCTATGTAAACAGCTTTTATTGCTTCCCCACTTGTTTTTTTTTTGTAAGTATCTGTATATAACTTGTAAATACCTTTGCCAACTTGTTTATCTCACTGGTATAACTTTAGCAAAATCAATGATGAGAATATTCAGCATCAAATAGAATTGGTGATGGCTTTAGCTAGAAGTGCAGCCAATGGAAAAAGGAATTGGACATTGACTAATCCTTTACCCCGGTCGTTTCCTGGTTTCAACATACGGTGCCTTGGACTGCCTGCCACCTGCCATCATGCTTTTTCGCTTGTGTGAGTGGCAGAGGGCATGCTCACTGCCCTGACAGAAACCCTAACCGCTCTGCAGAGGAAGATCTATAGGCCGGAGCTGTTTGGGTCCTCTCCCAGACCTTCTTTCCTGTGTCATGACATAGTCATTCCTCTTCCACTTTTAGAAAATGTCTCTCATGGTTACCTAATGTGTCATCTTGGACCCATAAAAGTAGAACAGGGGTGACCACCTCCCATGGATCATGAGGGATGCAGGTATACCCCATCCTGAGAATTGACTAAATATCATCATAAAAAAAGAGATTGAATTTGGCTATAATTCAACATGGCAGGTGATGGGTTTGTTTGATTATGATCAGTTGCAAGAGCTGAGTATGGACATATTTTGTCTGTTCAGATGGCTGTAATATCACTGCCCTGAGGTTGTCACTGCACATAAATTATAGATTTTCAGTGGGAGTGGGGGCTCCCTGAAATGCTTGACGGGTTAGTAATGCTTATTCTAAACTGAACTTATTCTAAACTTATGCAACTTTTTTTGCCTTTTAGGGGTGTTTCAAGGTAGCATGCTCTTAAAGCAAAACTTAGCACAGCTACCAGAAAACTATTTATATGAAAGGGATTAGTGCCCATTAATGACAACTCCTCTGTTAATACCAACTATTTTATATTTAAAAAGCAGCCTTTGCATTCATACGTGACTTTCTACATTTCAAAGGCATGCACAAACTATAAAAATGGTTCGTTCATTATTCCTATTTATGTATTTTTTTACTGTAACCGGAGTGCGCAAGAACAAAGAGACTTTAATGGTATGACATGTCATGGGTTTCCATCGTCCAAATGAAAATAAGTGATGGATTCATGACCTATTTCCTCCTCCCATTGCCTCCGCTGTGTTATAAATACGGAAAATTCACTAAAAATACACCACTCCTCAAGTTGGGAACCGGAAAGTGACGAAATCACGTAGGTACGCCTCCATTAAGATTTATGCCTGAAGTTGGGATGCGGCTTTGACGTCATTGTCTGGGGGAAGCCTTTTTTGTTTTAATTATTCGGACAATTGCGCAGCTTCATTTGAAAGTCATGGCGTAAAAGATTGTTCCGATCTCCGGGGAAACCCGATCTTAGCCAGAGCCTCTCATAAATCTGGTCAGATAGGTCGCATTGTGTCAGTCTCTCTTTGTATCTGCCAATTAGGTTACGCATTTAGTCGCAGTTTCCCAAGTTAAATCGTCATCTGAAATGCTTGAATGAAGCCTTGGGGGATTCTACATTTAGATTGGGCTACTAAATCAAATGTCTTCCTTTAATAAACACGTAAGTATCACAGATACTTAGGCTAATGTGCAATTTCAGGTATTTCACCTTGTAATCGCCCCAGGTTTTCGTATTTTCTCTTGAATACATTTATTTTATATTTCAAAGGTTATAGCATTTTTTTAAGAGAATGGTTTCAAATTCAAATAGTTAAATTACAAAGATAACATATCATATTTCGACAGTAAAATAAGTCATTGTTAAAATAATTGATGTAATAATGATTTTGGCACATTGGTTCGACCAAAGGAAACACATGCAGTTCACTCGCAGGGCAATTAGCAACCTGCCTCGGGAAGGTGCTGAAAGCTGAATTAGGCAGCGCTGGTGGCGCAGTCATGCGCACGCCAGCATCCATCAAATTGAAGGGGGGGTAGTGTGACATCAACACCAATAATGAAAGCGGCTCATCAATGACCAGGAGAGCTATAAAAGGAAGTTTTGGACTGTTACTCTAATCTCTAATCTCAGCCACAAACTGCGTTCACACTCCTGCGCAGTAAAATAATACATCACGCTTTTTCCAAGGCTATCAAGAAGTGGTAAGTAAAACTTATGAACACACTTTTTAAATTTGTCTGCATTGATCTTGATACATGACTATTCGTATATGGACATTACTACGCAGGTGTTTAACAGTAAAATTCAGGGCAAACAATTTATACTAAATTTAAAAAATGCAGTATCGTCATGTTATAGATACAACAAATAAAATATTACAGAGATTTAAAGAAATGAACAATGTTCACCATATTTAGAAACATGTACTACTTGTAACTGCTTATCCTTTTCTCATCAATTTGACAGGTCATCAAAATGTTTTCTACGAGGAACTTGGACACATTCATTTTAATAATTTTCCTTTCGATTATATGCTATTCTTTGAAGCCTGAAGCAAAACCACTGGGGTAAGTTTTTAATGTCAAATTTGATCCGTGTATTAAAACTCGCACGTCTTCAGTATTTAAAGACCGTAATTTCTCAATAGCTGTTTACATTTAAATCGTTGTTAAGAAAGACGATGGAGGACTGAAATGTATTCATTTTATTTTCATCAGAAAGCGCTCCTTAAGTGAAGTACAGTTGATGCACAACCTTGGAAACCACAAACATGTGCAAGGGAGACAGGACTGGCTTCGGATGAAGTTGAAGGACATCCATACAGCGTCGCTGAGAAATTCTGACAGGGGTGAACGAGTTAGAGCAAGAAGGCTCCTTCCTGAAGATTTTCCGGGACTGGATGAGTTAACATCCAGTGAAGCCGAATATATATTGAAATCTCTGGAAGAACTTCTGAATTCTCTGCAAAATTGAATGTTTATGGGAGAAATTCGGAATGATGGCCTATATTTTTGTATTCTAATTTATGGTGTTTATTTTGTCCGCAGATAATGTTTTACATTTATTCAAAAAAAGGCGTGCATTACAAACGATAATACATTTCTACAACTGCAAAAGCACTTTATTTATTCCTGAAATTTTGAATGACGGATGTGACCATTTTTTAATTATGTATTCTTATCAATGTTGATTTCTAACCGAATATAAACAAATACATGTATCAATAATACAAGACCAAAACGCATTTATTATCATAATTTGTTTATTTTTCTCATTTTATTTTTCTTATTTTATTTTTCTTATTTATTTTATTTTATTATTTAAAAACACGGCAAGTGTAATTGACTATTTGTATTGTTTAATAGAGTATAATTCTGACAACATTTCAGGATTTTATCTTTAATATTTTCATAAACTGCATGTTTTTAAGCAATACATTTTTGGTATTGCACAAATTATATTTTCTTTTCTGAACATCAGTAAATTTTGAAATCACATTAAGTATTGTGTTTTATTCTATTTATTATTATGGGGGGGGGGGGGGGGGGGGGATGTTCTGGATGTGTCAGAAAATGATCAGAATGACCAAATTATTAAAATAGCCCACATCCTCGACGTGTAGTCCTTTTGCATTATTATTTGGCCTGGACTTAATTCGCATCTGCATTTAACCTACAGTAACCGAACAGTAATATTAATATACTTAAAGTTTTCGCTGAAGGGAAATTTAAACAATCAAATTTATACAATTCAAATTTTGTTTAGGCGATTTATATGTCAATAACCTGTGGTTTAGATTTGTTTGGTGCACGCATATATTGTCCTACTTGTTAGGGATTTGAAACACATGTAATATTTGATCATACACACTGAATTGTCCTGTAACATAGTTAGGCTGGACAAGCTATTCTGCGCGGGGAAAATATTAGCCTATTCTATCTGTTGTAGAGCCAGATCTGTTTTATATAGAATATCTTTGATGTTCTCGCGACGCCGTCATCCATGTCTCGCGAGTAGTTAGGCCTTACTTGTCATTTGTAGTGTAACCGAGGGGGGAACAGTTTCTCCCCCTAGCATCAAAAGGAAATGGAATTAATTATGTATCTTATTCGCCTCTAGATATATGTGTGGCGTATTTAGTGGCTTTACACTACACTCCAAGCATATGTACTAACCGTCGTAGAGGTAATTTTTTGTTTACAAACGTTACAGCTAGCTATAGACTTGTGTTTTCTAGCTAGCTAACAGATGTTAGTTAGCTCGGATAAGATGGAGCCACATATGTTTCATAGCTATCTAACTAGCCACAATAATTAGCTTGATGGCTATGTGACGTTAATAAAGCTTCTTGCAGTATCATCAGTGGAGCAATGTGTATTTATAGCTTTGTGTGTATACAAGCTTTCTAGCTGTGTAGGCGGTTTACCCTGCTTACGGTAACGCTAGCTAGGTAGATGGTTAGCAAGCCAGCTAACAAAAATGTCAGTCTGAAGTGTAATCACTGTATCTTTAGCTAACATTATTTTTGTGATTTTGTCCGTTTTTATGGTTATTTTAATAACTGTCTGATGGTTTTAATGGCGTTACACATACCAATAACTATGTTTAAACTACACTCTACACTAAATTACAAACTACACTAAATTGGTTTGTTGACAAGCTAGCTAATGACATCAACATTGTCAGTTATTAGCTGAGCTACACCTACAGTAAGGTAATGTTAGTAGCCCTAGATAGCTAAGTTGGCTGGTTAAGTAAGTTGGTGAACGTAACTTAGTCTGTTAACGTTAAGCTGAATGTTTTATGAAAACAGACATTTAACTTAGCTTTAACTTTTACTTAAAACTTTAACTTTTCTCTCCCTGATAAATACCCAAGTTACTCATATTGCGCGGCTAACTCTCAGCCGCCGGTGGAGTTAGTCGAGGGTTATAATAGCTAGCTAGCTAGCTATGAACTTTAAACCTTCGCGGAACTGCTCCAAAAAGAGTATGAAGGTGATCCTGGTTATTTAACTAACTAACGTAGACAAGTAACGTTAGTAACGAACAGAACACGGGAAGCGGCCGCTTCCACCAGAATTGAACGTCCGTTCAATGGCACTTAATTTAGTTGGCTATGTACCACATCTTGCTATACCCGTTGGATATTAAGTTTCTTTCAGAAGACTCAAGTACACGTACACCTTTAAACACTTTACGTAGTCCATTAACGTTAGCTAGCTAGGGCGAATATATCTTGTTTGGACAGAATCAAGCGGTATATTTACTGTTCTTTTGTCTGCTCTAGTCTAGGTTATGAGTGCTGAAAAATAAGTAGTGTTGAAATCGGTATACGTGTGATGGCAGCACGTCCACAATCATACGACAGCAACTCCAGTGACACAGAGAACTGCGAACAGAAAACAAGCAGTCGGCCTCGCAAACTCTGCAAACACTCAAGGTGAGTGATAGTTATTTTTATGCTGGCAGATTATGTTGACGGAGTAGGACACTACTTTTGTAAAGTATTGATACTCCAGACTGGGACAGTGAACATTGCCTGGGTGGAACTGGAAACCTTAGATTATATTCAAAGTAAATGCAGTTCAAATGACAGGTAGTGCAATCATGATTTCTGAAAACGGCTCATTGTTAGCCCACAGATAATGACTACCACGTATTATTTTTGGTTTCAAATTGTATTAATGCTTATATTGTGTTTAATTAAAAAAAATATATATATTTTTCTCAATACTTTCAAATGTCTTTATGGGATCAATATTTGATTATTAAAGCGATTTGTTTTATGGTTGAGCAAATTTACTTTAATACTTCAACTTATCAAAGTATTTCTGGCGCTGTTGATAGTCAGTGATTGACAGGTCCTGTTAGTCTTAGGAAATGGCCGTCTCTTGGTAACAGAATCATTATTCTTCAAATGCACTTGGCCACCACCGTGGTCAATTTTTTTGTTAGTGAATTGGAAAATGGCAGCCGTTCAGTCGGATAATTCACAGGAATGTAAATTCCTAAAAACAAGTTACTAGTTAGTTTGCCCATTAATAAAAATGTAACTGTCTGCCTACATGGCGAATTGAATTACACAGAAACTGTCAATGAATTGGGGACCTGCAAAGTTGCCTAACTAGATATATGTAATGTAATGTTATGTGTGAATGCCAACCAGAATTGCTTTAATTCAAATAAAATATTTGCTGCACATCACAACCAAAATCCAGGTAGAAAAACGGCTGCAACGACTGGTCTTTGTGTCGTGGATCCCCTTGCATTATTTTAGCCCAGTGTAAGTATTTTTCAGTTTGTGATGGTGTGCTGGAATAAAAACCCACACCCACGTCCGTGTTTCTCAGACAATATTTAATTTTAGCCGCTGACTAGTTAAGACGGGTTGGTGTTGGACAGGATGCGTTTACGTTGCGAGGCGGTTGTTTTCCTTACTGCTGACAAAGGGCATACCTCTGATTGGCTTAGAAGCTCCTCGGAATGCGTTTGAGCCAGTCACAGACCATCGCACGAGTTGCGCGAGGAGAAAAGCAACGACCTCCTTGCGTCAGCAATGCTGCACTCTGCGTGTCTGATTGTCTCTAGGCCGTGGGTAAAAACGCGCTCTCACGCCATCCACTGCTACGGGTTTCCCTGTCTGAACTTGAATGGCCCTTCCTTCGCCGCCTCCCTCTTCTGCTTTTCCGTTTGGCTGCTGTGGTGATACCGCTCTGGCAATGGAACTTGAGACTGTGAACGTAGCCGATGTGATTAGTGGAGTCCGCGAAATATGCTTAAGTTAGAAAGTAATGCCCCAGGATGCTAAGCGGACGGGCACAGCTTCATTGTTCGGAGGAGCACGAGTGTTCCTCGCTTTCATTCTCCGGCTCATCCCGTGCTGCTTTGTCTTTAAGTTACCGCAAGAGGCAGGCGGGTAGGTACCCCTCGTGCTTTCTTATCTGTTCCACACCCGAGTAATTTGTGGATATTTGCCATTTCGTTGATATGTATTGCCGTCGTGTTTTCTTCTGCGATCAATGTAATGTGAAAGTTTAAAGAAGTGCTTGACCATACCTCTCGAGACATGTTTGGCTTGCTTTAGGAAAAGGTGTCTTGTATCAGGAATACATATTTAAACCAAAAATTGAAATCAACCTCTGCATCCTCTTGATATCCTTATTGTTTAAAGCCTGAACAATGGTGTCAGCACTATGAATTATTGATGAAATCTTTTCTCTAAGCAGCATTTTTTTTTCTACATTTGTTCTGTCACTGGTTTCTGTGTGCACTTCAGAGGGTTTTAAATTTAAAGGGAAAGGGGGTTATATTTAAACCTTGTTCAGCAATGTGACCATGCAACAAAGCATCATAATATATGCGGAGTTACACTGAACAAACAAATGGTGGCACATTGGCTAATGAGTCCTGGACTTGTCTATTGATCATATGAATGGGTTGCTGGATCAGAACTGTAATGCAGAATTGGCAGGATATGGGTTTTTCTTAAATAAAGGCTGCGGTTCTACAGCTTCTGCCTCCGCTGCAGCTCTGCTGTCTGCGGTCCCTCGGTGTGTAATCCGGTGTGGGGAGAGTGGGCTCTGCGTTCCCCTTCCTCTCCTTTGTGTCTGCACGGTCACAATGTGCCCCTCCTGTGGTGTGCGCTCGGGGTGGGGGCTCGTGTCAGTCAGGGTGACGGGGGTCTGCTCCTGCTGTGCTGCCCTCAGATGCGGCACACCGTCCTGTTCTCAGGGCACGGGCGCCTCATGACCAGGGGCACGGTAAGCTTAATGTGTTTTTTATTTTTTATTTTATTTTTTATTTTTTTTTTATTATTATTTTTTGGCTCTCAACAGATGTTACTATTGTAGTACTACCCTCTAAACTGAGAGTTGCTCCAATGGACCCATTTCAGTTGAAAAATATAATTTGTTATATCGCACTAACCACAACAGCAAATCTGCTGGGAATCAGAGCTGCCTTTTCACTATATGAGGCTGCTTCCTTGTAGTTCTTTTTTCCCCTGATTGATTAGCAGACATGCAGGTGCGAGGTTACCCTTTTGACGTGGCCGTCAGGCCCTAGGGTGCTGTTGAGGGCAGAAAATCAGCTGTGGTACGTGGTGACGCAGCATGTGCCTTAGCACCTCACATGCTGTTTGGGCTGAGCAAAGACCGCCTGAAAAGCCTCTTTTTCACTTTTAAAAACCACTAAAGAAGATTCCTTATGAAATGTGGACATGATTGTGTATTATATGCACCTATAAGAAAGCAGCATTAAATCAGTCAATTACCATTACCTATGAACAGGCTGTGATTAGACTGTAGAGATGGCTTGTGTTAACCCTCTTTCTCTTACCCTGCAAAATAATGTTGACCGGTCACAACTGTCCACCTAACATGCACCAGCATTGAACAGTTGTATGCGATGTCTCATTAATCCATGGTGAGGGTTAGTTAACATAATGAAGTGCTTTGGGTGCGCAGCACACAGTGACTCAGTCCAAATAGACCATGCTTATTGGCCATTTTTCACACTGGCTTTGTGCATCTTTTTGTCGAACCTGTACTGTGAAAACTAACAGGGCTACAGCAGCCGGGCTTAACAGGGCTATTCATCCTGGTGCTTCAAATGCAGCTGTAGGCTCTATTTGAATAATACATGTTTAGGAAGCTCGTGAAAATATAATGTGCAGGTTTCATGAAGAGAATAATGTTCTTGGACCCAACCACTGTTCCAATTATTTCTAGTGGCCAGCAGAATGTGCTGGGCTGTGTTCATTAGCCTGTGATGGAACTGCTCCGCCAGGGTACAGTCTAACGGCTGGGGCCAGTGTTCTTCTCTGGTTGCGGTAGACAAGGGGAGTTCTTGAGTTTCACTTCAGTGGCACATAAGGCTGAAGTGACAGCAGGGGGAAGGAGTCTGAGGCTGAACCACAGACATGGGGATGTGGTCTGTGAACGGCAGAACTGAACCACAGACACGAGAGGTGGTCTGTGAACTGCAGAACTGAACCACAGACACGGAGAGGTGGTCTGTGAACTGCCGAACTGAACCACAGACACGGAGAGGTGGTCTGTGAACCGCAGAACTGAGCCACAGACACGGCGAGGTGGTCTGTGAACCGCAGAACTGAGCCACAGACAGCGAGGTGGTCTGTGAACCGCAGAACTGAGCCACAGACACAGAGAGGTGGTGCGTGAACCACAGAACTGAACCACATGATTGAGGATGGAGATTGAACAGCAGCGCTTGACCACATGATTAAGGATGGTGAATGAGAGAACTTGACCATGATTGGCTGTGGTTGGGCTAGCCTATGTGCTGCATCTTTAGAACGCTGGACATTTCAAAAGCTTCACACTAGATTACATTACACTAATTCTCTTGTGTCCTGATAAAATACATTAATGTAGTCCAGAATTTGATGACATTTGTAACAGAAGCAGGGTGAAATGGCTACCAATAATGTTTGGCTTTCTGATCAAAGCCCATTTTTGCCACACAGGCTGATAAATATATATGTAAATATATATATATGGAAAAAAACCTACGAATGATTTCCTTTTTTAATTTATTCTTCTTGAGAAAGCTAGCTGGAGCTGACACGGTGTCTTGACTTAATGAAGGACAAATGAATGGGTTTCTCTTTGAATCTTGCCATGCTACCAACGACTGGGTAAATATTATGAAATGTCAGACACTGAAAGAACATTGGCTCAAAGAAACAGGAGCAATTGTTTTGTTGTGGTTCAAGTCTGGGTCATTGCCCATTGTAGTCTCAATCATTCTGAACTGTATGCACACTCACGGCTGGTGCCCGGCTTCTCAATGATGCATAATCTCCTCCACTTTATATAAAGACTCTTCTTGGTTAGCATTTTCTGAACAGCGCTGCCTTCTGTGCCCTGGCCAGGGAGTGCATTGGTGCATTAAATGCACTTAATTAATGTGCATGCGTGTAATCACTCTGAGTGCAGCTTTAGGACGGCGCGGTAATGAAACGAGGGGGCCCTGAGAGGAACAGAGTGTGCTGTTACCGCCACAGTAACCACTCATTACCGTCCAGTCAACCATTTCCAAAACACGGCCGCCAATTAGGGGGGCTAGTTAACAACCCAGAAAACAAGCCTTTTAAAAGACCTGTGAGGTGCAGACTTTAAGGAGTTATATGTTGGATGTTTAAATGAAAAGGCCAGAGTGAAAATAAAGTGCATTTTAAAGCGCTGAGGAGGGCTTGACCTCACAGGCACTGATGTAGTGTGAATGGGGAAGTTTCCGTGCGCTGCTGTTGATAAAGCTGACCGCAGTAGCAGTGCCTGCACAGTACAGGCATCGTCCAGGGGCAGAAGCACCGAGGCACTTGTTTACAGCTCCATTTCCTCTGTCACACCAGGGCTACGTACACTCGTGTTATCATTCATAATCACAGCCTGGGGAGGCAGACACTTTTCCATTAACAACAAGTAGCCAGGTCAATACCCATTGCTTTTATTAACAACTGGCTCAGGCATTAACACTCTCTGCTGTCACTATCCCTCGCTGCTCTGCATAACCCTCGCTGCTGTGCTTAACACCCGTTGCTGTGCATAACCCTCGCTGCTGTGCTTAACACCCGTTGCTGTGCATAACCCTCGCTGCTGTGCTTAACACCCGCTGCTGTGCATAACCCTCGCTGCTGTGCTTAACACCCGCTGCTGTCCCTAACACTGTCTGCTGTCCCTAACACTGTCTGCTGTCCCTAACACTCGCTGCTGTGCTTAACACTCGCTGCTGTCACGAACACTGTCTGCTGTCACGAACACTCGCTGCTGTGCTTAACACCCTCCGCTGTCCCTAACGCCCTCCGCTGTCCCTAACGCCCTCCGCTGTCCCTAACGCCCTCCGCTGTCCCTAACGCCCTCCGCTGTCCCTAACGCCCTCCGCTGTCCCTAACGCCCTCCGCTGTCCCTAACACCCTCCGCTGTCCCTAACACCCGCTGCAGTGGGCACAGGCTTGACTTTCGTGTTTTTGTTAAAAAAACAAACAAAAAAAGAAATAATAAAAATTTTCTTCCACGGTTAAAAAAACACATTTTAACACTTCTAAAAGTAGATCAGTTGCTGAGTGTATCATATTGCAAGACCAGACTTGCCAAATCTCTTTAAAGAAGGAAAGTTTACTGGAATTGGTGCATATGGAGGTCTCCTACTTGTGCTATTCTGGGAAAAGCTACTTCCTGCTTGCATGCATTATTTACTGCGCCAGTGTTGTTTCACGGATGATCCATTTTAAGGTCTCAGCTTTTGGTTGTATGCATTGATTTAGACCTCGCATAAATCCGCAAGCCTCTGTTTTTCATGGTGCTTGATTGATTTTTACTCCCATTTCCAGCCACAGGCCAGAAAGTGCTTGCTCTTTATTGGCATTCTCTGAGCTGTGTGCAGCAGCTGCGCAATGAAGATATTTTTTTGTTTAGGGGGTGAGCTGAGTTCCCTGCGGGCGAGTGTGCTTCGCAGGAGCTTGGCTGCAGGGAGGTGCGTTTGTGTCTCGCTGTAAGAGCTGCAGGAGGTGTTGTTTATTTGAGTGTTTGTTGGTTTGGTGGGCCCCCCTGCAGTGCCCAGTCCCGCACCCCTCGGCTGCAGGCAGACCCAGTCACCATGAGCCTGCACGGTGCGAGCGCAGGCGCCGACCGCTCCAGAGACCGCCGGCGCTCCAGCGACCGCTCCAGAGACTCCTCCCACGAGCGGGGCGAGGGCCAGCTGACCCCCTGCATCAGGAACCTCACCTCCCCCACCCGCCAGCACCACAGCGGTGAGTGTCCCCGGCTCACCACATTCACACACATCCACATGGGCTGTGTGTACCACCACATTCACACACATCCACATGGGCTGTGTACCACCACATTCACACACATCCACATGGGCTGTGTACCACCACATTCACACACATCCACATGGGCTGTGTACCACCACATTCACACACATCCACATGGGCTGTGTGTGTACCGCCACATTCACACACATCCACATGGGCTGTGTGTGTACCGCCACATTCACACACATCCACATGGGCTGTGTGTGTACCACCACATTCACACACATCCACATGGGCTGTGTGTACCGCCACATTCACACACATCCACATGGGCTGTGTGTACCGCCACATTCACACACATCCACATGGGCTGTGTGTACCGCCACATTCACACACATCCACATGGGCTGTGTGTACCGCCACATTCACACACATCCACATGGGCTGTGTGTACCACCACATTCACACACATCCACATGGGCTGTGTACCACCACATTCACACACATCCACATGGGCTGTGTACCACCACATTCACACACATCCACATGGGCTGTGTGTGTACCGCCACATTCACACACATCCACCTGGGCTGTGTGTGTACCGCCACATTCACACACATCCACATGGGCTGTGTGTGTACCGCCACATTCACACACATCCACATGGGCTGTGTGTACCACCACATTCACACACATCCACATGGGCTGTGTGTACCGCCACATTCACACACATCCACATGGGCTGTGTGTACCGCCACATTCACACACATCCACATGGGCTGTGTGTACCGCCACATTCACACACATCCACATGGGCTGTGTGGACCGCCACATTCACACACATCCACATGGGCTGTGTGGACCACCACATTCACACACATCCACATGGGCTGTGTGGACCACCACATTCACACGGGCTGTGTGGACCACCACATTCACACACATCCACATGGGCTGTGTGTACCACCACATTCACACACATCCACATGGGCTGTGTACCGCCACATTCACACACATCCACATGGGCTGTGTACCACCACATTCACACACATCCACATGGGCTGTGTGTGTACCACCACATTCACACACATCCACATGGGCTGTGTGTGTACCACCACATTCACACACATCCACATGGGCTGTGTGGACCACCACATTCTCACACACATCCACATGGGCTGTGGACCACCACATTCACACACATCCACATGGGCTGTGGACCACCACATTCACACACATCCACATGGGCTGTGTGTGTACCACCACATTCACACACATCCACATGAGCTCTGTGTACAGTAGAACCTGGGTGTTCAACACTGTCTGCAGACCCCTGGGTGTTGATGGTACTGTAGGGGGTCCCTGGCCACACCTGCTATGTCATTGGCGATATGTAGTCTATATTTGGGACATTTGTTTTATAAATGGGGTCCTTGGATCATTAAATGTTGAAAACTCCAGCAGTAGAACTCCAGAGATGAGAGAATCAGAGTGATGGACTGAGTTTGCATCTGAATGAGGTATGAGTCCAGAAATAACCTGCACCATTATGCCTTATCAAGCTCCTTATCGCTTATTCAAAAATGTGAGCATAATTTAAAGAGATAGACTTTCCATTCATGTCAAAAAGAAAAATCTGGAATATGATCAAAATCCAGGCGGCACGGATGGTGCAGTGGGTAGCACTGCCGCCTCACAGCAAGGAGGTCCTGGGTTCGAATCCCGGTCGGCCGGGGTCTCTCTGTGCGGAGTTTGCATGTTCTCCCCGTGTCTGCGTGGGTTTCCTCCCACAGTCCAAAGACATGCAGGTTAGGCTGATTGGAGAGTCTAAATTGCCCATAGGTATGAGTGTGTGAGTGAATGGTGTGTGTGCCCTGCGATGGACTGGCGACCTGTCCAGGGTGTATTCCTGCCTTTCGCCCAATGTATGCTGGGATAGGCTCCAGCCCCCCTGCGACCCTGTTCAGGATAAGCGGGTTCAGATAATGGATGGATGGATGATCAAAATCCGACAGGCAGTCAAGTCTTAAGCATGACTGCTTGTCACTAAGCATAGGAGGCCATACAGTAGATAGAGGGTCACTGATTATTACCGATCCTGAGTGCTGCTGATTTAAGTATTGGGTATTAACGGAAGCCAAAGATTATAACCTGCAAATGTGAGCAGCCTTGCTTCCATACTGAACGTACATGCTAGCGTGTTCTAATGTGATGAGCGACCTCCATTCCTGGTGTCCATACCCTGCTGATTCTGCTCTACCCTGGCAGTGCTCCAGCCATCATTCACAGATGGATTGGACTGCCGCACAGTCACTGGAACATGGCTTGAAAAGGGCATTTGTTATTAAGCTAATTGATACACTTAATCTATATAAGACCCGATGCTTTGTAAGTGCTGAGGCATTTACATTTCATGCTGATGTGGTAACTGCAGTTTGGGAATGGGTACTGTTATTTATATCTGATTTATGAGCGTGAGGGAATAGCGCAGGTTGCATTATATGACCAGATGGCTAAAGCTGGTGCAGTGTCATTGCATAAATTGTGATAGCTAGCTAGGCTAGTGCAGAACTGATCTCCTGGAGTAACACTCTTGATGTGTAGGCCTTGCGCTGTTGGCACACTGACTCACTCACTGGTCTGCCAGGAGAAACCTGACTCTCGCTTCTGGATGATAATGCACCTGCTTCTGTGGCGATGGAGGTATTGATCAATATTTCAAGGTCACTTCTAATGACCCCCCCTGGTCCGTGGCATGCTTGATTTCATGTGCGGGGGTCATTTTGTAAATTATGTTTTACATTATGCAGTAATGTTATCTCCTCTCTTCAAATAGGTAGAAAGGGGTCAATAATGCATAAAATGCTGTGAGCACACATTTCCCATCTTCACCTACCCAAGAATACTGGGAGAGGTTAGATGTCTGGCATGAACTAGAGAAAACAAATTGTATTTGCATAGAAATTCAAAAGAATAATTTCTAGGAAAAATCCCCGCTGTCACTGGTATTGAAGATATGTGGAAAGATTTTTAGCTTTGGCTCATACACAGCTATTCATTTACATTGTGATTTTTGTTTACTGTGCTGGAAGCTGATGAGTCGTGAAGTTGTGGCTTTGAATAAGAGAAATAACCAGAGTGTTGCTAGCATAATAATGATATGAATACATTTTATTTATGAAGTGCTTTTCTCATACCCACAGTACTGCACAATGTAAAAAGGTAGACAGAATTATTAAAGGAACATAATCATAAAACTACTAAAAGTTGCAGTGAAAGCTGTGTAGTCACCATAAAACCAAAGGCCATGGGAGCATGCATGCCAAAACAGCCTCATACAATCAAGGCTAAATAACAAAGTTAATATAAATAACTTGTATCACTATACGCCTATTTTAAAATTACAATTTTAATCCACCCTTAGACAAAACGTGTCCCCTGCACAGAGGAGACAGAGCGTTGGGTAGCCAAGTGTCTCCTCTGACCTCCACCCTCACTCCAGGAGGGGAGACAGGGCGTAGGATAGCCAGTTCTCTCCCCTCTGACCTCCACCCTCACTCCAGGAGGGGAGACAGGGCGTAAGGCGTAGGATAGCCGGTTCTCTCCCTCTGACCTCCACCCTCACTCCAGGAGGGGAGACAGGGCGTAGGGCGTAGAATAGCCAGTTCTCTCCCCCCTGACCTCCACCCTCACTCCAGGAGGGGAGACAGGGCGTAAGGCGTAGGATAGCCGGTTCTCTCCCCTCTGACCTCCACCCTCACTCCAGGAGGGGAGACAGGGCGTAGGGCGTAGAATAGCCAGTTCTCTCCCCCCTGACCTCCACCCTCACTCCAGGAGAGGAGACGGGGCGTAGGAGAGGAGGAGTAGGGCGTAGGATAGCCGCTTCTCTCCAGGAGTAGGGCGTAGGCTGGCCAGGTCTCCCCTCTGACCTCCACCCTCACTCCAGGAGGGGAGATGGGGCGTAGGGCGTAGGATAGCCAGTTCTCTCCCCTCTGACCTCCACCCTCACTCCAGGAGGGGAGACAGGGCGTAGGGCGTAGAATAGCCAGTTCTCTCCCCCCTGACCTCCACCCTCACTCCAGGAGGGGAGACAGGGCGTAAGGCGTAGGATAGCCGGTTCTCTCCCCTCTGACCTCCACCCTCACTCCAGGAGGGGAGACAGGGCGTAGGGCGTAGAATAGCCAGTTCTCTCCCCCCTGACCTCCACCCTCACTCCAGGAGAGGAGACGGGGCGTAGGAGAGGAGGAGTAGGGCGTAGGATAGCCGCTTCTCTCCAGGAGTAGGGCGTAGGCTGGCCAGGTCTCCCCTCTGACCTCCACCCTCACTCCAGGAGGGGAGATGGGGCGTAGGGCGTAGGATAGCCAGTTCTCTCCCCTCTGACCTCTGGCTGTGGCCCCCAGAGCGCGAGCGGGAGCCCAGCAGTCCCCGGCCCCAGCGGGCGTGGCCCAGCGGCTCGTGCGGCTCCAGCAGCAGCGGGGTGTCCAGCAGCCGCACCAGCAGCCTGTCCAGCAGCGAGGGCACCTGCAAGGCCCTGACCGTGGGGGAGATGGTGTTCGTCTACGAGGGCGCCAAGGAGGGCGCGCGCAGCCTCAGGACCGCGGAGAGGGTGACACTCATCGTGGACAACACCCGCTTCATAGTGGACCCCTCCATCTTCACCGCGCAGCCCAACACCATGCTGGGCAGGTACGTGCGTGTGCGCGTGCGTGTTTGTGTGTGTGTGTATGTGTGCGCGCTCGTGTGTGTGTGTGTATGTGTGTGAGACTCAACATGTTTTACTTTGATTTGTGTATGGGACATTAACAGTTTGCTGGTCGCCTGCAGAATGTTTGGGTCTGGAAGGGAGCATAATTTCACACGGCCCAATGAGAAAGGAGAATTCGAGGTGGCAGAGGGAATCAGCTCTACAGTCTTCAGAGCCATCCTGGTAATGTTGCGGTCTGTACTACATGCATGTACACATCGTTCCACACATGCTGATGAGCTCTGCGTCTTTATCCATGTCCTCTGGGTGCTGTTTAGATGGATTTGTCTCTGCCGCATAGCAGCTTCGGCCTTGCTTTAAGGAATGTATTTTTATGCAGGGTTACAGCATTTTGTTTTTAGTCTTTCATTGTTTCTGCTTGATTTGAAACTATATCTTCTTAATTTACTGCCAAGCAAGTGCTTTACAATTGTTCAGGTTGAGTGCTTTGTCATAAGATCGAATAACACGTATTGCAGTTGCTTTTTGAAGCTTACGCAGATGTCTTATTTGATTATAGCTCATTTTCATTACTGAGATGTTGGCCAGAGAACACTTTATTTTGCACCAGAGCTGTGTAACAATGCGTTTACCACCTGCATTAAGTGTGTGTGGGGTGCAAACACTCAGGAGTATTATGAAACCGCTCGAGTGGTTATTCTCAGGATCTGAAACATGACTGTCAAGTGTGTGTTTTTGGTGCAGGCAAATTGTGTTTCTAGTCCTTTTTATTAATTCTTATATTGGATACTGAATGCCAGTGAATAAATCTCTAAATCTCACTATTTATTTTCATACTTTCATTTTCTAATGCGGACAAGATTCCAATATAACAATCTACATGGCATTCCTCTGTGTGTGGAAACGGGAATATGATTATCCGTGCTGTATGAGCTAACTGACCTGGAGATGCTGTAGCTTAATATAATAAGGCAAGGCTTTCATTCCTGCCTCAGTGTGTGCCATTGCTACATGCCACTCCAGTAAACCAATAACAGGATAATAATCTTTGTAGTGTTACAGCCATTTATGAATTTCAGTTTAGCTCTGGCTAACTGTAGTTCAAAAAATATTTTTTTGTCACTGTTGTGGAGAATGTGGCTGTACTTTTAAGAATTGGTCGAATTTGCCCATCTGCGTATATGTAGTTGTAAAGGATTAATACTTGACACATAACCCAGTGGTAATTATAAAGGTGATGTAGCCTTGTGGTGGAAACCAGGCTCGGACAGCGCTGTCAGTGAATCACAGAAAACAGCTGGAATCGCAGGTGTGAAAGGGTGGGAGAGGGGGAAAGCCCCGGGCATGTCACAAACGAATGTGGCCATTTAAAACAGCATCCAGTGAATGAACAGTTTAAAAGAAAAGTGCTTTCTGCAGTCCCCATGTCAGAAGTGCCTTGCTTGTAGTGTCAGGGATTGTGGCAGACGCTGGATCCGTAATGGCCGGTGCGTTGCGTGTGCCTCTGAACCGACCCGCAGGATTACTACAAATCTGGGATAATCCGCTGTCCTGATGGCATCTCCATTCCGGAGCTGAGAGAGGCGTGTGACTATCTGTGCATCTCCTTTGACTACAGCACCATCAAGTGCAGAGACCTCAGTGAGTATGACCCAGCCACGTACACGCTGCACTGCTCTACACACTGCTGTCTGGTGGCTGTTTGTCATGTTCAGGCTGAGAGCTTTGTTTGGTTGACAGCACCTGTCTATTCTTTAGCCAAATATTGGCTATTATTTTAAGTGGTTACTTCGATTAAACTTTCATGATTGTGTATTGCGTAGTTAAAAACGCAGGCACAGCCTGAATATCCTTGTGCGAGTGAGCAGGGCTTTGAGTAAGGGTGCGTCCAGTAGGGGGCGTGACCCCCGCTCTGACCCCTGCTTTAACCCCACTCTGACCCCCTCTCCCCCCCCCAGGCGCGCTGATGCACGAGCTGTCTAACGACGGGGCGCGGCGGCAGTTTGAGTTCTACCTGGAGGAGATGATCCTGCCGCTGATGGTGGCCAGCGCGCAGAGCGGGGAGAGGGAGTGCCACATCGTGGTGCTGACGGACGACGACGTGGTGGACTGGGACGAGGAGTACCCCCCGCAGATGGGAGAGGAGTACTCACAGAGTGAGCCCCCCTGCAACACACCCTGTCCCTCTCTCCATTCAGTCTGGGGCAGACTTCATTACACTCAATACCTTTTGGTTTACTCAAATAGGCCTTTTATAATGTAGCATTTTGCTATTAATTTTTTATTTTTTATTGTCCAACTCTTTTATTGTCCAACATTTTTCTTCCTTTTCTGTTCAGTTATATACAGCACAAAGTTATACCGTTTCTTCAAGTACATAGAAAATCGAGATGTTGCCAAATCGGTTTTAAAGGACAGGGGTTTGAAGAAAATCAGGTTAGGTATTGAAGGTAAGATGAGTTCTTCTTGACCACATTTTCTTTATATATGTATGTACTATAAATCATGTATGAAACATTTTCTTTTTACCTTTAATGAAAATATGTAAAATCTAGTGTAACTTCTCTAAAAAGCCAGATATGTAGTGTAAGGTATATCCTAATATTTCGATTTTATACGTTAATGAAATAATCCTGGGACCACTGCTGAACATAGCTTACAGCACCCAGATACATAAATTAATTTGGCACAGCAGTGTCTAGTTTGAATGAATTTCATATGAATAAACGAATGATATTTGAAATTGCCACAATTGAACACCCCGTTCGGCTAGGTTCAGAGTGGCATGTTTAAGTAGTCGTATGAAACGCGTTGAGCGCTTCCACGGTCGCCCCCTGCAGGCTACCCCACGTACAAGGAGAAGGTGAAGAAGCGTCCGGGCGGGCGGCCGGAGGTCATCTACAACTACGTGCAGCGGCCCTTCATCCGCATGTCCTGGGAGAAGGAGGAGGGCAAGAGCCGGCACGTGGACTTCCAGTGCGTGAAGAGCAAGTCCATCACCAACCTGGCGGCCGCGGCCGCGGACATCCCTCAGGACCAGCTGGTGGTGCTGCACCCGGGGCCCCAGGTGGACGAGCTGGACATCCTGCCCAACCACCCTCCGCCCGGCCACAGCTGCCACGGCAACGAGCCCGACCCGGACTCCCCGTCCCCAGCCGTCTGAGACCAGGTCACCCCCCCCCCACACCGTCCCCCACAGCATGCTGCATCTAGGAGCGAGAGTGGCCCTGCCACCGCATTGCCTTGGCCCCCTCCTCCTGCCTTACAGCCACAGAGACCCAGAACCTGGCCTGCTGTAACCACCTGGAAGACCTGGCCTACTGTAATAGCCTCAAGGGCCTGGTCTACTTCAAACCCATCTGAAGGACCATCTGGTCTTCTGTGCCCACCTGAAAGGTCTGCTTTACTGTGACCGTCTGAAGAGTCTGGCCTGGTCTGGCCTGGCCTGGTCTGGTCTGGCCTGGTCTGGCCTGGTCTGGCCTGGTCTGGTCTGGCCTGGTCTGGTCTGGCCTGGTCTGGCCTGATCTGGTCTGGCCTGGCCTGAAGGGGGATGCAGGACACTGGCAAGGGTGGACACGCCCCCTTCTTTCCTTTAACTTTTTTGTTTGTTTTTTTACTTAACCAAAGGAAATTTATTTTTTATCAGGTATTTGATGAATTTTAGGGAAGTCACCTCTTTTTGAAATTGTGCATATTGTTATTGTTGTTATTATTATTATTACTACTATTACCATATTGTTTGTCATTTGATGAGTTTGGGTTGTTGCACTGTGTAGTGCCACTGTAATTGTTTTGCTCTCACTCTGAAGCACGCCCGGTCTGTGCCGACGGCGCTTTCCCCGGCCGTGTTCACCGGACCGCTGTAGATCCTCTCGCCTCCACCCGTTTCGTTCAACGCTTGAGAACCGTTATTTTAATAAAGGTTTTGAAATGTCAACAGCTGCATTCTGCTTTCTTTACTGGGGAGGGCTCATTGTGTTCCTCATTGCATTTCTGCTGGGTGAAAGGATCCCGTCACCACGGGCTGTCTGAGTGGTGCTGCGGTGAGTTTTTAGGATGCCAGGCGCAGGACTGTCTGAAAGCTTTTGGAAGCAGCCTTTGATCTGATCTTGAAGACAGGCCAGCAGGATTAGATGGAGGCACAGCTTGAACAATACTCGGGCTTCCATTACCTGTGGCTGCCCTCCCACCACAAGATTTCGTGGGGTACCCAAGGAGACAAGTCTTGGACATCCTGAGTGGAGGTTTTTGTTGTTTTCCTGAGCGGGACCCACGCAGTTGCAGATTGCGGCCGTCGAGAGATTTCACCCAGATGATGACACAACAGAGCGTTTCCTCTGTTCGGTTTCCTAGCAACCGCTGTACAGGAAGCCACCTCTGTCTCGCTGCTTCCATGGGTCTCCAGGGATTGGGCGGTTTCGAAAACATTCCTTGTTGACGTAAGGGGGGGGGGGAGACAATACGGGGAAATGGCTTCCCATGTTGCTTAGCGACGGCTTTCTTCTTTGAGCCATTGAAGCCTTGTTCATGTTCAGGAACGTGAGCTGTCTGGATAATACAGCTACAAGATATTTAATCTCAGCAAAATAAAATATTGGGATAAAAAGTTGGTATGCATGTACTATATACATACACCGTAGATATAAAAATGATTTTTGAAATGTTACACACAAAAAAGATTGATAACTAAAAAAGTAAAAACTGCAACATCTGTTCAGGTAACTTGGCCCTGTGGATTCCTCAAGTATGAATGCATTATAAATGTAAGCTAATGAGCTGGCTGTTTTCAGGAAACACTAGCTGCTTGCGACACCAATATCAAGGTTCAAGAGTACAAATGTAGTGTTGGATTTTATGGCTTACTTTGTTGTCATGCTAAGTACCTGAACCAGGAAATGATCAAAGTTCATGTGTGAGAATTATACCATAGAAATGTACATTTGTCCGTCATTTTCCAGCTGAAGAGCATTTAGAAGGGAACAGAAGGGATCAGCCCTTTGTTCTGTAATAATTAGTTATGTCTTTAAGACACCTTGGATTGGTTTTGCCCAAAAATACATCCATAAGAATCATCGAATATGATGTGTTGTGCTAAAATTAAGGCTCCACACTTAATGTGATTTGGCTGTATGGTGGATTTTGCGTATGTTTGAAAATATTTTCTTGGTGGCACTTGTGAAATTGTCTACCGTTTGCCTCTCCAGACTACTACCAAGCAGCCACTGGAGGGCAGTAGAACACAAAGACCTGATTTACACACAAGCTGAGAAAATGATGCACATCTAATAAAAAGGAGATGTGAAGTAATTCACTGAAAGTACACACAACAGTAGATTCCAGATAAATGTACATTTTATTTAAAAAATATCTCAATGCTGATGCAAGATACTTTTAACCATATATTTAGAGAAAAGATTTCTTACATGATTGAATAAACATGTATGTACAAGGAAATATTGAACATGGAAACATCTGTAGTGTAAAAACTCAAACACTAAAACAGCACGTGTGAAAGAAAATGGCACCCTGCCGGTGATCCTGGTGCATGGTAACTGCACAGAGCACCCGGAGAACCGGATCAGGACAGGAGGCGTTGACACTTCTGCTCCCGGTCAGTCAGAGGGCTTCAAATGCCAAACCGTCCCAGAATCCTTTGCGAGCCATGTCCGGAGCTTATATGATTCCTAGTTCTACCTGGCAGTGCTGAACCGAGTCCGGACCAGGTCCTGCTTATTCTCACGAGAAGAGCGTACCGTCCTTCCGCCAGTCCATCCCACGTCTCCCGCCCCGCCCCACTGGGTCTCCTCTCTGGGGGCAGGGAGGGCTCTCACAGAGGCCAGGGCAGGTCGCTGAAGTCCACAGGGCCCCCCAGCCCCGCGTCAGCCTCCAGCAGGCTCATGATGACCGCCATGGCCGCCTCGTCGTGACTGGGGCTGCTGGAGCCCGGCTCGTCCATGATGCTGATGCTCAGGTGAGAGTTCTCACCTGCAGCAGAGCAACCGTCAGTATTCACACACTCATCTACAGCTGGGGCTATTAGCTGTGTTAGAAGTAGTACATAGGGGGACAGACTTACTGGTGATGGAGTTGTTGGAGTATGGGTACCCAATGGAGTCTGGCCCTGGGATCATCCCTCCAGATGGGAGGTCTGGAATTCCGCCGTTTTGAATCTTAAATCAAGCAGAACTGGTTTAGTATGTCAGTGATGTTATACAAAACATTTGGCAGTTTGTTTTCATAAATTGACAATTCAATGTAGTGTCATGGTCTGTTCTCATTAGAACTATTTCAAAACCCCATGTGATTAACCATTAGGCCATTAGGCTCTGTTAAATAACCTTTTGTTCATTAGAATTATATTTTTATAGTTATGAGTCAACCCAGACAGCTGTACTATGACACATTTCATACAAAATAAGTGTCATTTGTGAAATACAAATTTTGGACTAGGTTGATAAGACTGACTGATTTAATGATTTAACCAAATGTAGGGGTTACTGGGAACAAGTGATCATGAAAATCAAATAATGAATGTGCCCTGAGTGTGTGTGAGATTGCACACATACATACATACATACATACATACATACAGACAGACAGACATACAGACAGACAGACAGACTCCCTACCTTCTTGCCCCCTGGGGAGGATGTGTCTGGCGGGGGGGTGCTGGTGATGTTGAGGGGACTAGAGCCACAGCTGGAGGGAGAAGAACCCCGAATCCTGCCAGGGAGAGACGCCGGTAAAAACGGTTACACTTCACGTTTTACACATTTACATTTGGCTCTATTACTACATTGTACATAATTAGTATGTACTAAATGTAGGCCAGGATTCATGCTGACCTACAAGCTAGCAGAATTACACAGCTCATCACTGAGGAGCAAGAGGAATAAAAACATCCATTTCTAAGTTAAACTATTTACAATGTGAAGAAGATTTACAGTAACAAAAAATATTGAACTAGAAACGGGAAGTCTCAAGATTAAATACAGATAAGTAAGGCAGATAATTAAGATGGATGCAGGATGTATTATGCTTCTCGTACCTCTGGATCTCCATCACTTCGTCAGCAATCATGCGCCCGATCTTGCCCGCCCCTGCCCGTGTGCCCCCTGGGATGCCAGGCACAGTCTGGAGAGCCCGTTTCCCGGTGCCTGCACCAAAAGCATGTCCGTCACCCAGGGCGCTAGGAAGCCTTTTAGCTGGCTGATTTCATGAAATGCATTTTATGTTACTGCTGTTTAACAAAGTATGTACAGCTGCCCCTTTCCTTTAAGTGACGTTTTTTTGCAGAATGTGACAGAAGCTATGCTTGTGATAGTTCTAGTGCTGTGACTCACCACATAAGTTAATGTAGACTGGTAATTCAGGGGAAAGTGGTTTTCAGTTGGACAGTGCACAAAAGAAACCTCACAGCCCTATCGGGGTTAATGCAGCTGGCAGTCATTAATGTTTCATATAAAGAGGTGAAAGATGCCCATTGAGGCTGTGGTTGTGGCTCTCTTTCACATCTTTGTATGAAAAATGAATGGCTACCAGCACTCTAATGCGCTGTCAGAACACACAAGTATGAGGCAGGGTCATCCTGCCCGGATATGAGGAGGGCGGACTCACCATCCCCTGCAGTCAGTACACTGTCCATGCTTTGCGGAGACGCGGTCAGCTGAGGATAGCCCGGCTCAGTGCCGTCAAGCGCACTGCCTCTGCAGGAGGGAGGGAGGGAGGGAGGGAGGGAGGGAGGAAGGTCCTTCAGTTCACACTTGAATAAGCATTCAGCCCACAGCCACTCAGCCATGTTCCTGTAGCCACGGTTAACACAGAGCCCCACTATGGATAATGCAGAGGGAAAAGTTACATATATACTGATATTATAACCCTGCAGCTAGCATAAACATCAGCAGTGCTGTACCTTGATTTGTGTACAGCAAAAGGTTTGCAGTATTTTTACTGAATCTCACAATATACCTTATACTGTATCTTCTTTAGCACAGCGACGGACAGTATGTGGATGCATACATTATTCAGCATACGTAGTGATACTGTATGTGGTTATCACAATGCTCTACCAACTCAGCCAACATACTTGGAACTCGCTGGGCACGGGAAATGAAAATGTAAGAAATGTTTACGGAGGAAGAAATGTATAGGCCTCATCATCAGTGAAATACAGTTGTGAGAAATTGCAACTGGCAATAAAAAGTGGCAAAAATCATCTGTTGACCCTTCAACATGCATCAGTGGAGGTGGAGAGGAAGGATTACTGCTTCATTTATTCAGTGGTAGAGACTGAGATAGCCAGGCTGGAAATTTGGCCAGTACTCCAGTTTGAAGTGCTATGGGATCTGATCAACAGCAGTTTCTTCGGCATGGTCCAGGAGTGGAAGAGGTTTATGAAGCAGGCTGGGAGATGTGTACTGGGACGTGGTGATGCTGACACTTACGAGACGACGGTGTTGGTGGAGACGATGTACTCCACCTCTTTGGTCCAGGGGTTCATGAAGCTGAACCAGCGACTCCTGAGGGTGATGAAGGACCCGTCCTTCACCTTGAACTTGTAACAGCTGGTGCTGATCTTCTCTCTCATCTGCAGAACTGACAAATGGCAGGCTGTGAGCTCAGAGAAGAGGTGTGTATGCATATTTTTTATTTATGCATAAATGCATTTATTCATTTTCCCAATAAATTCCCACATGCTAGGCCACCTGCATAGTGTACATTTCTACCGCTTTTGCAGCTGACTGCTTACTGAAGAAGTTCAGGTGAACTCTTGAAGTGAAGAACTCTGCCATTGACAAATGTGGATAGCAGTAATGGCTGGTCTTGTTCTCTTGTGGATGAGGACCTTTCTCTCTGGTTGAGTCAGATACCCTTGGATATCATAAGCTAGATCCCTTGAAATGCATCTGCTGCCCTTGTTGGATTCCCTGTGTCTGAGCCGAATGTTACTCATGTCACTCAAGGCAGTGTAACAGCGAGGAATCCGTCCTATCTAGCAGTACAAGGCAAAGCCCATGCCATGAACCGCCCAGCCGTTCTGCTCTGGACCGGTACCTTGTCTGTGGCATTCAGCCAGGTGGCCAATGTCATCCTGGTGGAAATATTCGTAGAACGACGTTCCCAGGAGCTCTTGGGGTAAATAGGCCAGAATCGCAGTTGCTCTGGATGTGGAGACAAGAGCATTTGTGAGGTTCTAAAAAACAAGCACTATGGAAATCAATTATGAAACCCGACTGAATGCAACAAAAATATTTCTTTGTATATTTCTACATGATTTGGTTGGTACAGCCCATGTACAGCGTGAACTCACATCAGAGTTCCCTGACAAAGGAAAATGAGCTCAGTGCAGACCCTCAAACGTTTTGTTTTTGTTCTGTAGAGCCAATTTGTCTCTCGGCTCTACAGAAAAGGGTGTTAAATTAACCATCTACAAATCATGGTCTTCAATTCCTTATATACTGGTAGTGTAATCAGGCATTATGGTATGGAGCTAGAGAGAGATGACTGTCTGGAGGGGAACCAGAGAGTTCCACTACACCAGATTCAGAAACCTATGACTGTAAATCTCAAGATCAGGAATTCAAGGCTTTGCCAAAACACGGAGGTATGAATGAATAAAAAAAATAATTTTAAAAGCTTTGAATCAACCGTTATTAAAAAAAGACCCATTGAAAAATATGTCATATCCACCCTCTGAATTAACTGGAACAGCCTGGGGGGGGGGGGGGGGGGTGTTACAGGAGCAGAGTGCTTTCGTATTTTTAGCCTGTGTTCTGTTCAGCCCCATGCTGAGGCTCCACTTGGCCCCTGTACAGGAAGCTGGGTCGCGGCTAAAATTGGAAGCTCTCTCCCACACACAAGCTGTGGCTCTAATTCCGAAGCGAGGAGGCTCAGGAGGCTGAGGATGGTGCGCAGGCCGAAGCTTCAATTCTCTCCAGGTTCCAGGCTCATCCGTTTGCATCCGCAGGTCTCAAAAACGAAGCCTGTTAATTCTGCTGAGAGGCTATGACTCAAAGCACCCTTAGCTGGAGGGAGGTCTCATCTCACAGGGAGACAGCAGCCCACAGCCTGCCTACTTTTGTGATGCTTACATTTATGTAGCTCTTATAATTTCCCCAGTTGCTATTTCTGAAAGTTCTGTGCCCGTGACAGTCGATCCCAGTCAAAATGTTAGATTACCAATCCATATATAACTTTGGAGTTCGGAGTGTGCTTCCGCAAAGCTCATTCCTCATCTGCGTAGTCGAATGCATCTCATTGCTTGGGATGTACTTTCCTTACTTGATATACGACAACGCTACCCAATACTTTAACAACAGCCTGGATTAAGCACAGTATCATCTTTCCCACTGTTTATAAAGCAATACATAAGATGTCTGAAGGTTTAAAAAAAACAACCAAAAACGGGTCTTTTGTTCCCATGAATTCAGACAGAGAAGCACGGTTCGACGAGTCCCCTCACCTCTGATCGACGAAGACGAACTTGCCATCGATGGCGTGGCGCGAGACGTACTCAGTGGGCTTGATGCGGATGTCGCTGTGGGTGGGCTGGGGCAGGATGTGGGGGTGCAGCCGGCCGATGGCCACCAGGCAGCTGAGGTTGCAGCCCTCGTTGTCAGGCTCGTTGTCCTCCTCCAGGCCCATCTTGGTGGGTGGCCAGCTCTTCAGGTATCCTGTGCTGTGGATGGTGCAGAAGCTCTTGCGGTCAGCTACCATTTTGGGGGACAAAAAAAAACAAAAACACACGTTCCCCCTCTGTCAGCAAAAGGCCTGCGCATCACAGAAAATGTCCGACTCCACTGCTTTAGTAAACACAGATTAATTTTTTCATAATGAATAGTTTTGTTCCGAAGAAACTATTGACCATATTAAACATGAACCTTTTCACAAACATGTAAACACCTCACAAGTTCCCAAGGAAAACTAAGCATCATAGGTCATGGGCCTCATTAATTAAATTGACATGTATATGATGTTGCAAAGTCATACAAGAATGGACTTAAACTGCTACTATTTATGACCTGCTGTGCTCAGATTCCCAATGGCAAAATTGGCTTATTTCACTTCAGTCCCTAGTGTCACACATAAGGAATGATGTGGATGGACGGCATGCACTGCTACAGGAATAATCTAAGAGGATGTGATATGGATCCAGCAGTATTGACAGCATGGAGGTCAGAGGGGGTACCTTTCTTTTTGGAGCAGGTGGAGGGGAACTCTTTGTCCTCCATCTTCACCGAGGGTTTGTTGCACTTCATTCGGCAGAAGAAGGAGCGCCTGGCCCCAGAGCACAGCCGGGACGGGCTGGGGGCGATGTCCGTCTTCACGGGGAGACCAGCTGAAGACACCGTACAGCACTCCATTATCACCCCACCCTGCTGCTGGCATTACCGCAGTTACACAGCCACTGCCACTCCTGCCTTTATACTGTTACCCTCTGTACTGCTGCTGCATTGCTAGGGGTATAATGGCTTTCCAAATCCATCATTCAGTGTAAACCTTCATTTGTGAGCCACAGATTGGCTTGGTTTTTCAGGGGAAAAATTAAAAGCTAAACTTTAAAAGCAAAAAGTTTCTTTATGAAACAGTTTTTTTTATATCAGTTATAATAAACAGTACATGAAGAACATTTACTGACCATCTCTATGATAGAGTAAAATAACAGCTTAAATGATTTTCATTAGAAAGTTTTGAAATTGTCAGGAAAAAAATCCTCACGGATGACAAACCACTATTTTAACCACTGTTATGTTATTATTGTCATTATTACTGTTTATTATTACACCCATCATATTGTTACTGCGACTGTTTCTCTTACAGTGTCACATCATTATTGCTTACTACTCTTACACCGTTACATGATTACTCTAGTTGCATAATTACTACTACAAGGGTGAGGCTGTATATTGGGTCTTTACTTTTGGCATCAATGAGTCGCTCCCGTGGTGCTGTGTCTGATGAGGACAACTGCTCCTTGACTTTGGCAATGTCTTTCGGATGCAGATAGTCAAACAGACTCTGTCCAATCAAATCGTTCTGGAGAGAGAGAGAGCGTAAATAACATCATAAAAATGACATACGCTTGTGTATATTTTATCTCTTCAGATAATAATTATGACAATATCAAAATGAGTTTTTGTAGCCTTGGGACAGAACATACTTGGCTGTAATTCAGGATTTTATAGACCGACTCTGACACAAAGAGAATCTTCCCACGGTCACAGCCAACGACAAACAGAAAGCCATCAGCAGCCTGTTGGGAGAAGTGAGAAGGTACGTTATCTTCGCTTCCTCTCATGACAAGAAGCAGGGGAGGTTTGTCGCACACACACACTCACACACACACACACACACACACACACAAAGCCATGTAACTTACCCTTAATATTAAGTGTTTCAGCTCATCGTCTGAAAGGAAAGCTGGTTTGTAGTTTGCCTCTGTGTAAGGGTTTGCAGCACCTGAGAAAATATATTATGCTTTTATTTTGTGATATAATGTGATGTAATTTCAGCGGGGGCTATAATCAGTGGTAAACAGCAGAGATGACCACAGAACTGAGTAGGGCTAGATCCAGTGGCTGTAGTGCGAGCTGAGAATGTAAACCACAGAACCTTAGCTTAACCAATCCCCACAGGTAGGTGGGTTTTCCTGAGAGAACAAAATGAACGGTACTATTATAGCTACCTTCCCACCCGCTGTACTGCCCACTCACCGCACCCCCACTGTACACAGATGCAATGAGGTGTCAGCCTTCTGCCGGATACATTTTCCCGTCCGTAGGCACCCTACGGTTGTTGCTAGGATACCAAAGTCTGACTCTCACCTCGTAGCGTCTTCATGTGCTGTACAGCCATGCGTAGCACGGTCAGTTTGTCCAGCTTGCGGGACATGGCATTGCAGGTGGGCACCAATGACGCCAGCTCATCGATGAAGCTGTTCATCTTGTCCCGCCTCCTCTTCTCGATCTGGCTGTGGGCCTCCCTGTCACAACAAACAGCGGAAATGGAGCTGAACCCAACCCATAATGTGCAGCTGATGCGCTCGCAGTGAGAATGAAAACTGAGAATGAAAACTGAAGGCCATAGAGGGAGATACACCAATTCCGTGATTATGAAAATATTCCCATAAAGACATAGTGAGTTTGAGTCTACATTAGCACCCCCTGCTACTCTGCAGGCACCTACAACCATCTGTGAGAGAGTATGTCTCTCCTCCAACCGGTGCTAGCTCTCTCCTGTAGGACTGTGTGGGCTGGGGTGCGGATGTGGATAGTATTCACTGACTTGTGGCACACGCTGCGATTCCAGAAGCATGATTTACTATCCAAAACTGTACAAAATATAGGGCCCTGACATTCCAGGAGTGAAAGGTGCCCCGTACCTGGCATTCTTAATCCGGCCTGGCTGCTCCACACAGTCCCTGAGGAGAGAGGGGGGAGGAGATGTTCAAGGGCAAAACCTATTGCTATGCAATACAGTGTGTAAGGCGTTAGGAAAGAGCCTCTGCAAGTAAGACAGGGTCTCTGTGTGGCAGCTTGTTGCAATATTATTTATTTGGAGGATGTTCTTACCCAGAGAACCTAACAATGCAACTACAAGATACAGTAACTTGATGTAAGTGC